>NW_004567103.1:11927997-11933587 GCF_000260355.1 Condylura cristata | reverse complement strand
GGTCTCGCCTCCTTACCCTCGGCCCGGAGCTGCAGCTCTGCGGCGGCGGCTACTCCCGGGCGCCGAGCCCAGAGCTCAGGGGGCAGTCCTTCCTGTCTGCCTTTACTGCGAGGGGCCCCGCAGCCCGGCTTCCTGCTCCGGAGAGCCTCTCTATCCAGCCCCCTCCCACAGCCTGGGCCTCTTTCCCCTCCTCCCTCCCACCTCCAGCCGCCAGGTCCCCTACGGCCCCGCCGGCTCGGGCCTGAGTGGCAGAGGCGCCTGCAGCTGCCAATCCCAAAAATATTCTCTGATGACACAGCTGGAGGACGAAAGCCCAGACTAGCTCCTCCAGGCTAAGTATAGAGCAGGCAGGACCCCCGGCCCCCCGCTGAGCCGGGGTTCTAGCCCCAGCCCCGGGCCCCATCTGCCAGGCCCCTGCTGGCTTGAAAGGGAGCCCAGAAGGTCTGAGGGGCTGGCTGGCCAAGTTCTGTCTCCCTGGTGAAGAACGCTTTCGGGACCTGGCAGACCCCAGCGCCCCGGGTCTTGACCCACCCGGTGTCACCTCAGTACTGGGTGTGGGGACGTGACTCCTAACTGTGTGTGTACAAGGGCCTGCAATTATGTGTGTGTGTTGGGGGGGAAGGGTTGTGTGTGTGGGTCAGGTCACTTGGGGTGAAAACCCTCAGCAGCCCCTCCCCCACATTCCTGGCGGGAGTGGGAGATAAGGCTCAGGGCCACAGACATCTGCGTCAGAGATAGGAGGTCTCAATGCCATGGGCAGGGGCAACTGGGACTGCAGGGCGTGGGAAGGCCTGGGTAAGACTGGGGTGAGCAGGGTAAAAGAGGGCTGCTGGCAGGATGGGGAGGGGAGAGTGGGGAGGCCCTGGGCACACCCTGACAGAGGGGAGCAGAGCAGGGTGTGGGTTCACCCTTGGTAGGTGAACTATGTTGCCCCCGCTGCCTCTGCTGCTGCTCTGGCTGCTGGCCCCCCAGGGTGGGCATGGCTGCCAGGAGCCAGAGCTTGACCGGGAACTGGTCCTGGCCAAGGTAAGGGCCCTGTTTCTGGATGCCTTGGGGCCCCCAGCGGTGACCCAGGAAGGCGGGGATCCTGGAGTCAGGCGTCTGCCTCGAAGACACGCTGTGGGGGGCTTCGTGCGCAGGGTCTCTGAGCCGTTGGAGGAGGATGTCTCCCAAGCCATCCTTTTCCCAGCAACAGGTAATGGTGGGGGGAGGGGATGGCGGGGCGAGGGTGGGGGGGAAGCATCGTGGTGCAGCTTAGATGTGGGAGCCGGGTCCATCTGGGTTTGAATCCCACATGTGTCACTCAGCCAACTGACTGCAACAAATGGGTCATTTTCGGAACCTCCCTGAGCCTCTGTCTCCACATCTGTCAAGTGGACAATAATGCCCAGCTTCAGGATTAAGGGTGATGGTCTCTGAAATGCATGCCTCCCACGAGGCATTTGGGGGACTCTTCTGGGGGGCCAGCAGGCTCTAGAGACTGACATGTTAGGGTCACTTCCTGCCCCTTTTCTGCCTTTCTCTGCCTCTGCTCCCTACTCCGAGCCTTGTTTCTTTACCCCCAAGTAGCTGAGGCTTGAGAAGACAGCAAGGGTTCAGGAGAAAGTAACTTGGAAAACTTTCCTGGGAAACTAGTTTAGCTTCTCATCTCCTTATCCATGTCCCCAAGTCCCAGTGGCTGATGGAAAAAGCCCATTTTATAAGCTGGCTGAACTTTCTTAGAAAAGAACCCCTCTCTCTCCACTCTTCAGTCCCCAAACGGCACAGTAAATACAAATATGACAGACTGGGGCAGACTCCCAGCCTGACTTCTTAGGGGGTAAATGTCACTTCACTTTTCTTACCCTCAGTTTCCTTATCTGCCTAATGGGTCAATCACTATGAGGTTTATAATGCCATCAATTCATGTAACAACAGATCCAATTGCCATTCCATTCCATCGGCTGCCTCTGGTCTGTGATTCTTGAGTATAATCTAGAAACTTCTTTCTGAATTACGCCTTTTCTTCTCCTCCTCCTCTTCCTTTTTGGTGTTAACCTTTTTAAACAGCGATTCTTTTAAACAATATGTCACGTAACATTGCTGTAGTCTAAGAAAATATAGAGTGATTGAACAAATACCTGTGCACACCCCATTCAAGGTACAGTTCACACATTCAGGTGAACGAAATCTAAGTCTAACTGCCAGCTCAGTGCTTGGTGAAGGGAGACGCAGGGCCTCTTACACATCGCTGATGGGAATGTTAAGGGGCAAAACCGCTTCAGAGAAAAGTTGGCAGTGACTTGTATCTTTTATGTCCTTTAATGATGAAATAACAGATGGATGCCTCTGCCAGTTCTTTCAAGACTGGAGAGAGTCCCCGAGCCCAGCAGACCGTCCAGAGCACGCTCGGCAGGCTCATGAATGACACCCACATCTCTCCTGCTCAGAAAGAGGGTCCCGGCTTCTGCCAGTCAGGGCTGCCCTCTGCCTCCTCTGTCTCCTGCAGGTGCCAGCTGTGAGGATGAGCCAGCTGCTGGAGAGCTGGCCCGGGAGGCGGAGGGAGGCCTCTTCACCTACCTGTTCCGGCCGTCCGCGCACACGCGCAGCCGCCAGGTGACGTCGGCTCAGCTGTGGTTCCACACGGGACTGGACAGACGGGACACAGCGGCCTCCAATAGCTCTGGGCCCCTGCTAAGCCTGATGGTGCTGTCATCGGGGGCGCCCGTGGCTGTGCCCGTGTTCCTGGGCCAGGCCCCCCCTCGCTGGGCCGTGCTGCACCTGGCGGCCTCGGCCCTCCCTCTGCTGACCCACCCTGTCCTGGTGCTGCTGCTGCGCTGTCCTCTCTGCTCCTGCTCAGCCCGGCCAGAGGCCACACCCTTCCTGGTGGCCCAAACACGGGCCAGGCCCCCCGGCGGAGGGGAGAGAACCCGCCGTTCCGCGCCCCCGTTGCCCTGGCCTTGGTCTCCCTCTGCCCTGCGCCTGCTGCAGAGGCCTCCAGAGGAGCTCGCCGCCCATGCCAACTGCCACAGAGCGGCCCTCAACATCTCCTTCCAGGAGCTGGGCTGGGACCGGTGGATCGTGCACCCTCCCAGCTTCATCTTCCACTACTGTCACGGAGGCTGTGGGCTGCCCACCTCACCAGACCTGCCCCTACCAGGCCCTGGGGTTCCCCCGACCCCCGTGCAGCACCTTTCGTTGGTGCCAGGGGCCCTGCCCTGCTGTGCTGCTCTCCCAGGGACCATGAGGCCCCTCCGTGTCCGCACCACCTCAGATGGAGGTTACTCGTTCAAGTACGAGACGGTGCCCAACCTTCTCACGCAACACTGTGCCTGCATCTGAGGCGGGTTTGCTGGAGGTCCAGCTGGTCCCACCCCACCAGCTGGAAGAAGGGCAGAATTCGGGAGAAATATGGTTATCACTCCTCCCTGCCTTCTACATTTCTGCCTGAGGGCCCCGCCCCCCACCTCATGCCTTGCTGTGGGTAATGTGACAATAAAAACATGGTGCATGTGACTCATCTGTGTTCTCAGACTTCTCTGATACGGTGTGGGGAGTGGGGGACAGAGCACGGGACTGTGGGCTCTCCAGTCGCTCCAGTCTCACTTCACCTTGGAGACCTGAGGTTCAAGAGCTGAGTAGACACCTGGGGGTGACACGAAGGTGCTCTGAGCTCCTAACAGTCCCTTGGGAGACAGAACTGGTTTCCTGCAAGGTGAGCCTGAAGTGCCAGTCACATTGCCAGCATTGCCACCCCAAAAGGCACCAGTGGCAGCACAGTGCCCCCTTCCAGGTGCAGACACGCCCACCCCCGCCAGGTTCTGCTCTCCATACTGGTCATGCAGCTCAAAGTCAGGTGATGCACAGACTCAGAGATCATGCTTTTGGGGCCCCACTGAGGCAAACATTTAGAGCTGGGCAGATTTGGGGGTTCTCAGGAACTGGGGCGGGAAGTTAAGGGAAGGATGTGTGACAACATCTGAAAGTTGACACGGGCAGAGAAGTAGGAGAACACAGACGCGAGGATTTCGATTTGCCACATGTCAGAGACCCTTTGTCCCCGTTCACGGATTATTGGGGGGCTTCTAGAACAGGCAGGGTCTCAAGGTAGGAGCAGCATCGGCGAGCAGAGATTCCTATAAAAGGGGGAAAAGGAGAAGAAGGGGAAAGGGGAGAGAGGAAGACATGGGAATTGGAGTTGGGTGCAAGTCTTCCTGCCCTGCTCTGAGCAGAGGTTTATTTTATACGTTGGAGCAAACAGTGGGATGGCATCAGCACATGAACTGGGCTGAGAGATTACAATCATCTTTTTTTCTAAGAACAGTTTGGGGTCGTATTGCCCTTTAACTGAGATATAACATTCATTATTCTTAAAATCAATCTATTAAAGTTAAGATAGGTACATAAATTCATAAAGTTTAAGGCTAAGATTGTTATATTTACCAGTGTTGATTGGCTAAAATAAAAGTCCCTTTAAACCTTAAATGCTACTTAATGATCTTCATTCTCATTGAGACATCTTAGAGGGTAAAGTAAAGTCCAGGACTAAGGTGGAGGCTGGGCTGGAGATGTGAAGGGGGATAAGGTGAGGTCGCGGACCAAGGAGAAGTTGTGAAAGAGGGTAAAGTCAAGTCGAAGACTAGGCTGGAGGAGTTTTCTGGGAGATAAGTCACTAAGAGAGATAGTAAGATTCCTCAGTTAAAGACTGAGCAATAAAAGCTTAAGTAAGAGAGTAGAGTGATAAGATTTGGGTCTGGTCCGGGCAGTAAGAGAACTTAATTTTTTAGCATGTTCTAGTACTGCCTTGTCTTACAATATTGATTTTGTTGTAATTGTTTTTATTAATCAGCCAGTTGTAATATTATTATTTGCTTTCTAGAGGAATTTTCTGCCTTGGGTAGCGCTTGCTCGCCTGAGCAGGCAGCGCCTTATGAGGCTAAGGCAATCTCGTCGCAAGCTGATGGTTGCTTAGAATATTTTGATATTACAGAAAAGGGAGGTCATAACATAAGTTGGCGTGGACATTCTGATTTTTCAGAGCACTTCCGTCTCTATCCGGAATATTTCAGTCCATAGAGGTTGCATAGCTTGTGTCAGCCACGCGTCCCAGGACACACCCATTTCCATAGCCCTGGATTTTGGTGTGGACACAGCAAAGCCGGCTGTGCTGTGCTGGGTCCTTAAAACCTTGAGTTCCCAGGGTGTGTGCTGTGTCATTACTCAGTGCCCTTACTCAGTCCTTAATGTCTGATTGTGGGAATTCAGAACCTAGTGCCAGAAACAAGGTGCCCTCGCGTGAACTTGCCTGGACACTGAGAGGGCAGTGTGCAGCCAAGAGCCCTGTCCTGTCTCCATGGCGTCTCTGCTCAGCCCTTTCTGGCCGATCTTGATGTCTTGATCAGTCCAGCTGCCTTTGTCATCCCCCCAACCCAACCCCTTGGTCTTTTGATCTAGTTGCCCTGCCCCAGAGTCCTGGCTCTTGGGACTCAGTCTCCCTTTAGAGGGTGTTTGTGCAGGGGGGAAGGGTGGGGAGGCTCAGGTCCCCTGGCTGGGCAGGGACAGCACTGTCTGATATTGACTGGACAGTTGCATGTGTGTGGGGGTGGGTGGG
>NW_004567103.1:11901481-11927115 GCF_000260355.1 Condylura cristata | reverse complement strand
AAAAAAAAAAAAAACCACAAACAGATCCAGGTCACTTTCTAAAATGACTGTGCTCTTTTACATTCACACCAGCAGTGGAACAGGCTTCTCTTTCTCCACATCCTCTCCGTGCCGTTCTCATGGGTACGAGAGGATACCTCATAGAGGTTCCTTAGCCAGGCACTGTCACTCTCCACCTTCCCAGCTCATTTGCTACCTGGCGGCCAAAGGGCACCTCTGATGTCATTGTGTCACTTAAGTGCTTTAAAACTTGTCTATACAGAGCTCAACCCCCCTTGGGTGATGTAACAGTGATCTTGGAAAGTGATCTTGAACCTAGTAACTCGCAGTCTCAAGCTCATTCTTTCTCTGCCCCCACCCCCACAACCACACACACCCAAATTCTGTTGATACAAAACCTGGCCTCTCCCCAAACAGCTCATTTTGGTCTCCAGTTGCCACGTCCTCAGCTTGTCTCCTGTTCACAGGCAATTCTGGTGTCATCACATCTGGAATGTTCCTTGACTCCAGGCTCCTCCTTCTCACTGCTTGCCTGTACATTGCTTTTTAATGCAGACTTTCCAAAAAAAATTTTTTAACTTGTTTTTTTATTTCATAATCCACACATTCTCATAGTTAAAAACCCCAATATTAAATATAATGCTTTCTCCGTGATCACAACTATTTCTCCCAATTCCAGTCTCCTCCTTGGAGATGAGAATCTTGCCAGACATATTTCAGTGAGTTTACTTACATGCATGATCTTGCAGAAAATAGTCTCTCCCCACTCCCCCCCCACAAATAATGTCATGCCTTATGTAAAGTGCCACAGAGTTTTGACTTTATTTATTATCTAGTTCTACTCTTTTATGTATATTTTCTTGGCAATGACACTCTGCCCCAACCCCAATCAATAAAACTTCTTTTGTTAATTCTGTTATTTAAATAACAAACTCTACACGGCAGTCATGTTATAACTCAAAGCTCATGCTGTTCTCATCGCAACTCTGAGTTTGGCATTGACTATGTACCTACTGTATCGATGAGGAAATTGAGGCACAGAGAGATAAAATAATTGATTCAGAGGCATATCCTTAGTAAGTGCTGGAGACAAGATTTGGACATTAGAAGTGTGGTCCAGAGCCTACTTACCACCCCCCCCAACACATACACACACACACACACACACACACACACACACACACACACACACTACACTATATTACTGCATCCCTCATCTCTCCTCTGTTCTTCAGGTAGATGTCAGTGTTCGTGCCTGTGAATTAAGGGGACCCTCAGGCCAGGGCACTTCAGGAGACAGCAATCAGTTTAAATCTCTGAAATTTCTTGTCCATCCGGCCCTCCCCCTCAACTCCCGCCCCATCTGCCAGTGAAACCATTCTTACTGGAAAGATAACACTTCAACCTTTTGATTACACATGACTCAGAATGAGCAACCTCCCGTTTCTCTCCCTGCTCATGGTGACATCACCTTATCTGAGAGAACCATACATTTTAAAAGTTACGATGATGGTGGTGGTGAAAAGAATTTGGGAAAATGATGACATGGAGCAAAACTCTGTAGCACAGGTTGGTCATGCCTTTGGGCAAGTCATTCTCTCCCCTAGAGGTGGAAGACTATTACAGAGATGGCAAGCTCTAGGAGGGACTGCAATTAGCCAGTTTTTTTTTTTTAATAATATAATAGCTTGTTTTTGCATCATTTTGTGCATTTTTCCATCTCAGTTGCAATCCCCTTGGGCTTCCCATCACCAAATCACCTGTGTGCCATCACCATAGTCCAGTGCACTTCCCTTCCCCCCACTGTTTCTGATCCCATTCCCCACTCCACCCCCTCAAAATGTCTCTGGTATATAGCTGTTCATCATTATCATTATTTTCTCGCCTGGTCCTTTATGCTCCTGCTGTAAGAGAAACCGTCCAGTATTTTTCCTTTTCTTTCTGGCTTATTTCACTAAGCATGATCTTTTCCAGCTCCATCCATGTTGCTGCAAAAGGCATGTGCTTATTTTTTTTGGGTGCTGAGCATTATTCCAATGTGTATATGTACCACGTCTTTTTAATCCAGTCATCCATATTTGGCCATTTGGGCTGTTTCCATGTTTTTCCAATTGTAAATAAAGCAGCAATAAACATGGGGGTACACGTATCTTTTTCAATCAGTGTTTTTGTGTCTTTTGGGTGGATACCTAGGAGTGGGATTGCTGGGTCGCAGGGAAGCTCCATGTTTAGCAGTTTGAGGAACCTCCAAACAGTTTTCCATAGTGGTTGTACTAGTTTGCATTCCCACCAGCAGTACAGGAGAGTTCCTTTTTCTCCTCATCCTCGCCAACATTTGTTGTTGCTCTAATTAACCAGTTTTAAAGTGCTTCTCCAGTATTGCTGACCTTTTTATATTTTTGTTTCTAGTTTGTGAGGGCCCTAGTTCTATAGAATACAAAGCCAACCTGTATTTTTGAAAACAATGAATATAGTTAAATCAAGAAACAAAATGGATATGTAAAGTCTTAATAGGAGAAATAATTATTGTATGATTAAACTGTTTAAAAATCAGAATACAGATACTTCTTAATTACAGCATAGAAAAAAATCTCAGCTTATTTGATAAAAAAAATTTTAATGGCTGTTTTTCAATGCAGTATCAAGAACTTTCAGTGTAAATTCTACTGATCACACTGATCTGAAGAGGGTTTTATTATTTTCCCTGCAAACAAATGGTACATTAACACTGAGCGTGGAACAAATTGGTTTGCCTGCACAGTAAAAGCTATCAATGTCAGCTAGCTCTGTAGCTGAAAACTCAATACATTTATCACACACTCTATCTCTGATTCAAATTCATCTACACTAAGACTGGAGGATAGAATGAGGATAAAACCAAAAGGTGCTTGTAAAAGTAGCAAAAATATCTTGGTTGTTTTTATGCTGGAAGTATTTTGTTTGTGAATACAGTAGATTTCTTTCCTACCTGTTACTGCATGAATAGAAATAAGATTCTTGGAGTATCACAGCATTAAGAATATCTGCTGCTGTGTCAAACTTCCATCAGTTAGCTGCCTGGAAAGGAGATCACAAGAATAAATTCACAAGAATGCAAATTCAAAAGGGAAATGCACAATAGTGTTTCAGACACCCAGACCCCTTTTATCGAAAGGATCTCATCAGCTAAACAATTTTGAATTTTTGTCATTGGCACTGAATCATCAATAAGAACGATTTGTATTAAATAAGTCCTTTTTTTTTTCTCTCTCCAAATTCTTATTTATTCATGCACACAAGAACTGGGGCACGGGCCAGAGGTGCTGGGGGTGAAAGGGCTCACCAGAGACAGAACAGGGAACAGAACACGCAGATCACTGAGATACACTGCTGAGGGGAGCAGCTGGCGGGACAGGAGAGGTCTGCCGTGCCATGTGGGTCACTCCCTGGCTGCAGTGGCTGCAGATAGCTTCATAGTGCTGTAATTTAACATCTTGTGCTGCGACTTAACCTCTCGTGTCATCAGAAAGGCCTCGAAAGAACCCATCGTGAAGCAGGGCAACCCTCTAAAGGCAGGGTTTTGTCATAGGAAGTTGGCACCTCCTCATCATGTGAAATGCTCTCCTCTCTCACTGGATATAAACCTACTTTGTTACTTTACAATTACTTTACAATTTACAGCCATGTACATTCCACACACACACACACACACAAGCACACACATTCTATTAAATGTGATCTTTTTTCCCTAGTAATCTCTCTGATGTTAATTTGCTTGCCTATTAGTCTTAAAAGAGGCCAGGAGTGTGAGGAACAGCTCCCTGTGCCTACAACAGTCAACCTTTCCTTAAGAGACCCCACTATAAGATTTAAATTCTCCACCATCTAAACTAAAACCTCTGTTCCACATTTTAAGCAAAATCTGAACAGCTTGCAGTCGATTTTATCCATTGATGTAGCTACACTGCTTACAGAAAGAATGATCCAGCAGTCAGTATCCAGCACCTTTAAATGATTTGTCATTGTCCAAGCTGTTGTGACCCTGTTCAGAGGGCAGTCCCACATTCCTTTGATATTTAAAAAATATAATTCATAGATCCTCCCTAGTAGCGCAACTGGTTAAAGCACAGCACTAAGAAGCTAAAGCCACTGCAGCACAAGTTCGATCCCTGCCTGCCCTGGAGGTGACCCACATGGCGCGGCAGACCTCTCCTGACCCGCCCGCTGCTCCCCTCAGCAGGTACTTCATCAGTCGGCTTGTTCTGCTCCCCACTGTGCCTCTGATGAAGCCTCTCACCGCTCCTGAGCCTCTGGCCTGTACCCCAGTTCTCTATGCATACATAAGCAAATCTTTAAAAAAATAATTTTTAATTTTCCCAGTGGAAGTGTGAAGTACAATAACCCACTGTGTTCACATTCTCTCAGACAGAACCTCACAATGGAATGATGGTGTAGTCAGTACTTTAACCAAATAAACACATCTCAAATATGCCACACGTGGGGAAATCTTGGAGATGGTGTTCCTGAGCTTTGAAAGACTGTAACTTTAGGTTACAGTCTTTGGAAGATTTGCAGTTTGTTTCATCTGCATATAATTCAGTCAAGGTCATTTTATTTCTAGACACATCACTGTTTTACAAGGTCTTCATATTCTTTGTTTAAGACTTTTAAAAAAATGTATGCATGCAGAACTGGGGTACAGGCCAGAGGCACAGGAGTTGTGAAAGCACTCACCAGAGACAGAGTGGGGAGCAGAACAGGTAGATCAATGAAGTGCACAGCTGAGGGGAGCCATGGGCGAGACAGGAGAGGTCTGCTGCTCCATGTGGGTCACCTCCCCATGGGGGATCGAACTAACTTGGAAGCTGCTACCGAGCTTTGCAGTGCTGCGCTTTAACCTGTTGCTCCACCAGGGAGGCCCTGCTTGCAAATCTCATACGTTGGGTGTCCAGTCTTTGAGCCGATGCAGCCATTGTAATCTTCCTCCAGCTCCTCACCTCTCATTCTTATCTTTTAAATATTTTTCTCCCCCCGCTTATTATTTGTGTGTGTACACTCCTATTTTGTTCCACCCTTCCATCTGAGGGAATTTACAAAATTCTTTGGTTACCACTGCCTTTTCCCCTCTCACTTCTTTCTCTTGGACCCATTTTTTCTTTGAGTTATTCAAGCCTCTTATTATTAGTTGTTTCAGTGCAAATCTGTAACTGATAAACCTGGATGTCCTCTGCTTCACCCATCTGAAAAAGTCTTTATATTTTCACACTTGAATCATTAGTCAGTGTACATCATTCTAGATTCAAAGATAGTTTTCTTTTGAACTTTGAAAAATTCTTTTCCTTCGAGCATCCTGTCTTTCAATGAGAGACTTGATGTCAATGTAATTCTCATACTTGATAGTTATCTACTTTTTTCCCTCATTAGAAGTTTTCAGGATTTCTTCCTCATTGTGAATCTGAAATTACATCGCACTAGACCTACATGTTAGTTTTATTTTATTTTTATTCTCAGATCATCTTTAACATTTTGACTCATCAAACAGAAATCTTATCTATACAAAATATCTTTGGAAATCCCTTAAAGTAAATATACAGTAGAGGGGTGCGGGTTAGATTTTGGGAAAACAACCCTTGACAGCTTCATCTGCCATCCTTAGCGATGCCATATACAGATAATGAACTGTTGAGTCAGGCAGGAGAGGTTGTTTCTTCTCCCTGATGCTTAGTGCTGGCAACAAACGACTCCGTCGCCACTACAGCAAGCTCTGCTGATCACTAGAAAAAATTCTGATGCCCTAAACAATTAGGCAAAGACATAAATACATTTATGTGGACTCCAGGTGGGTTTGCAACTTTGTCCACAGGTCTTCTCCCATCACTCCACGTTCCCTTCCCTCAGGAACATCCTGATCACGCTGCAGGCCACAGGTATATTGGCAGGCGCCAGCTGCAAACTCAGGGCAGTTCAAGACAGATGGAGGTAGGAGTCGGCTCCTCAGAGGCATCCCGGGTCTCCAGGCTCTCTGGGTTTGTTTCCCTGCCCTGCTTGGGGGGGCCGGTAGTGGGGTGTAAACTATGTGTTTAAAAAAGATCCTGATTGGCATTTGATGAGTCCTTACAAACAGAAGGTTCCTCATTTTCTTTATACTCGGGACATTTTCTTCTTCTTTATTTGGATATAACTTTCACATATTAAAAATTCATTTCAGGGCCCACCCTGGTGGCTCAGCGGGTTAAAGCACAGAACTAACTATGAAGCTGTCTGTAGCCACTGCTGCAGAGTTTGATTCCCCGCCAGGGAGCTGACCCACACGGTGCCGCAGGCCCCCCCCCCATGCCTGCTGCTCCCGTCAGCAGTGTATTTCAGGCAATCTGCCTGTTCTGCTCTCCACTCTGTATCTATTGAATCCTCTCACCCCCTGCACTTGTGGCCTGTACCCCAGCTCTTGTGTATATAAATAAATAAAACAAGCAAAGAAAAACTGATTTCAAAAAGCATCTTTCTATTTTCAAATTCAGAGTTTTTATTAGCCGACACTGAAAGCTTTCGGTGAATCTTTTTTGCATCTTAGCTTTTAAGTAAAAGAATGTGCCCCATATTTTGACCTGTGCCCTGTGGTGGACACATACATCTGCTCTGTCCTCCTGGTCACTCACCCTTTAGCTGTGCTAGCTCTGGTCATTGTTTTAAGGTATTTTTGTTGTTGAATAATCACGTTCAGTTTTTCAGTTGATTTTAAAAAATCAGTGTGCTGTCCTTGCATGCAAGAATATAACTCTGCATGCCTGTCATTGCTCTATCAGCCATTTTGCTGAGTGAACGTTCTTGGGCTTGGTAGCCCTTTCCAGAAGTTGATTTTCTTCAAATGTTTAGTAATTATTGGTTGGAAGCTCATCTGAGACTCCCTGTTAGACAGTTTGCCATCTCTGTGTACTCCTTAGCAAAAGGAGTGTGAGATAATATCAGGGTGTGTATTCAATCTATCTCAGTAATGATTACCTGGTGTGTGTGGGGGGTGTATATCTCCAGGTGGCAATTCATCTTCTGCAAGAGGATGCTTCTCTTTCTTTCTAATTGTCACCAGCCACCCTACTTCCCTTTCTCTGGACCACATCAGGGTGTGCGTTATGGTATGGCAAAGTTATAATATTCTTGCATGCAAAAGGATAGCACACTCACTTTTTAAAATCAGCTAAAAAACTGAACGTGATTATTCAACAACAAAAATACCTTAAAACAATGACCAGAGCTAGCACAGCTAAAGGGTGAGTGACCTAAGGATATTTCAAGCCCTGCTTCCACCTGAGGAGATAATCCTGCTAGAGTTTCTTGGCTCTAGGAAGCAAGAAAGAGGAGCGTGTGGCACCCTGAATAATCAGTGTCCTGTTGTTTGCTTTTGAGCCAAGAGTTCCCATTATCCACTGTCTTTGGGCATAATATGCTGTTGGCTTTATTTTCTATTTCTGTGACACTCTAGCGCTGAGCACATTCTGGGCTGTAGTTTTCTCTGACAGTTCCCACGTGCCTTCATGTCTCAGGGACTCCTCATGATTTACACTCACCAAGATCTTTCCTTGTCTAGTGTTATTATGAATTTAATTCCTTATTTTTGTATCTTAAAAGAAATATAAATATTATTAAAGATAATTATTATAAGATAATATAAATATTATTCCAGTTACTTGGGATGGCAGGGGGTGGTGGCAGGATGCATTCATTTGCAATCTTGGGCGGGAACCACCTCTCTTTACCATAACGCAAGCCCTGATGGGTCCATAGAACAATGGTACCTCCACCAAAGATGCCTATCTATGCCCTAACCCCAGAAACAGTGATGTTATGCTACATGACAAGGGAGAACTACGGTTGCAGATGGAATGAAGTTGCTGATTTTAATGAAAGCGGGAGAAAAAGTAAAGGGGAAAGGCAAAGCGCACACTCTTAGCACAGTCTTGCTGGTCATGTGAAATGACTGGTTTCATGTGGAATAACTTTGGACTCTGGTTTCTTCTTTGAAGAATGAAGGCAGTAACACCTACTTGGCTGGGTGTTTTGAGGTTGAGCTAGATAATGTAAACTTGTATCTAACACAGGGTTTAGCTTTCAAGTAGTAACTCCCTCTGACTTTCCTTGCTGCAGAACCATTTAAATGTAAATTCCTACTGGAGAATCAAGTCAACTGTAGAAGTTGGGCTCTCTGACTCCAGTATTCCTCTTCTCTGTCTGCCCCATTAACTTTTGGTTGTTACATTGCAGGTGAATAAACACAACTTTAACTCAAAAGAGAACATAGGGCGATTATCCTGGTTTGTCTGGGAGGGCCTTTACTATGGAAAAGGGGGCAGAGCTAGTCTTGGCCATATGGAGTGGGGCAGACTCACCCAGTCTCCTCTTGCTGGCAGTGTAGCTGGAGGGGGCATGAACTGGGGAAGTGGGCAGCCTTTGGAAACAGGAAGAGACAAGAAAGCACATTCCCCCAGAGCCCCCAGAAAGGAACACAGCTTGCTGATGCCTTGATTTTAGCTAAGAAAGCTTCATTTTGGATATCTGACCTTCACTTCCAGAATTTAATTAATGAGTTGTTGTAAGCAACTAAACGTGTGATTGCCACAGCAGCATCAGGAAACCAATGCAATGCTGACACGTGATTGCTGATGTCTGGTAGCTTCTTGAGAGCAAGAGTCACACTGTTGTCCAGAGTCCAGCAGAATCTGGCGGGTAGTTAGGATTTAGTAAGTTTTTGTTAAAGAATGAAGGAAAGCCTGCTCTCGCTTTGAGGTCCTACAGACACTCAGCTTCCAAGGCAGCCCTGCCTTTCCCTGGGCCCTGTTGCTCCCAGCCCGGAGATTTCAGTTTTCTCTGGGTTCCGCTTCCCATGGAGCCTCGTGGTAGGGAGAAGATTTGCTGCATCTTCTTTGCCATGAACCTTCCCCTCCTCTCTCCAGCTTCGTGCAGGAAGAACTGAGATGAGGACCCATGACACATGGATCTGAGTTTGCCAATAGGTCTTTTCTGGAATTCTGCCTATTTCCCTCCCTTCTTGATGGCAGCTTCCGTCCATCTTGCCCTTCAGGGTTCAGCCCTTTCCCCACCAGATGGAACAGATAATGTAGTCTTCAGCTCCATGTTTTGAATTTAGCACGGGGCTCCCTCTTTCTTACAGGTCTTCTTAACCTGCTTCTCAGGAAATCCCTTTTTATTTCGTGCAGAACTGTCAAGTGTTGAGCGGAGGGGGTACAGCCGAGCCCCGACTGGATTGTTATTGTTATTTTGTTGCTTCACTTGCTGTTCACCATCCTTAGCTTCTCTGACCTCACACTGGATTTGGCTTCTGCCTTTCCACGTCCCCTCCGGTTTCCATCCCTCCTGGAAGCAGACTCTGTAGGACTTGCTTGTCATGGTCGAACACAGTCTCCTGCCAAAACTCCTGATTTGTCCCAGATGCTTCATTCTGGCGACTGTGCCAATTCCTGGGCCAACCTTTGTGTCTGGCAGCAGAGCCGAGAGAACAGTGTGTGGTAACTTAGGTAGAAAGAACTGCCTCTGACCACACAGTCCTGGGGCGAGGGTGCCTGCCCATAGACCCTTCTCTCGTACATCCTTTTTTTTTTTTTTTTAATTTAAACCCAAACCTATTTCTGTATGAAACAAAACAAAAACAAAACCACCAACCAACCAGACAACTTCAAAGACATCGTGAGTGATCTAAGAAACTGGAAAGATGTCATGGTTTCAACCTCTTCCATTTGCCTTCTTTCTCACATCATGAAGACATCTAGTTGGTGAAACAGGAGATGATCCAACTCCATTCTCCCCACCCACAAGCCCATTTCAAGTGTGGAGTTTTCACGTTGGACGACTCCTTGGTTTTTGATCATCCCTCTGCTATGGGAAGCTGTGCCGTCGTGGAAAGGAGTAGATGCAGGACAGTGGACTGCTACTCTCTGTCCTAAAGATGGACTGCTACTCCCGTTCCCCGTGGGCAACAGTGTGGGGGCTTGCAGGCTCCAGGGGATCGGAAACAAGCAGGCATTGGCCCAAGACTCTCAGCTCTGAGTTCTCTGCTATCGACTTTATCATTCGTGTGTGAAAATGCCCCTTCCCCTCTTTCTTTCTGCCCCTGCTGCCTCAGTTGCTCCCCGGCAACCTTTCCTTAACCCTCTGCCACAAGCCTTTTGCAGATGTTACCTCAGGGAATGTAGGGGCGACAGGGAAGCTACCGGTGGCACCTGCTTAGAACTCACTTCTCTCCTCACACAAAAGCGTGGGGATGTGTCTCTATGCGAGCTCCTCCAAGTCCTGTGCTTGGAAGCTGCAGCTACACAGTTCTGTTTTTAGATGGAATGTCGGAATAAAACACAGAAGAGTGTTCCAAGTTAAGCATCGTAGCATCTCTTTGAGAAACACAATTTCACTAGTGGGCATATAAAATTATGCAACAGATACCATACATACTACTTCCGAATTTTTTCGGAAACACCATTACATGCCTTCTTAATAAAGATAATAATTCTTTAAGAAGTGATGTTTTATTTCAACTTTTAAAAGTGCTTGGATTTTATTATTGAAAAAATGTTTAACTCTTTAATTCTGGAACTTAATGTGGGTGGTGTGAGGGAAGGAACTTAGCTTTTCCAAGATAGACAACTGGTTGCCCCAAAACAATTCACTGTTTATACCATTAATTTAAAGTCAGATTCATCTTGGGCCCTCCCTGGTGGCATAAAGGGTTAAAGTGCAGCACTGTGAAGCTATCTGAAGCTACTGCACTGTGAGTTTGATCCCCGGCCAGGGAGTGACCCACATGGCACAGCAACCTCTCCTGTCCCCCCGCTGCTCCCCTCAGCAGTGTATTTCAGTCAATCTGCTTGTTCTGCTCTCCACTCTGTCTCTGGTGAATCCTCTCACCTCCTGCACCACTGGCCTATACCCAAGTTCTTGTATGCATCAATCAATCAATCTTTAAAATAAAGGACTAAAAAAGTCCACTTCATCAGATGTAGTAAAAAACAAATTTGTGGCTCTCCCTGTTGGCGAGCTGGTTAGGACGTAGTGTTAAGGGGAAGGATGTCCTAAAGGAATTCTGCAGAGTCTTATGGACTCCACCCCCTACTCCAGCTTTCTGGATCCTACACACTACAACTCCCAGCAGTACCAGGGAGAGAACTGCGAGGACCCTAGGGCGGAGCTAGCAGGATTTCTGGGAAATTTGGGGGATAAATAGGGTGTGATTGCATCTCTCACTCTCTCGCTTGGAAATGGCTCTCCAGACTGCGTGATTCGATGTGTTCAGTCAGCTTAGATGTAAGGTATTCCATTTACTTTGTATCCCGTTCTCTTTTCCTGGGTTGTTTCCTACTCCTTTCCCCTTTTGTAAATAAACTCGTTATTGACCCTTTTGTGTGTACCTGCAGTATAACTGAATTGTGAGCGTGCGGGTGAGGCCCCACTGACAGGCGGCCCAGTCCACTCTGGGCTACCCTGTAACAGAAGCACTGCAAGTTGGCTGTAGCCGCTGAAGTGGGAGTTTGATCCTCTGCCCAGGAGGTGACCCACGTGGTGTGACAGACCCACTCTGTCTCTGGTGAATCCTCTTACTGCCCCTGCACCTCTGACCTGTACCCCAGTTCTGTATGCATAAATAAACCAATCTTTAAAAAAAAATGAACTTGTGCTTCATAATTATTTTTGTTGTGTTTCATTGTGTTATCAATATTTGTCTGTTTCTGTATCATGCTGCTTTGGCCTCTGTCCCTTTATAGAACATTTTGCTGTCTGGGAGGGCAAGACTCCTGTTTGTGCCTCTATTTTTTTTTTTCCTCAAAAATTCTTGGTTGAGCTCATGTGTTTAGTCTTCCAGAGGAATTTTAATCAACTTGTCAAGTTCCAAAACCTTTCCACTGGAGTTTTGATGGAAATTGCCTTAAATTGACAATTAATCTTCTCATTAGGAACATGATCACTTTTCATTTACTTAGATTATTTTTAATGTCCTTAAAGTTGGGTTTTCTTTTTTCCATACAGATCTGGAATATTTCTCAGAATAGTCTAGTTACACATTCCTTTTTTTCTGTAATGGTGAATGGGATAATTTTCCTTTACAGATTTTTATTTAAAAAAAAAAGGGTTTGTTTTCGGTAAGATTCTCATGGTACAGAGTTGTAAGAAATATACTCAAACTAACTTAGGCAAGGATAAAAAGCCCTGGGGAGAATTCTTTGGAAGGTGGCCAAGGCCTCTCCTGCAGACCAAGGGCAGAAAGGGGAGTGGCCCTCACAAGGGAGCTGGAAAAAAGAACTGCTTACTCTGCTGTTGCTTCTCTGGGTGTCTGTTTCTCTCTCCCTCTGTGGCTGATCTCTGCTGTTCTTTGTCCCACTTTCACATTTCTGGGAAACAAGGGAGCATATGACAAATCTGACTACAGGGGCTACCCTTGAGAGTGGATGAATTCTCAGAAAAACTGGGCTGTCCAGGCACCCCTGAAACAAACCTCAAAGCACTGCAGTGTCCAAAATTTCAAAAGAAGCTGTCACTTCTTGCCAAGAGGGTTGGTGTTAGTATGACAGAATGTGAGAATCCTCCTTTCCTAGTTCCAGGTAACTGACAGTCATCACGGTTATGGGATTAATAATTCAACAAAAATATATTGCAGCCGTACTTCTACATTATATTTGTATATTGCTTTTGCCCTTAATGATGTGCTTCCACTGATTTTAACTGCCTGTTAGGTTTTTGGCTGAGATCACATATAGTGTACCAAAAAATGCTGAATTGTGTGGTTTAGGGGCATAACTTGCCATTTCAAATAATATGGTTCTAGAAAACAAGAGCCTTCAAATTTTGTGATGTGTGATAAATTATATAACCCTATTTCTATTTCAACTGGCTTACCATGCATTTTGAAAACAATTTGAAAGGGTACTTTATACAATAAACTAGCCCTCTCTGAAAACCAGAGATTCTGCTCAAAGACGTTTTTTCTTTACTTAATCTAGCTCGGTACTTGATGTCAGTACTTGACTTGGAGCTAAGGGAACGCTACAATGGGAACTTAGGACCAAGAAATTTTGGCGATCTTGGCACCATAGTTACTAATTGAATGACCTTCGCAAGAACCTAGCCGCTGTGAACCTGTTTTCTCACGTTCAAACCCCGGGGTAATAGCTATTAGATTCCGGTGTGACGAGACAGAACCTAAGATTAAAAGGACTAGGTGTACATGCAGCATCACCGCCCACTAATGTGAGTCTACTACTGCGGAAAGAAAGCGAGCTTGCATGGAGACTAAGGAAAAGGGGCCCAAGGCACCCCAGAAATGGCACCTCTGCCAGCCCCAGCTCTTTCAAAGATTTTAAAGAACTGCTCTCCTTTAGCTGCACAGCGAGTGTTCGCTGGCGAAGAGTCTTTCCTAACAGAAATTCCATTTCTCCAAACTCTGCTTCCCCGCCAAGTTTGCAAACAGCAAGTCAGGTTTTCCTCAGGCCCGGGAGCGCGCCCAACGGGCGTCTCATACTGCAAGGGGCCCCGGGCGGGGCGGAGATAGCGGGGGCGCTTAGGGGGCCCAGCGTGGGGCCGGCTCCGCTCGCCAGCCTCTCGCCCAGCCCGGGACGCCCCGCCCCAACCAGTGGGACACGCCCCCAGAGACACGTTTGCATAGCGTAGGGCGTGGTTCCGCCAGCGCAGGCGTGCTTTCCGGTCGTCCCGCCAGCTCTCCTTCCTTCCGGGGCGGGACTTCCTCTCCCTTATTGATAGGTGCCGGGCTGCAGAGCTGGTTGGAGAACACCACAGGAGGGTCAGTCTGGCTTAACCGGCCTTAAGCTTCTAGAATGGTCACCGGAAGGACGCCCTTCCTTGTTCTCTTTCTTGCCTTTTTCTCCTCGTTTAGCTTCGGTTTGTGCGGAGGTCCTTCCTGGGCTCTTGGCGCCACCTCCCACCTGAGGCTCTTCCGCTTCCTCTTTGTGTAGGCTCCGCCCTCAGCGTCCCGTGGCCATGACGACCGCCGCGTGGGACTCCCTGGTGTGGAAGCTCGCGGGGTTGCTGCGGGAGTCGGGTGAGTAGGCTGGGGCCGGGAGGTGTTGCTCCCTACCTTGCAGAGACACGCCCCCTTAAGCGTCACAGAGTAACAGCTCCTGAGGGTCAGAATTAATCTTGAGGCGTCAAATTAATTTCTTTGGAGTTGGTTTGCTATAATGATGTGGCCAGCAGTGTCTTGTCTTTGACAGTCTAAACCTATCATTGGAATCCAGACTCGAGTGCTACTTCCTCCATGTTCTCTGATATTCTAGGTGATCGCTGTTCGGCGCTAAGTCCCTTGGAGTCAGGGACTAGTCCTAAAAGTGGTTGTGTGACAATGTACTTCGTCTAGGTAAAAGCACGAGATTTGGAATCAGACCCACCTGGGCTGGAATCCCAGTTCGCTTTCAAATTTGAAGTTGTTTACATTTTCTGAGCCTCAGTTTTCCCTGAGCAGCAAATAGACATAATGATTGCATTCATTAAAAAGTTGTGGTGATTAATTTTAAATCACAGAAAGCATTTAGTACAGTGTTTGCATATGTAGTAGTGCTCAAAATTGGTAGCTATTATAATTTTTCCCTCAGTGGAAACCCCAGGGCACAGTGGAACCACAGTAGTTCCTGAATGAATGGCTTTCACACCAGGGCACAGTGGAACCAAAGTAGTACCTGAATGAATGTGTGGTTGGCTTTAGTTGTGCCAGAACAAGCTTTGGCTTTGTGATCATACAGAAGTAGCAACTTGCTGCTGTAAGTTATATAATTGCACCCAGGATTCTTCACTTCTCTGAGCCCCGATTTCCGTATTTTTAAAGAGGACTTCTGTTTAGGAGATTCTGATTTGACTTAAATGAGACAACCAACTTGTCTGGCTCTTCTTACCCAGCTAATGTTAGCTGCATGTTCATTGATAAGATTTGTGGAATTTCTTTAGCAGTTTTACTTTTTTGGGTTACATTATTGTCTGTTCACTTGTCTTAGTTTCTCTTCTAGACTGGGAGGCTCTTTGAGGGTGTGAAGAGTCCTTGAACCATATCTGTGTTTATTCTCAATGTCTAGTACTTTGAAAATCTTTCATGTAAAGTTTGTTCATTTATTCTGCAAAAAGTCTGACATGGCTCCAGAGGTCAGGGATGATAGAGGTAGCCAGAAAGAGATTTTTTTTGTGGTGATGGTGATGAAATTGATTTGTATCTTGATTTGCTGTGGTAGTTAGCTATGACAAAATGGCATAGAATTATGCATTCATATACCCATGTCATATTTACATAAGATGTCACCATTGGGGTGAAGGACATAAGGTATTTGTGTTCAGTTTCTGTGACAGCCTATGCCTCTCCTTTTTCTTTTTAAAGGTTTTAGAAAATTCCTCCATGTCTACCTTGTAGCCAAACTTATTTTAGGTGTAGCGATGAATACTAAGGTGGCTAAAAGATGCCTTGGGAGTTTCTGTAAATGTGTATATTACTTGAATTACTTTTGCAATCAGAAGAATAAAGAGAAAATACCAATCGATTTTCATGTAAAAGGAGTGTTTGTAGTGTAATGGTTCAGTGTTGTTGCATATGGAGAGAGCTTCCTGGAGGCAGATCTCCAGTTGAACAGAGAGGAAGGACAGGTATCCGAAAACAAGGGAACTGTGAACCACATATGGACATTGCTGGCACTAAGCAATCCAGGCTCTCTGAGCTGAAGGTAGAAGAAAATTTGGAAAAGCAGTTTGGGATCGTATATTGAAGTAATCTCATATCAGTATTTTTTCTTGAAGATAGAGGGAGGTGTTGAAAACCTTTGAGCTGGCAGGAGGTTCAAAGTTTGATCTTGCAGTGGGAGATCTGCAGTATGTGTTGGAGTGGGTAGATCCTGGGGTCACAAAGGCCTAGAATGAAGGAAAGACCCTTTCCACTTGCCCTCTTCCCATGTGCCCCTGTCACTGCAGGAGACGTCGTCCTGTCTGGCTGTAGCACCCTGAGCCTGCTGACTGCCACCCTGCAGCAGCTGAACCGTGTATTTGAGCTGCACCTAGGGCCATGGAGCCCTGGCCAGGCGGGCTTTGTGGCTCTGCCCTCCCACCCCGCCGACTCCCCCGTCATCCTCCAGCTTCAGTTCCTCTTCGATGTCCTGCAGAAAACACTTTCTCTCAAGGTTGTGGACTGGGAATGGGGCAGGATGTACAAAGAGCCTAAGAGAGTAGTGGAAGTTGGGGCTGGGGGCGGGCCACGGATGCAGGAAGCCTGCAGGGCCCAGATGCAGAAGCCGGGAGTCACTGGTGGCCATACTGAGATGTTTAGGGAAGGGAGATGTGTCTGGCTTTGGTAACCTGAGTGGTTTTTCCTTTAGCTGGTCCATGTCCCTGGGCCCGGCCTCCCAGCACCCATCAAGATTTTTCCTTTCAAGTCCCTTCGCAAACTGGAGGTATAGGGTATTGAGGGATCTTGTTGCCCAAAACCCAGTTTGAAGCAGCCATTTGGGGATGGGGAAGGAGATGGCCTTTGTGGGGGTCTGTGGGGGGTGGGGCAGGCCTGCATGTGCTCATGCCCTGTGGTAATGAGACTTTCACCCTCTTCCATGTAACCTGAACCATACTGGCTTTGTTATCTTTTCCCTTCTCCCTGTCAGGGGAAGAGGGAATGAGACCTCTGAGGTTTCGTCCGACTTCCTTCCTCCCTTCCGTTGCCCCAGCTCCGAGGTGTTCCCCTCCACTGCCTTCGTGGCCTCCGTGGCATCTACTCCCAGCTGGAGACCTTGATTTGCAGCAGGAGCATCCAAGCGTTATCAGTAAGGAGGGTGAGGGGTGGGCCTTGATGCCGTGTCCTGAGAAACACTGGAGCGCGCTCTGATGTGTGCCTGTTGGGTGCCGCCTGCTACCAGTGTCCTCAGGTCCTGCTGTGATCCCGCAGCAGTCAGAACCTGTCCGCATCACACACTTGCAGCCACACCAGTGTCTGTAGTCAACAATCTACAGTCTTCTAGTGTCTCCCCACTGTGAACTAACTCTTAGGGCACAGGCCCTGGCCTTGCTTAAGTCCACTGTCAGAGTGGACTCAGTACGCAGAGAATGGATGAACGGCTGGGTGACAGAGTGTGGTGGCCTTGGCGTGGGGGGAGGGGGCCGTGGGGGTGACGGAACACCTGTCGCCTGCTCAGGAGCTCCTCTCAGCCTGTGGTGGTGACCTGTGCTCCGCCCTGCCCTGGCTGGCTCTCCTTACGGCTGACTTCAGCTACAACACACTCACTGCCTTAGACAGCTCCTTGGTGAGGGCCTCAGTGGGAAGGGGTTTGGGCGGACAGGGATGGGAGCTTAGGGCTGGGGGCCAGCTGGCTTCATGGGGGTGTCTGATTCTCACCTCCCTTGCCCCCAGGGTCTCTTGTCAGCCCTTCGCTTCTTGAACCTGAGCCACAATCAAGTGCAGGACTGCGAGGACTTCCTGATGGTGCGTTTGTGTAGCCTGGCTGGGGCCCGGCGCCTGGGCCTCTGACCGTCCTGCTCTGACCCTCGCTTCTGGATCTGGGCTGCTCCTACCTGCCCTTGCTGCGGGATGGAGTCACATACCCTGGGAGTCAGTACTCGTAGGGGGCGCAGGCTCTAGCATAAAACAAACCAGGGTTCACATTTCAACTCCTCATCCCTCTGTTACTTGGGGCAAATCAGCCCACCTCCCTGCTTCTCTGTGAGGTGGGGTTCCTACTTCTGTAGCATTGAAACTGAGCCTGCTTAGCCCAGTGCCCAGCTCAGAAAAGGACCCTTCTCCCTGCCCATGTCTCTCTGCTCCCATCAAGGAGAAGCAAAGCTGGACACTAGTTAAAGTGGTAAGAATAGGTCTTTTGCAATAAGAATGGTTTATGGCACGAAACCATTGTGACATTTTATCAGTAGTAAAATTATTCTAGTCAATAATAAGGTCATTTGTGCTGACGGCAGTCCTGTCGGCCCAGACCGTGGCCTGATTAAGAAGCGTGCTCAGGGCCCTCCCTGTGGTGCAATGAGATAGCACACAGCACTGTAAGCCAGCTGTAGCCGCTTCAGTGCGAGTTCGAGCCCTGGCCCCGGAGGTGACCCACATGGCGCGGCAGACCTCTCCTGACCCGCCCGCTGCTCCCCTCAGCAGTGTGCTTCGTCAGTCGGCCTGTCCTGCTCCCCACTCCGTCTCTGGTGAAGCCTCTCACCACCCCTGCATTTCTGGCCTGTACCCCAGTTCTGTATGCACAATATATAAATGTTTTTTAAAAAGGGTGCTCAGAGGAGCCTGGCTTGAGTTTGGTCACAGCGGGCCTCTTTGTCACCCTCACCTCCATAGGACTTGTCTGAGCTCTACCATCTGGACGCCTCCTATAACCACCTGCGTTTTGTGCCAAGAATGGGCCCCTCAGGGGCTGCTTTGGGGACCCTGATACTGCGAGGCAATGAGCTCCAGAACCTGCACGGTGAGTGAGGGTTCCTGCACTCGCCAGGGAGTAGGGGAGGGTGAAGCACGGAGGGGAGTGGAGGAAGCGAGAAACTCGGGGGCCCGGGAACCCTGTGCCTCCGAAGCCTCCAGGTGGTCTTAGGACAGGTCTGGGGCTTGGCTTTCTGCAGCGCCTGTCCCCAACTGCCCGCCCCCCATCTGCACCCCTTCCCTGTCCCAGGCCTGGAGCAGCTGCGGAAGCTGCAGCACCTGGATGTGGCCTACAACCTGCTGGAGGGGCACAGGGAGCTGTCTCCGCTGAGGCTGCTGACGGAGCTCCAGAAGGTGAGGTGGCGCTTCTCGGGTCCGGGGGTCCTTCTTTGCGCCCCTGTCCTTTCCGTTCTCCCTCCTCAGAGCCTGTCCTTGCTCTGGAGGCCGGAGGTCCTCGCTCTGGAGGCCTGACGCCCACCTCCCATCTCCTCGTCCGGCCCCTCAGCTCTACCTGGAGGGCAACCCTTTGTGGTTCCACCCCACACACCGAGCAGCCACCGCCCAGTACTTGTCACCCCGTGCCAGGGACGCAGCGCCAGGCGTGAGTGACCTTCCTGTGTGCATCCGCTTTCCCGTCCCTCCTCACGCCTGCATCCTCCTGCCCGTCCCACCCCGCCCCCAGGCCCTGGCCCCCCTGGAGTCCCCCAGCCCACTCCCGGCTTGGAGCTCCTTGGGGTGAGTGTGCACCCCACCACCAATGCTGCCCCCTTCCCTTTTATCTTTGCTCAGTTCCTTCTTGATGGGAAGGTCTTGTCAGTTACCGATCTTCAGGTGAGTGTGGTGGGGGCTTTGGGCAGTGGGACAGGGAGGCCAGGTAGGGGTGCTCTTGAGGGGCTTTCGGGCAGGAAACTTCCGGGTCCCTTCCCCAGGAGGCTCCCCTCGGCCAGGTGGCCTTGCCGCCTGGCTCCTGCCTGTCTCTCCTCCTTGTCCCACGCCAGGCCTCCACATCCTCGGAGCTGGACTCTGCAGCCCCCTCTCTGCCCCGGCCAGTGGGACCTGCCACCGAAACCTCAGGGGGCCCTGACCTGAGCGACAGCCTCTCCTCTGGGGGTGTAGTGCCCCAGCCCCCTCTTCGGAAGGTTAAGGTGAGTAGAGTCCTGGGAGGGGAGCTCTAGGCTGTAGCTGAGCTGGAACTAGTAAGGCCTTTCCCTGTTGGCGAGCAGGAGGCCCTGACCTCAGAGACCTTTGTCCCTCTGCCCACCCTCAGAGCCGAGTCCGCGTGAGGCGGGCAAGTATCTCGGAACCCAGTGACACGGACCCAGAGCCGCGCACGATGGACCCTTCTCCAGCTGGTAAGGCAGCCTCACCCCTCTCTCCAGCGCAACTCCCCCTCTAATAAAATGCACGGTGGGGGTGTGGTGCCAGGCAGGGTTCTGCTCCAGGGGACCCCCCAGACGTGGCGAGAGCCTCTTTCTCACTCCTCCTGCCTTTTAGTTTGGGGCAAGCAGAGGACACTGCTCCTGGACAGCGTTTTCCAAAGTGTTTACAAGGAACGCTCATTTTGGGGGTTGTCAGGAGGCCATGTCATGAAAGGGCTCTGTGACCAGGGCCCTGGAAGTGCTGGGATGAACAGTCACGCCAGTGTCCTCCCTGCACGACACCCCAGGAGGGAGCGTGCGGGCGCGGGTGGCTGCTCTCCCAAGCAGCCTGCGCCATGTGCGTCTGGTCCAGAGTTCCGTGTACGCACGTGGGACAGGCTGCCAGGGGAGCAGTTCTGCACCCTTTACTTCACCTGAGGAGCCCTCACAGGAGAGGCTGGGGTTGCCAGGGGTGTGTTGGGGTGCAGGCCTGATAATCCTTGTGTCCCCCACTTGCCCAGGGTGCTTTATGCAGCAGCACCGGGAACTCGAGCTCATGAACAGCTTCCGGGAACGGTTTGGCCGTGACTGGCTGCAGTACAGGAATCACCTGCAGACCCTGGACACTCCCGTTCTGGCTGCCTCCACACCCCCTACCCTCGGCACGCGGCCACCCGACACCCTGAGCCCAGAGCCAGTGCCGGACCCTGCGCCCCCAGAGAAGTCACCACAGGACAGGGCAGAGGAGATTGGGGTGAGGCTGGAGCCCCAGGAGGAAGAGGAGCTGGAGGAGCAGCAGAAGGAGGAGGAAGGAGCAGAGGAAGAGGAGGAGGAGCAGAATGAGGTGGAAGGTGAGCGCTGGCCATGGGGCAGGCGCAGCAGGATGCCACCCCCGGGCGGGCAGAGCCTCGGGTTCCTTTTCCGCCTGACAGGGTCCTCTCTTGGCCTCTCCTCAGCGGAGCTGTGTCGCCCAATGTTGGTGTGTCCCCTGGAGGGGCCCAAGGACACCCGGTGCAAGGAATGCTTCCTCAGGGTCACTGCCAGGCACCTGTTGGAGGTGGAGCTCCAGGCAGCTCGGATCCTGCAGCGGCTTGAACTGCAGAGTCTGGAGGCAGCTGAGATGGAATTGGAGGCCCAGACCCAGGCAGAGCCAGTTCCTGCGGTGAGTGGTGGAAGTGGGCTTCTAGAAGAGGCGCTGGGTTTTCTCAGGGGGGCCCACGCTGGCACCACAGCGGTTAGGTGCCGGGCACCAGACTTCTTGGCCTTTGGTGCTGCGGAGCGGAGCTGTGGGGTGCAAGGGCTTGACCCCGGGAGACTTGGGGGGCTGTGCCGAGGAGTAGAGATTCAGGCTAGACTTGGATGCCAGCAGAAGCACTTCTGTGAGTCTAGGGCTACTGTTTTTCCCTGTGTTCTCTGTAATTCCCAGTCCCTCTGGCTACCCCCTGCCTTTTTCACCTGGATCCCCTCTTCCTGCTCAGGGCTCAGATCCACCCCCCCAGGTCCCCATCCTGGTTCTGCGCTTCTCCTACATCTGCCCCGACCGCCATTTGCGTCGCTATGTGGTGCTGGAGCCAGACGCACAAGCGGCTGTCCAGGTGACGGGCCCAGAGGTCTGGGGGCGGGAGGGGATGCTGAGGGCTGGGGTCGCCCTGCCCACAGCTGCATCCGGCCTGTCCTCTTTAGGAGCTGCTTGCTGTGTTGACCCCGGCAGCCATCGCAGCTCAGCACCAGCTGGCGGGAGCAGAAGACCCACTGGGGGGCCGACTACAGTGTCTCCGCTGTGGCCATGAGTTCCAGCCAGAGGAGCCCGGAGAGGGGGCGAACAGGGAGGGAGGCTGGAGGCCTCTGTTCCAAAAGACAGGTAGGTGCCCGCCGGGCCCTTGACCTCCTTGGCACATACCTCTACCGTCTCAGGGACAGTGGGTGTGCAGGAGGTGTGGACGTGGAGCCCCAGGGAAGGGTCCGGCTGTGTCTAAAGGAAAAATAAAACCATCAGCCTGCTACATTTACAAAAGAAAAAGAAGAAATTATATCCTATTTCTTTTTTCCTGGAAATAGTGTGCACTCCAATGGCCTCATTACTTTTTCATGGCCTGAAGGCATTTTCCCTTCTTTCCATGACATCTGAGAAAGCTCGCAGGGCCTGGTGAGCCCTGAGCACTTTCTGCTGCTCGGATGCTTTTCCAGTCCGGCTTGGATCATCCTCCTCTGACTCACCTTGTAAGCCCTTCTCGTTCTCTTCCTAAGACGAGAGGTTTCCCCACTGCGGGCCAGTCAGCACGCTGTCTCCGAGGAGTCCTGATAATGCTTGTGTGGAGTCGTGGCCCCGAAGGCCACTGTCTTCCTCCTTGGCACCAGCTGGCGTAGGAGTTTGAATTTTGTTTCGGGCATGGGGCCTTCTGTTGGAGACCAGCTCCAACTATTGAGGTGTCTGGAGGCAAGACAGGCAGGACCCTAAGGTGGGAAGGCGTCGGCGTGTGGAGATTCCTAAAAAAGGGGGAAAGGGAGAAAAAAGGGGAAAGGAGAACGAGGAAGACACGGGAGTCAGAGTTGGGTGCAAGTCTTCCTGCTCTGCCTTCAGCAGAGGTTTATTTTATACATTACGAGCAAGCAGTGAGATGACATCAACACACGAACTGGGCTGAGAGATTACAATCATCTTTTTTTCTAAGAACAGTTTAGGGTCGTATTGCCCTTTAGCTGAGATATAGCATTCTAAAATCAATCAAGGTTAAAAACAGGTACATAAGTGCACAAAGTTTATGACTAATATTACTATAGTGGAGATCAACTAAGATAGAAGTCCCTTAAACCTTATCTACTACTTAATGGGTTTTTGTTTTTCTGCCTGAATCATCCTGGGAGAGAGAAGAGGAAATTCCTTGCTAATCAAATCTCTGAATAGGAGACATAGGTGAATTTTCTTATCTAAAGACTACATAGTAGAATCCTGAAAAACTAGCCAGAAGATTTTTGTGGATTCCTTTAAGGTGTAGCAGGTGGAAAACTTGATTAGTTTAAAAACAGGCAACCTGGATGAATTTCCACATCTAAAGGCCAAACAATAGGAAGTTTGAGTAATTCTTCTTGAATAGAAGGCTAGGTGAGATGATAGAATGATAAGAAAAGGCCAAACAATAGGAAGTTTGAGTAATTCTTCTTGAATAGAAGGCTAGGTGAGATGATAGAATGATAAGATGTGGGTTATCCTCCATCCGGCAGTGAGAGAGACTTTGCAAAAACAGCCCTTTTGCTTTTATTTATCAGTCAGTAGTCAAGTCACTTGACTTCAGGGGAAGTTTTCACCCTGGTGCAGTGCTTGCTTGTCAGGGCAGGCAGGCCTTGTGCGGTCTAGGCAGTCCAATTGTAAGCTGAAAGTTGCTCAGAATATTTTGATATTACAGTTATACAAAAAAGGGAGGTCATAACATAAGTTAGCGTGGAAAGTCTGATTTTTCAGAGCAATTCCCCTCCATCCGGACCGTGTCTGACGACAGAGGTTGCATAGCTGTGTCAGCCTTCTCCCTCATCCCCCTCCCCGTACCTGCGCAGGGGGCTCTGGGGACCCAGCAGCACAGCTGAAGCTGTGGAAACTGTGCCCCCCATCTGGACTGTACCGGGCCCGTGGGGTCCTGTGGCCCAGGGGTCCCTTTCGTGGCGGTGTCATGACTGGACACCCCCGTGTGTTACGTGTTCCTCACTGGCGTCTCCATTACCTCCTCTGAGCTCAGAAGAGAATGGCCTCACCTCCCGGTGCTGTTAGGAGATTTAAATACGGCAAAAAGCCACTCAGCCTGGTGCCTAGCGCAAGGGTGTGTGTCCATCGTGGCTGCTACCCCTGTCCAGCTGCCCGACTCTGGGAGCTCATTTGCAAAACCGGCCAGGGAGATGTTGTTAGCACTATCAAAGGGTCCAGCACGCGCCCAGCACATTGTGGAAGCAGAACGTTTCTTCCCTTGCTGCTGATCCCTGTCTGGGCTTCTTGCCCTGACTCCACTCAGGGTGACAGCCTAGAAGATCGACACTGTCATCACCCCTGTTTTACAGATGAGGCACCAGGCACAGAGCTCCTGGGGGGGCCTTGTCATCGCTTCCGTCACAGCCTTTAAGTGATGTGGACAGTGGCGGGCCCCTGTCTGTTGCGGTCTGCCCTGCCCCAGTCTCTGGGTTTGAGGCTTTCCCACAGGCGGGTCCCGAGCACTCGAGTCCGAGGCCACCCCAGCTCTGGGTGGAGACTGGAGTGGGCTGCGTTGAGTTTGGCCCTCTGAGAAGGCCTGAAGTTAGAAGGGCGTGCGTTTTGAGGAGGTCATGGGCTTGTTTGGCTCAGCCCTCCCTGGAATGGGAGGCCACTGGGTTGGGAGGGTGGCAGGGGATGAAGCTAGAGCTGCAGGCCCAGGCGAATCTGAGCACAAGGGGGGACATTATGAGCATGTGGGTTTGGGGTGCTTGGAAGGTTCGTAGGTAGGGACCACCTATGCCTCCTTCCAGATTCTGCTGCCGTGTGTCCAAACTGTGGGAGCGATCACGTGGTTCTCCTGGCACTGTCTGGGGCACCCACTGAGGGGGACCAGCGGCAGCAGGAGCATGCCCTGGCTCCCTCCCAGCCCCCCATCTCTGGCCATGACCCTCCTGGCCACGGTGACCCCAGCAGCGGGAATGCCAGTGCGCCATCTCAGGCCCCTGCATCCCACGACTACCAAAGTTGGAACCTCAGCCCCTGTGAGTACAGGTGGACTGAGATGGGGTGGCATTGTGTGGAGGGAAGGGGCACTGGTGGGGGGGGGCTGGGACAGGCTGACTGCTTCACCCGCCCCCCAGCCCCAGCACACTGTGACTTCCGCTCTGTGGACCACCGACTCCGGCTCTTCCTGGACGTGGAGGTGTTCACTGATGCCCAGGAGGAGTTCCAGTGCTGCATCAAGGTGGGTGCCAGCCTGGCAGTGCCCGAGCCCTTGGTCCCACTATAGCAGACTGAGTCAGAGTAAGAGGAGTCGTCTGGAGCCACCTGTCAGGTTTCCCCTCGCAACTCCAGAGCGCCTGCATGGCAGGGAGGTAATACCTCCCTCGCGTGTGCGTGGCTGCCTTGGAGCAAGCTGGCGTCAAGCCCAGCCCAGCGCTCAGCCCCCTGCCCCGTCACTATCAGGAAGACTCGGGGCTGTCGGATCCACGTGCTTGCTCCTAGCAGCGCTAGACACCAGGGACCCAGAGTGAGTCAGGGTTGCCCCGGCGGTCAGTTTGTGGAGGTCAGATCGTGGGATAGGATAATGCTAGAATCAGGATGAAGCCCCTGAGCGGCATCCGAGTGGACCAGGGAGGCCTCCCCTTCATGAGGAGGTGATGGTTAGACCAACTTGAAGACTGAGTTGTGGAAGAGGGAGGAAAAGAATGTTCTCGATAAAGGAAGCAGCGTGGAATGGAAAGTAGTAAGTGGGGAACAATCCATGATTGGGGGAGCCAGAATGTGGGGTGTGGGACATGGAGGGAGGCTAGTGTTTGGGGGGAGGCTGAGGAGGTATGCCCAGCCAGTCCAAAAACAACCCGTGTTGTCTACCAAGGAGTCTGGACTTGATCCCAAGGGCTGACAGCCTCTGAAGTACTGGAAGCCGGGGGTGGCAGGCAGTTTTGCGCTCTGGAACACAGTGCAGTGTGTGCATGTAGGTTGGAGGGGCCAGAGGACTGGATGCAGCATGGGGCCTCCCTTGGGTGTGAGTGCAGGTGGAGGCTCGGGGTGGGAGGGCGCATGGGGGTGCCTAGGCTGAGCAGGGGGAGGAGCACCTTAAGGTGCTCACAGGTAACTTGGCTCTCAGGCAGCCAGTCACCTGAGGCCTCTTGTCGGAGACCAGCTCCAACTATTGAGGTGTCTGGAGGCAGGACAGGCAGGACCCTAAGGTGGGAAGGCGTCGGCG
>NW_004567103.1:11884532-11900565 GCF_000260355.1 Condylura cristata | reverse complement strand
TTTTTCAGAGCTTTTCCCGATCTACCCGGAATCTGTCAGACGATAGACGTTGTATAGCTTGTGTCATCTCCCCCTTCTTTGTTTTTTAAATGAAGCTGAAATGCCTTTAATTCGATGTGGGTCTTTCTGAGGGCTGTGAAGACGGCACGGATGAGGACTGGAAATATAAACAGGAGAGAGAAAATAAGGGAGGTCATAACACAAGCTAGCAGTGGAAAGTCCGATTTTCAGAGCTTTTCCCCATCTACCCGGAATCTGTCAGACAATAGACGTTGCATAGCTTGTGTCAGCCTCTCTTCCTGTTTCTTAGCAACTTCCTTCCCCCGTTAGGTGCCGCTGGTTTTGGCAGGTCACCCCGGGGAGTGTCCCTGTCTCGTGGTGGTGTCCGACTACAGGCTTTACGTGTTACAAGTCACAGCAGAGATCTGGTGAGAGAGGGGCGTGGCCGGGGAAGGGGTTGGGTCTCGTGATGGGTCTCTCCCTACTCATTTACTCGTCACTGCCCGTCCCTCCACAGCGGACCCCCGGAGACCTGGCTACAGCCCTCCCTGGCTGTTCCCCTGCAGGAACTGAGTGGCATCGAGCTGGGCCTGGCGGGACAGAGCCTGCGGCTGGAGTGGGCGGCTGGGGCGGGCAGCTGTGTGCTGCTGCCCCGAGATGCCAAGCGCTGTCGGGCCTTCCTCAAGGAGCTCACTGGTGAGCGAGCGGAAGGGCCAGGCAGAGACGAGGGTGGGAGGCGAGGAGCGAGTGGAAACAGACAGCTAGCGTGGCGCCTTCCTTTGGAGGTTTCTGAACACTGGAGCTGTGGGGGGTGGGAAGACGCTGGGAGGTGGGGGGTTTGGATAGACGAGATGGGGTCTCTGAGGGCCTCCGTCCCTGGCTCTGTCCAGATGTCTTGCAGTCGTTGCCCCCAGCCCGGAGGAGCAGCGTCAGTGCCACAGAGGAGGCGGTGACCCCGAAGCACCGGCTGTGGTGAGCTGAGAGGATGAGGCCAGGCGTGGTGCTGGGGAGCCCACACACCGGGCCCATTGATGCCTGAGCCCCTGGGCTGCCCCTGTGGGACTTCCTGCCCCCAGCTCACCGTCCCTCTCTGGGGCTGCCGCCTTCCCTGCAGGCCATTGCTGGAAAGAGACTCTTCTTCGGAGCCTCCGCCGTTCTTCTACCTTCGGGTGTTCCTGGTTGAAGGTGAGGTCCCTGGTCCCAGGCCACGGTCAGCCTCTCGGCATCTCTGTGCCTCCACCGCTCTTAGTTCCCAGGATCGGGACTTCCAGCACCTGCGTGCCAGCGGCACAGCCCTGCCTCTGCGGAGGGTCAGGCGGGCCGGGGCCCCAGTTACTGAGACGCACTGCATCGCGTCCAGGCTTTCTGTGGCATTCTGCTCCTCATTCTCTTGGGGGCGAGAATGGAGCCTTCTTTCTGGGAGGGGGCAGGGTCACTTTGGTTAGTGGTTTTGGGGCCTAGAGATGCCTGGCGCTCGGAAAGGGCAGGCTGTGACCCCCAGGGCCCCGGCTGCTCCCTCACTTGGCCGTTCTCTTTTCCGAACAGAACGGGGCGCTGGTCCAGGGGTCGGGGCTCCTCATGGCCTTCCGCTCTCTCCCCAGGCCCTGCTCTCTGCCCTGTGTCCCTGTTGCTGACCCTGTCCACCCTGCACCTACTGGAGGAGGACCCCGCGGTGCCTGAAGCAGAGCCCCCTCCCCCCTCAGCCTGCGGCGAAGCCTCGGAGGCCTCAGGCCTGGGCCCTGCCGTGCGAGTCCGGGAGCAGCAGCCCCTCAGCAGCCTGAGCTCCGTGCTGCTCTACCGCTCTGCCCCTGAGGACCTGCGGCTCATCTTCTACGACGAGGTGAGCACGGTGTCGGTGCTGGGTCTAGGCAGGCTCGGAACTGGGGGTAGTGAGAGGGACAGAGACTGGGGTCCAGTGAACTGGGCGGTTCCCTCGGCTGGACAAGCCATAGGTAGAGAGGGAGGCAGCTGTGGGCGGGAATGACGCCCCAACCTGAAGCCCAGCCCTGTGGGTGGGGACGCTGAGTGAGGCACCAGAGGCTTCCGGTGTGTGGGACTGGCCCGTGTGCCGGCCACTTCGTCTTGACCTCCATGGAGCCGGTCCTGTTACACGGCAGGGCCCGAGGCTTGGGGCTGTTCGCTGGCTCGCACAGGTCGCAGGTGGTAGTGCCAGGAGCTGAACCCCAAGCAGTCCTTGGGGTCAACTCTAGAACGTGTTCTGGGGAACGGGGGGGGGGGGGGTTAAAGCAACAAGATGCCGAATGGGGAAGCCCACTGGGAGCTTCAGTAAGTGCTGACCAGGCTCCGTCTGAAAAGCACCAAGTCAGGATCTCTCATGGGGAGTGACACAGGCTTGGGAGAGGAGGCGGCCATGAGCCTCGCAGGGGCGCCCCCCCTCCTCCGGAGACACCCCTCCTTGCTCTGTGTGACCCGCTGAGTATGCGTTCCCTCGTGGCTGCCAGGTATCCCGGCTGGAGAGTGTCTGGGCACTTCGAGTTGTGTGTCCCGAGCAGCTGACGGCCCTGCTGGCCTGGATCCGGGAGCCCTGGGAGGAGCTGTTTTCCATTGGACTCCGGACCTTGACCCAAGAGACTCTAGACCTCGACCGGTGAGGCCTCGCCACTGGCCCCGGCCTGGGCCCGTGAGGCCCCCCGTGACCTGTGGGCCCTGGGCAGGACCGAGAAGTGGGAGATCCGGCATGGGGACAGCCGAGTGGTCAGTAGGACTGTCTCCTGCACTTTCCTCAGGTATTAATAAAGTGGCTGCATTGCAGGTGTCCTGGTGTGATGTAGTGTGTCACTCACGAGGCCTGTCCGTCCTCCCCTTGACACAGAACCAAAGCTCTTCCTCAAGGGGCAGCCTTGCTTATGTGGTGAGACCAGCCTCCAGCCCAGCCTGTCCCAGACTGCGGGGTCAAGCAGGCTCCTGACCCAGGGCCTCTGGCCTCAGCCAGCAGTACCTGGCATGCAGCCTGGCAGGGAAGTTGCCTGCTTTGGGCCAGTTAGAGTCCCATGCTCTCCAGTTGCCATTGGGGACTAATGAGGTGCTCAGCCCCTGGGGAATGAACAGAATGGAAGAGGGTGTCTGGGGAGAGGGTGGTGGCAGTTGCCGCTCCTGGCTTCTCTTCTCAGTCTCAGTCTTGGTTGGACCACGCCCACTCCTTGACCTCTCTGCAGCAGTTGGGTCAAGATGCTCAGCCGGCTGCTTTGACTTGACCCACCAAGGCCCAATTTGGCTGTTTTTGGTGCACTGTAGTGTCGGAGACTCTGTCCCCGATCACGGATTATTGGGGGGCAGAACAGGCAGAGTCTCAAGGTGGGAGTGTTGTCGGTGAGCGGAGATTCCTAGAAAAGGGAAGAAAGGGGAGCGGATACGAGGAAGACACGGGAATGGGAGTTGGGTGCAAGTCTCCCTGCTCTGGATTCAGCAGAGGTTTACTTTATACACTTCAAGCAAGCAGTGTGGATGACATTAGCATATGAAATGGGCTGAGGTCACAATCACCTTTTTTCTAAGAATAGTCTGGGGTCGTTTTGACCTTTAGTTGAGATTATAACATTTTTAAAATCAATCTATCAAGGTTAAAACAGGTACATAGATGCACAAAGTTTAAGACTAATATATTTATCACAGTGAAGATGAACCAAAATGAAGTCCCTTAAACCTTATCTACTACTTACATCCTCATTGAGACATCCTAGGGGGTGAAGTAAAGTGAGGGCAGGAAGAGGAAATTTCTTGTAAATCAAATTACAGTAAAGTTCTTTGAAAAACTTGTTAGAAAGTTTAAGTGAATGTCCTTGAAGTCTAGACGGTAGAATACTAAAGTAGCTCTGACTAGGAGACTTGGGTGAATTTCTTTATCTAAAGACTAGATAGTAGAATTTTGAAGAACTAGTTAGAAAGCTTATGTGAATTCCTTTGAAGTCTAGACAGTAGAAAACCTGATTAGCTCTGAATAGGCGACTTGGGTGAATTTCCATATCTAAAGGCTAGATAGTAGAAAGTCTGAGTGATTCTTTAGAAACTGAATAGGAGGCTGTGTGAGATAGTAGAGGATGAGATCCCAGAAAGAGGCAAGTTTTCCCCCATGAGGGTTGCTGAGAGGATTCCTCGGAGCTGCCTGGCATGAGGGAAAGCTTTCTTGAGAGCAGAAGCTGGAGGGAGGAGGGCAGCTGAGCGGTGGGGCTCGAGTCCTGGGTCCAGTGTGGCTGACAGTAGATTTATGTAGGTTTATGTGAGCTAAAGCACAGCCCTCTTTTTTTTTATTTTTTTTGACTTAAGCTAATTTTTTTTTTGACATAAGCTAATTGGAACTAAGTAATGAAAGTGTCCTAACTACACAAGACCTCATCAGGCCTGAGCCATCCTGAGCAGAGGGCTGATTCCTGCACCCAAGTGCAAACAATGGGGCAGGGGTTGTGGCGGCCCCATGTGTTTCTGTAGAGAGACCCTGAAGCGGTCACCTCAGGCTGCCCTTGCGCCTCAAAGCTGTGCTGGTCAAGTTGTGCTTGGGTAATGTTGGGTGCTAAGGAGCGACTTACCTGCAGAGTATTTACATGCTAGGTGCTGAACCAAGGGCTTGCTGCTGTCTGCTTCTCCTAGGGGTCCAAGAGTTGGGTGGCATCTTTTTTTTTTTTAAAGATTTATTTATTTATGCATACAAGAACTGGAGTACAGGCCAGAGGTGTGGGGCGTGAGTGGACTCACCAGAGACAGAGTGGGGAGCAGAACAGGCAAATCTACTGAAATACAATGCTGAGGAGAGCTGGTGAGACAGGAGAGGTCTGCTGCGCCATATGGGTCAGCTCCCTGGCTGGGGGTCGAACTTGTGCTGCAGTGGCTACAGATAGCTTCATAGTGCTGCACTTTAACCCATTGCACACCAAGGAGGGCCCTGGGTGGCATCTTGTCACAGGTGAGGGAATTGAGACTTAGAGAGTGAAATGACTTGTTCAAGACCACGTCAGCAAGTGGAAGAGACCTGGCGGGCCCAGGCTTGTTTGACCTCAGCGCCCGGGCTGTCAGCCTCCCACTGGGCCACACAGCCTCCCACTTCTTGCAGTGGGTGGGCCTCTGCTGTGAGGAAGCATTGCCCATGGTGACCTGAACGGGGGCTCCCCCAGATACCCTAGATTTGTCCCAGGACATGTGGGCCCAGCTCCACTGCATTTAGAACCTCTCTTTTCCCCAGGGCATGGTGAGATGTTAGACCGAGTGCTAATTCAGGGTGATTTCACCTTTCCCAGCTGAACTGAAAAGCCGATGTGGGTTGTTAGGCTTTGAGTGAACGGGTTAAGCAGTAAGGGCTTTGAAGGGTCCATACACAGATGAAGACCTCTGGAGTGGGAAGAGGGGAGGGATTTTAGAGAAGAGCAGTTTTCTGGATTGTGCCTTGTTCCATGTTTGGAATTAGGGGGGACTGTCGGAGGCTCCCTGTGCCAGCAGGACAGATGGAGGCGGCCATTTGGAAGGATCTGGCTGCATGGACTGGGGACAGCTGCCCACAATACTCTTGACTGGAAGCGGGGTGACTCAGGAGACCCTGTGTGCCCCAGGGGGCACAGAAGTCAGTGAGAACATGCTGGCAAGGGTGTTGGGGTCACACAAGAGAAGGGGAGGCCTTGCCTCAGGAGAAGGGGGGCTGTGACCAAGTTAGACTTTACATTGAGTTGAAATCGGCTTGGGCTGAGTATACTTTAATGTTTCCAGTTTAACTTTCCTGGTGGTTAGAAACAGGGTTTCATTACAGGGATTGAGTTACAGAGAAAATTACATTTTGCATTCCTGAGTTTGGGGGACTGCCAGGATTCTGGAATTTCCAACCATGACTATTGGAAAGGTCAACATGGAAGAGGCTGGAAGGTTTGGACCTAGTGAGCAGGAGGCTTCTGACAGGCCTTTTCCCTACTTGAGGCCCTTTGATCTAGGGGAGGGGTGCATTCTGATAATGTGGGCAGGCCTCCCTGGAAAGCGTCGTTTTGGTGAAGTCCAGGGTGGACCCTGAGGACCAGGCTGGAGGCTGGAGAGGACTTAGCCCGCCCCCTTCAGGACCCATCTCTACCCCTGACTCAGCCAGCCCTCTGCATACTCTGGGCCAGGAATGATGGGTCCATGCTGGAGGACCCAAAACCCCAGGCCTCTCACCAGTGACCTGAAGTAGAGCAGAGAGACCTCGGATTCTGGGGGGGCTGGGGGGGGACCAAAGAACAAGACCTCGGGGACCCAGGCAACCCAGGCGGGGAAGGCTGCCAGGCTGGTTAGGGCAGCCCTATGAGCACCTGCTGAAACATGGTATCAGGCAAACCAGTCTCAGGCAAAGGGATAAGGAATAGGCACCCTGAGGTGATTTGACAGCCTTTAGTGCTGAAGCAGGGACCAGGCACAGGTAGCCAGCGGACTGGCAGGGGGGCCTGCAGCAACCAAGCCTCCCAGCCCCTCCGGCCTCCATGCTCTCCCTGGCTCCCCTCTTCTAGCTCTCGTAATGATCTCCCAGCCCTAGCGTCTGTACTCAACAGATCTGCTCGCCTTGTTTCTCTGGCCTCTCAGCCCCAGTGTCCACAGTTATAGGAGCACAGGCCCCGTGCTCAGGCTCCCAGGCACTTTTTGGAGCAATATGATTCACATGTGGGCAAGGAAACCTTGGAGGAAAATGAGGTGGCCCTAGAGTCTAGCTGCTCCGTTTACCTGGTACATGGTCCTCACCTATTGTTACGTACACTGAGTGCACTTGGCAGAGTGAATGGACACAGGTCCTCGCTCACACAGCCCACTAGAACATGTCAGGGCAAGAGGGGTCCCTGCTCACCCCCCATGAAAGCAGTTGCCACTTCTGGGCCAGGACTGGGGGAAGAGGGGGTGGTGCCAGTGTTTGAAGCTCCCTTAAAGATGGATAAGGGACATCTGATGTGGAGAAAAAGGAACTCTCCTGCACTGCTAGTACAACCACTATGGAAAACTGTCTGGAGGTTCCTCAAACTGCTAAACATGGAGCTTCCCTATGACCCAGCAATCCCACTCCTAGGTATCCACCCAAAAGACACAAAAACACTGATTGAAAAAGATACCTGCACCCCCATGTTTATTGCTGCTTTATTTACAATTGGAAAAACATGGAAGCAGCCCAAATGCCCAAAAGTAGATGACTGGGTTAAAAAGATGTGGTACATATATACAATGGAATATTACTCAACAACCAAAAAGAGAAACACATGTCTTTTGCAGCAACGTGGATGGAGCTGGAAAAGATCATGCTTAGTGAGATAAGCCAGAAAGAAAGAAAAATACCGGATGGTTTCACTCTTAGCAGGAGTATAGTGGACCAGGCGAGAAAATAACAAGAATAATGAACAGCCATATACCAGAGACATTTTGTGGGGGTGGAGTGGGGAATGGGATCAAAAACGGGGGGGTGGGGAGGGAAATGCAAGGGATTATGGTGAGGGCACACGGGTGACTTGGTGATGGGAAACCTGCGGGGATTACAATTGAGATGGGAAAAAAAATGTACAAAATGATGTAAAAATAAACTGTTATAAAAAATACTATCTGTATCTTATGAATATGAGAATATCACATTTTATTTCTAAGATCTCCATCATAATTTAATAAACTCTGACTCTGCAGAATAATGTTTAAAAAAAAAGATGGATAAGGGACATCTGAGTGGGTATCTGCCCACTGTGGCATGGGGAGCACTTACCCGGTCCCTGCAGGGGCGAACACAGCTGCTTTCCCAGGTGCCTCCCATTTCTTGGATCAGGAGACAGGAGCCAGCCAATGAGCTCGAGAAACCCCTCTGGTATAGACAGCACCCAGACCTGGCAGGCCAGGCTCAGGCCCCAGGGACAGGGCTCCTGTTGTCTTGCGAGGCTGCCTGGCCTCTTCCCTCCGGGCTGGGCCCTGGTCTGGCCTGGCAGGAGAAGGGAAGGAAATGGTGTGTGACTTGGAACTGACCATTTGGGAAATGCTGGCAGGGTTGGAGGCCCCTGGGTGTCAGGCCAGTGAAAGGGGGCAGGGGCCCAGAAAGAACAGGAGAGGTTGCAGAAAATAAGTTCACCTACTTCGGTTTTGCTTGGAGCTGGCCTGAATTTTTAATTGACGCAAATTAAAACTTCCCAAAAATACTAGTCCACTTTCGTGGCAGTGTGCACACCCCCTTCCTCATTGGTGATTTTGCACTGCCTGCAAGTGAGAGCCAGTACTGGTCCAGGGGAAGGCCTTCCTCACCTCCTGCCCACTGCTGCCCTTCCTGGGGGCTGCGTTTCCAAGCCCTTTCCCAGAAACCTCCGCAGGTCAGCGTGCACACCCTGCGGCATAGTCTCCAGCCCTCTTAGGGTGATTTCAAAGCAGCTTGAGATCTGGGGCCGTGGAAAGGGGAGCTTCTTTCCATTTCTTTGTGCTTAAAACCATCTTTGACTGCCTCCCCCACCCCCACCGTGGCGCAGCGGGTTAGGATGCAGCACTGCAAGCTGGCCGCAGCCTCAGCTACCTCAGTGCGAGTTGGATCCCCGGCCCCGGAGCTGACCCACATGGCGCAGCAGACCTCTCCTGACCCGCCTGCTGCTCCCCTCAGCAGTGTGCTTCGTCGATCTGCCTGTTCTGCTCCCTATTCTGTCTCTGGTGAATCCTCTCATCGCCCCTGCACCTCTGGCCTGTACCCCATAAATAAATGTCTTAAAAAAAAAAAAAACCCAGCATCTTTGACAGTTCAGCCAACTCCTCCATCCACTTTGTCCTGGGGGTGCTCTTTTGTCTGGTGAGCCCAGGACACAGAAGTGGTGGTGCCACCTGTCCAGGAAGTGGCCAAGGAGCTGTTCACCTCCCCTGGAGAAGGTGCCAGGATGAGCCTCCTCGCCCTCCCCGCTCTGCGGCTGTGGCAGATGGAACCACTTCCCCCACTGACACTGCACAGATGTCAGTCAGCAGGATCTTGCCTTTCACACCCAGGATTGTCCCTGGAGATCAATTCGTCCATTCCGGCTGGGCTTTCCCCTCCAACAAGTGCCTATTGATCGGCTGGCCTTGGCCTTGCTGGCGTGGAGGCCTGAGGCCAGCCGTGAAGAGAAAGGATTTGCTCCTTGCAACTACAAAACACGATGTGCGCTTCCTGCAGAAAGACGGGGTGGGGTGGGGTATGCGTTCACATTTGTATAGTAAGTTCTAGAGGAATAATCAGAAACTGCTGGTGGGGTGTGAAGATGAGCACAAGGGGGTGCTGAGGCGGTTTAGCTTCTTTCAAACACATCTTTCAACCCTCTTTCGTATTATAATTCAAAAGTAATATTTAAAATTTTGTAAGGCCCTAGGGAGTCTGTGAGGCCTGCGAGTCTGTGGAAGAGGGGGAGCCGATCAGCTTGAGGGACCTGCTCCCTTTGCCAGTGGCAGAGGGGCTCAGACTTTTCGTGGAGTAAGAGGTGACATCCTTCCTCCTCTTTTCCCAAGATACTGTGGAGGCGGAGGGTAAGTGGAAGTGACTGGGCTTATTCCACCTTCCTGCCATTATTTAGCACCTGTGATTGACACCTGCGGTCTTACATGGCACCTGAGGGGAGCGCTTGGAGTGGGGTGCGGGCAGGTGTGCGTGGGTGCCCCAGAGCCGGGAGGCTGAGCTATAAGGGTGCAGCAGAGGCCAGGAAGAGGTGGGGGACTGCAGCGGGGGGCAGTAGAGACCAGTGTGGAGACTACGAGTGAACACCAGAGAGAATACCAGCCTGCCAGCCGCCAGGCCTCCCTGCCTGCCCAGCCAGGAGCTCCAGGACTCCTCCTTCACCTGTCTGCCTGGATGATAGTAAAGCTGTCCAGTGGCTGGCCGGCCCTACAGGTGGTTTCAGAGAAGACCCTGCCCAGGTGGGTCCCCTGTGACTGGAGACACAGCCGCAGTTCTGCAGGGGGTGGCTGGGGATACATGCAGGATTTTGCATCCACCTCAAAAGTCTGTGAGGTGAGGCGCTTGCTTAAGAATACACAGATTAGGGTGGTGGCACAGGGGTGATCTGGTGATGGGAAACCCGCGGGGATTACAATCGAGATGGCAAAAAAAATGTGCAAAATGATGTAAAAATAAACTTTGTAATTAAAAAAAAAAAAAGTCCTTGTTTACCACATTGTATGTGACGTAGGAGTTAGCAACCACTACAATTGTATGTTATCACCCCAGACGCACCGCCAAAGCATTCATAATAGACTCAGAGAAACACCCAGAAATAAGATCTTATTGGCTATATGTATGTCCCGAACTGTCAGGTTAACTAATAAAATACCCATCACAGCAAGCAAAAAAAAAAAAAAAAAAAAGAATACACAGAAAGGATTTACACCTTAAATTTTGGAGTTCTTAGTTTCGCAGCTTAACTTTTAACCACAAGCAAGTAACCTTGCTGATCCCTGGTGCCTGCACCTCCAGCCTGGGGATGAGGCTAACCAGTTCCTTGCCTAGTCACACTGCTCAGTGCCATAATGAACGCAGAAGTGCTGTGTCACCATAATGCCATAAATAAATGTGGCCCTGACACCTGCCTGTTTGCACACCTGCTTGCTGCCTGGTGCCTTGTCATCAGGAGGCTGCCTGCACTTCTGCCCAGGCCCCTCTGCGGATGTGAGCAAGCTGTGGCCTGTTGTTTTCTGGCCCATCCTCTGTCATTTGATCATCTTGGACCCCGTGACTCCTCTGTCCTTCACAAAAACATTCTTCAGTTTATTAGTTGCTATAATTACTTGTGCATTTGCCTTCAAGCCCACAGGCATTTAATGAGCTGGTCAAGTGTTCCAGGCTCCGAGATAAGGCAGGGTGGACTGGGGGGGAATCAGACTACCTGCTTTCAAGGAGCTTTCGGTCCAGGGAGGGAGTGGGTGAGGGGGCCCAGGACTGGGCCCTGAAGGGAGGTGGGTTTAGAGCAGGAGAATCCCCCCGGGGGCCACTGCCGATTTCACTGACATCCTCACCCTTGCGGCAGGACAAAGCAAGGCTCAGGGCCTTTCTCTCTTTCCTCCAACCCTGTTGCTCTGGGCCCTTCTCACTGCCCACCCTGATACACCCTCTCGTTCTTTCTATATGTGTCCTCTCCCGCACCCACTCCCGGGCTACCACATCCTGAGCATGAGAGCAGCATTACTCACACCCTCAGCACCCCAGTGTCCACACTGACCCTCTTCTTTCCCCATGAGGTCTTCCCCAAAGTGATCTTTCTGCTCAAATGTGCCTCCCTGCCCCCGCCGCCCCTCAGCCCCTTCAAGGCAGGGCTGATTCTTTTATACCTTCCCACCTTTGCTTAATCTTGCCCTGGAGAACACCTCCCAGCTACGCACCTGAATGTTTTCTGAAACTGTGCTTTCCCTCCATGGCATCAGCTACATTTTGTAATTAAAAATGGATGTGTTAGCAGATGTGCTGTCTGTAAGTTGCCCCAAGGCAGGAACTCTGCTGGTCACTGCCCGGCACCTGGCGTGGAGCGTGGGATGATGTGTGGGTCTCAGCTTACACGCTGGGGCATGCATGAAATAGGCCGTTCCAACATTTTCAATGGTCCTGTTAGCTCAAGCCTCCATGCCACGGGGCAGGCAGGACTCACTGATGCCCCCCCCCCCCCATTCCAAGGGAAACTCCTGCTTTTCTGACTGGAGAGTCTGCTCCTCTCTTCCATCCCCACCCAGCTTCCCACTGACATTATTGTTGTTCCCCTGCTTTTCCCTCCTGGCGACAGGCTGGCTCTGATGACAACAGGTAGGTTGTCATCAGGTTGCTCTGATGCAAGAGGCAGAGGGCTTGCAGGATTTCTGCTACCTGCCCTGGTGGGACTGGGGGAGCAGAGTGAAAGGACACGATTCACGTGCAAAACGTCATCCTAGCCCCAAATGCACCTGCACATCTGGAGCCCAGAGGTGGACTCTGCAGGGTGGGGAGTCTCTGGGCTGGTGGTGCTGCCCTTGAAGCTGAGTCCCGGTTCCCTGAGGGACATGTGTGCTATGATGGGTTAAGCCCCTGTGGAAGAACAGCAGTAGGCAATGATGGGTGGCACTTACTGAAGACTTCTTTGAGTCAAGCGTTGAACTTTTTTTTTTAAGATTTATTTATTTGTGCATACAGAACTGGGGTACAGGCCAGAGGCTCAGGGGCGGCGAGAGGCTTCACCAGAGACAGAGTGGGGAGCAGAACAGGCAGATCGACGAAGTACACTGCTGAGGGGAGCAGCGGGCGGGTCAGGAGAGGTCTGCCGCGCCATGTGGTCACCTCCGGGGCAGGCGGGAATCGAACTCATGTGGAAGTGGCTTTAGCTTCTCAGTGCTGTGCTTTAACCCGCTGCGCCACCTGGGAGGGCCTGAACTTTTTTTTTAATGTAGTATCTCTATACATCTATGCATCTTCACAGTGCTGCGCTACCTGTCCATCACTTATGAAAGTAAGGTCTGCTTAGGCCTCCCTCGTGGCGAGGGAGTTAAGCCTCACTCAGCACTATGAAGCTATCGGCAGCTGCTTCAGCACGAGTTCAATCCCCCGCCAGGCATTGGCCCACATGGCTCAGCAGCTCTCTCCTGTCTCACCCACTGCTCCCCTCAGCAGTGGACTTCCATCAACCCACCTGTTCTGCTCCCCACTCTGTTTCTCTGGTGAATCCTCTCACCCCCCCCGCACCTCTGGCCTGCACCCCAGTTCTTGTATGCATAAATAATAAATAAATGTTAAAAAAGAATAAGCTTGTCCTCACGCTGTGGCTATTCAATAGCAATTTGCCTGTGATGCTGCTCTGGAGAGCAGGGAGGGGACTCTTTTGGCAAAGGGACATTCCTGGACAGTGTAACAACCTGGGACTACCTGACCCCCTCCCTCTTCAGTCTGCTGAGTTAGGGTTATAAGTGCAAAGCCTGTTCCATTGGCCACGGAGTGTGGGCATCTACCCTGGTAGAGGGCAAAACCCCTCCAGTTCCATCTGCACGGACTTTGTATGGTCGTTATGCTCAGTGTGACTGGAAGACTCACTGCCCCTACAAAGGCAGGTCAGTTCCCACTCCACGTGTGTGCATGTCATCATTTTCGGGAAGTTGCCCGAGGGCTTCTGGTGCTGTGTCTCTTTGACTTGTGCCAGTCGTGAAACCAGTTAATGTTACGAATACCAAGTGCCAGGCACCGTCCCAAGCGCTTTACACAGATGGACTCGTTCATTTCTTTCTCTTGACAGCCCCTTAGTATTGCTGTTTTACAAATGGGGACTGGGAGGCCCATGGAGGACACAGAATTTGCTCAAGGTCACACAGTGATGGAGTGGCACAGCTGGGGAATGAACTCAGGCCACTTGGCTCTCGAGGTCTCGTGCTTACCACTCCTCCAGTCTGGCCTCTACAGCAGAGATGTCTCCTTTAGTAGTTAGTCTGGGAAGGGGTAGTACATTTCAGGTTGGGTGCTTGTTGTGGAAGGTTTAACATTTGCAGGGCATCAACTCAGGGTGGCTTGGGGCAAAGACGCCGTGGTATATGGGGCTAGACAGACACGAAGCCGGAAATGCTTGATTTCCACTCTCGGCTATGCTGTCTGTATCTGGTCTCCCATGAGTCTCAAATGTTAAACTTTCTGAGCTTCATTTTTCTCCCCTGTCAAATGGGATTTAGATGCTCTACCTTGGAGTGACTTGTAAGCTGGAAAAGACTTTCTAAATTTAAGGATGTGATGAAGTTATCGTGTTATTACGGTTAAAGGTGGGGAGTGACATAGTGAATGGAGAGCCTGGGACTCCCCAGACTGGCTAATGAGTCAATCTTTCACATGCTTTCTCCTAGCAACTTGATATTGGCACAGCTCAGTGCAGCTAGGGGAAAAAAAAAATGACTGGGCCCTCCCTGATGGCATGACGGGTTAAAGCGAAGCACTAGAAGCTAGTTGCAGCTGCACAAGTTCGATCCCCAATCCTTGACCTGGGAAGTGACCCACATGGCACGGCAGACCTCTCCTGACCCACCCGCTGCTCCCCTCAGCAGTGTACTTTGTCGGTCTGCCTGTTCTGCTCCCCACTCTGCCTCTGGTGACTCCTCTCACACTGCCCCTGCACCTTTGGCCTGTACCCCAGCTCTGTGTGCACAAATAAAGAAATCTTTAAAAAAATAATGACTATTAGGTGGTCTGTTGGGGAAGAATAGAGAACTGGGAATGATGACCAGCTATATCACCAGAACACTAATATAATAATGGAAACACCTCCACAATGCAATGGAAGGATGAAACATACATGGACACCTAACAGGATGGCCTGGAACGAACGAGTGGTGTCTGTGAGCATCTGCACCCCCACCCTGGAAGTAGACATGAAGGGATATCTAAACATCCTTTGATGGAGATTTAACTACATCATCCAGAGCCCTGGGGTGGAGAGGAAATGGCTCTCAAGGGAGAGACCAAAGCTGCTAATGGTGGGGAGATCCCAACTGGGAGGAGATGAGGGTCTGAGGACCCCAGAGAGGAGCCCCTTTGCTCAGTGAACTGCCTAGGGAGGGACAATGGCAGAGGATGAGTCTTAGGGTGCCTTGATGCATCAGTGTACAGGGTCCAGTTCATGGGGGTCCCAGGTTGGCAAGACCCTCTGAAAGCCGCGTGGGTATTAGAGGAGCTGTTGTCTGACTTCACAGGCTAGCAGACAGGGTCTGGGGCTGAGACCGAGCATCTGGCAGGGCCCGTTCCCTCTGCAGCTTCAGGGAAGTCTCTGCTCCAGGCCCTGGCTCAGCTTCTGGTCGGTTCTTGGCTGGTGCAGGCTGACTCCAACCTTCTCACGGCGTCCTTCTAGAGTGCACATCTGTGTCCAACTTTCCTCTTTCATGAGAACACCAGTCACGCCGGCAAAGGAGCCCACCCTGCTCCCGGAGGACCTCATCGGCACATCTGCAACCATTCTGTTTCCAAACAAGGGCACATCTGGAAGTCCTGGAGGTTAGGACTTCAACGTGTGGATTGGGGGGTGCGGCACAATTCACCCATAGCAGGGAGGATTCTTATCCTGCATTTCGGGGCACAGTTCAATGTTCTCCTTATACACAGCTGACTGCAGCTTCTTGTTTCACGCTCTTGAGCACATGCGTTCAGGGGAGGAAGCCAGACACCTCTGTTTCAGTGAAGGGAGCTAGGGTCTTAAATGGCTGTGGCTCTACTTTCCACACAGCACTGAGCTGGCTTCCCAGCAGCGCCCAAGGCGGCTCACGAGCTTCAGTGGTGCTAAGGCTGAGTGTGAGTGTGTGTTGGGGGCTGGGGGCGCCTGGCAGGGGGTTGCTGGTCCAAAGCAGAGGGGGCTGACCCCCTCCCCCCCTTGTGCAGCATGAAGGAAGTCTTTTGGGTTGAGCCAAGATGCAGGTAAGGGCAGGAGTGCGAGAGGGTGGCCAGCATGCCATGGGGACAGCCGAGTTCTCCTGCCACTCACTGCCTAGGCCAGGCCCATACTCCTCTCCAGCAGTTCCACCTGGGTGTGCCCCATGTCCTGTTTGGCTCTTCTTAGGGTTCTGGGTAGTGATTTTGACAGCTGTCTCTCAACAGCCCTTGGCTTTGTGAGAGGTGCATAATTTTGGGGCGACCCCAAAATGTCAAATTTGGATCCAGTAGTTCCTTCCAAAGACTATTGCCCTTGGGAAAGGAGATGTGACCTGAGAGAGACTGGGTGTGTGTGTCGGGGGTGGGGAGGCAAGGGTGGGGATGTGGAAACTAAGTCACAGAATCTCAGACCCGGGTGGGACCCTGGCACATTCCCAGTTCCAGCCCCCTGCGGCAGATGCAGACGGAGAGGAGGTGGTGGGCCAAGGTCAAATGCTGGGTGGTGCCTGGGTGCAGAGCCCAGGCATCTGGGGCTCTGTTGGCACGGAAGGGGGTGGTGGGTGCGACCCTGGGTCTGTGAGCTCAGTGCCCAAGGTTGGAGGGGCTAGTGTCTGGGGGTGGGGTGGGTGGGGAGGGTGTTACCTCCAGGACTCTTGAGCAGCGAGGTGGGGGAGTGAATAATTTGGGGGATTGTGGGAAGGCAGGGCCGTGCACCCCCGTCAGCAAAGCGTGGGGCGCACGGAGAAGGGG
>NW_004567103.1:11865141-11884094 GCF_000260355.1 Condylura cristata | reverse complement strand
GGGGGATCTGCCCTGTGGAGGAGGAGGGGGCGGCCGCGCGACGATCCTGACCCCGCCTTCCTTCCTCCCCCAGGGGTCCCCACTTGGCTCCCGCAGCAGCGCCCCCTTCTTCTCTCCCGGGTCACGGGCCCCGCGGTGAGCAGCCTCCGCCGCCTCGCCCGCCGCCTCCCCAGCCATGGCCAACGGTGTGATCCCGCCGCCCGGGGGCGCCTCCCCCCTACCCCAGGTGACTGACGCATGGAGGTGGGGGGCAGAGGGGGAGGGACCCCGAGGAGAAGAGGGGTGTCCTCTGGCCGACCCTGGGATTCCCAGATCCAGTTGGCGCTGGGCCGGGGGTATGGAGAAAGAGAGGATCTTTTGGTATTTTTCAGATCTGTTGCCCCTCTCCTCCCAAGCCCTGGAAGCCTGGGATGCTGACCCAAGCCCGGGCCAGGGAGAAGGGGCTGTTGAAGAGGAGCCTGCTGGTCGGCCCCCCCCCACCTAGGACTTAGAGTGGGGGTGGGTGTGGGGCCGTCAGGGGTCAAGGGTCCTGAGGAGAGGCTGTCTGAGCCTGCAGGTCCGGCTGCCCTTGGAGGAGCCCCCTCTGAGCCCAGACATGGAGGAGGAGGACGATGACTTGGGCAAGACCTTGGCTGTGAGCAGGTTTGGGGACCTCATCAGCAAGCCCCCGGCCTGGGACCCCGAGAAGCCCAGCCGCAGCTACAGCGAGCGGGACTTTGAGTGTGGGTAGCCTGGGCCCCCGAGTGCGGCCGCCCTCACCACCATCACCTTCATTGCCACCATCACTGTGCTCACCACTGCCGTGGGCACCCAGTGCCATCTTGTGCTGGATGCTGTGCGGGAAGCTGTGCTGGGCCACCATGCCGTGTTAAGTCATCCTGCCTCACTCACCCATCGCCTGTCCACCTGCCAGGGAGCGGGGCCCCAGGTGCAGGGGAGGTGTAGGAAGCTGGACCTCGGCTGTTCTTCCCCTTCCCAAGGCTGGGCCACAGCTCTGCCCTGGGCTCTTCTCAGCTCCCTCCTTAGCTGTTGGGACTCCACCTCTCCCTTCCTGGCTGTGTCCTGTCTCCTCACCCCACTTCATGATCTCCCTTCTCCATTACTCCTCTACCAGGTGTTGGGGGGAGCCTGGAGCTAGAGGAAGGACTAGGGTACTCTGTTTGAGGGCTTGAGCTAGAATAAGGTGTGCGTTCCTGGGGAGTGGCGTGGGCCCCCTTCTCTGGGGGCCCCAACCAGCTCTTCTGCACCCCCAGTTCACCGGCACACATCCCACCACACCCACCACCCGCTCTCCGCACGCCTGCCTCCACCCCACAAGCTGCGTCGCCTGCCCCCCACCTCTGCCCGGCAAGCCAGGAGGAAGAGGAAGGAGAAAACCTCTGCACCCCCCTCTGAGGGGACCCCTCCCATCCAGGAGGAAGGGGGAGCCGTGGAGGAGGAGGAGGAGGAGGAAGAGGAAGAGGAAGGAGAATCCGAGGCAGAGCCCGCCGAGCCCCCACCCTCAGCGTCCCCACCAAAGGCGAAGGTGGGGGTCTGCCCCAAGAAGGGCTGGCTGCCCGGGGAGGGGTGCAGGAGGAGAGAAGCGTGCCTGGAGGAGACTGACGGACTAGTTTGGGGGCCGAGTCCAGGCAAGGGCCCAGGAGACGTTTGGTTTGTCCACAGTTCTCCATTGGCAGTGACGAGGATGACAGCCCCCGCCTCTCCAGGAGGGCTGCGTGCACCAGGCCCCCGCCCCCCGGGGGGCCCCGGGCCGACAAGAGTCCCCAGCACTCAGTCAGGTACCGGCCCCACTGTGGGAGCGGAGGTGTGTCCCCAGCTCTGACCCTAGAGAGGAGGAGAGGGCGCAGAGGGCGCACCCTGTCTCTGTCCTCGTGATTGACAAGGAGAGACCAGCCAGGGAGATGAGGGGAAAGAGCAGCACACTGGAGTCCTCCAGGGGAGAGGAGGTGTCGGGGTGAAGAGGAGGGTGGCATAAGGCGGGGGGGGGGGGGGCAGGGGGGGGGGGGGAGGGGGGGGGGGGGGGGTGGGGGGGAGGGGTGGAGGGTGGGGGGGGGGGGCAGTGTGGTGGGGGCAGGGCGGCGGAGGTGAGCGTCCTTCCTGCCCCAGGGGCCTGTGCCTGGTGCCAGGCGTGGACTCCACACCCAGCAAAGGCACCCCTAACCAGGGCCACCCCCACCGTGCCTGCCTGACAAGTCCAAAGCGCCACGTCCCCTCCCCAGCTCCCCCAGCCCCCGCGCCCGGACCTTGCGTCTCACCGGGGACAAGGGCCGGCCCTGGAGCCCATCGGCCAGCTATGACCTTCGGGAGCGGCTGTGCCCGGGCAGCGCCCTGGGCAGCCCTGGGGGCCCGGAGCAGCAGGTGCCCACTGACGAGGCGGAAGCACAGATGCTGGGCTCCGCAGACCTGGACGACATGAAGAGTGAGTGAGTCCGGGGGCGCCCGGCTGTGCCCCAGCCCCAGGCCTTGGACAGGCCCTGCCCAGTCCCCGCCACATGTGGCCAGTGACAGGAGCGCCCTGCCTCACCCAGCTGAGCCTCCCTTCGCGACACCTCTGCCTTGGGAAATGCCATTTGGGGAGTTCGGGTCACACACTTCAACCCCTGGCTCTGTGCATGCCCTGCCAATGGGGCCCCTCCGTCAGAGCTTCTTCCCTGTGTGTCAGGGGCCCTCGCTCCTGACCCGCCACCCTGGGCTGGGCCTGGCTGTGACCTCGGCACATTCCTCCCGTCTTATCAGTGCCCTGGTTTCTGCCCTGCCACCTGTCATCACCCCCGGGGCTCTGTGCCCAGGCCAGGGGCATCTCTGACCCCGCCCTCCTCCCCCTACTGTGTGGCTGGGTGGGGGGGGGGTAGGCTTTGAGCTCAGTACGTCATGGAAAGTTGCCAGGCCCTGAGGACAGGGACAGGAACAATCCGATGGCAGGGCAGCGGAGGTGGTGGCGGGATGGGGGGTCAGGAGAAGGGCATATTTACAGACCCAGAGTGGGGGCTGGAAGCCATGGGAGCAGGCCTGGGGACACGGGGAGTCTGAGGCCGTGCTGCGTGGGCCAAGACCAGTGCTGTCCAGGCTCCCGGTTCTCCCAGGAGCTGGGGCTCTGGGAGGGAGCAGGACTGAGACCTCGGCCCCCGGCCTTCCACTGCTGGGACAATGATGAGCTGGCCGGAGGTCACCAAGCCCAGTGGGGTGCTGAGCCCTGGGCTGGAGGATTCTGAGGCCCAGAGTCCTGGGAGGACTCCAGCCCCCAGCCCTGGTGACTTGCTGGTCTCAGAAGACTTAGAGATGTTTGTGCTGGACCTTGAGGACTGTGTTCCAGGGGAGCCCGCCAGGGGCTGGCTGAGCCCTGTGGTGGGGGGACCAGCTTGTGAGTAACCGGGCAGCTGGCCTTTCTCAGCTGCTGGCCTGGAAGAGGCAGGCGGGGAGGAAGGGAGAGCTCTGCCCCTGTGTACCGGGGGGGCACAGGGAAGGTGCCGGAGGCTCGGGGCCTGGCAACTTGATGTTAGCTACAGTCATCAGGAGTGAGGGACAGTGGTCGTGACAGGGTGGGGTGCCGGCCGGGGCTATGGGCCTCACTGGTGTCTGCCTTCTTACTGGGGCTTGGCCAGTAGCCTTCTGACCTCTTGGCTGGTCATTCCCTCTCTCTGGGCCTCAGTCTCCTTACTGTGTAATGGCCTCAATGGACCACAGAGTCTGTTGGAATAGCGCCCTTCAAGTAGGCTGCCTGGGGGGCTGGAGGGGCTGGCTGTGGCCTCAAGGCCCCAAGCTGGATGCCTGTGACTGTCAAGCCCACTTGCTCCCAGGTCACCGGCTGGAGGACAACCCAGGCATGCGGCGGCATCTGGTGAAGAAGCCGTCTCGGACGCAGGCAGGGAGGGGCAGCCCTAGTGGCCTGGCCCCCATCCTGCGCAGGAAGAAGAAGAAGAAGAAGATGGACCGGAGGCCTCACGAGGTACGGGGCCCCCCGGGGAGGGCCGACAGCTTCCTCTGGCCTCTCCTCCCGACCTGGCCTGCTGCCCCATTCCCAGAGGGCCGGTTCCACCTGGTGGGCCCCAGGTTCACCTCTGGCACCCATCCCAGGTGTTTGTGGAGCTGAACGAGCTGATGCTGGACCGCAGCCAGGAGCCCCACTGGCGGGAGACGGCGCGCTGGATCAAGTTTGAGGAGGACGTGGAGGAAGAGACTGAGCGCTGGGGGAAGCCCCACGTGGCCTCGCTCTCCTTCCGCAGCCTCCTGGAGCTCAGGCGGACCATCGCCCACGGTAGGGGCCCTGGGGCCTGGCCTGCTGCATGCCCTCCTCACAGCTGCGGGGCTCCCTGGCGCCAGGCGGCCCAGCCCTTGGGCATCTCCCCCACCCCCCGTGTCCTGGGCCCAGGCTACATGGTGCCGCTTGGGGACACGAGGCCCCCTGCCCTGCAGCCGTGGGCTCTCTGCCTGGGCTGGGTCACATGGAACAGTATGTTGCCTGGGTGCATCGGGGGCTGTGCTCACCCAGCACCTTTGGGGAGCGGGGCCGTGGGGGGTGTTTCTTCTAGCTGACGGCACCCTGTGCCCTGCCTTAACGGTGTCCCAGGCGCTGCCCTCCTGGACCTGGAACAGACCACGCTGCCGGGCATTGCACATCTCGTGGTGGAGACCATGATTGTGTCCGACCAGATCCGGCCAGAGGACAGGGCCAGCGTCCTGCGCACCCTGCTGCTGAAACACAGGTGCCAGGGTGGGGCCGGGTGGGGCTTCTGGCCCACTTGCTCCCCAGAGAGCACAGACTCGAGTGGCTGGCCAGCCTCTGCTTGGGTACCTTAAGTGACCGGGAGCGCAGGGATGGAGGCCTTGAGCCTCCATTTCTTGCTTCCTCATGTCTTCAGTCGCAAGGGGCTTCTCGCTCTCACCCCCCTGCCCCCTCTGCACTTCTCACAGCCACCCCAACGATGACAAGGACAGCGGCTTCTTTCCCCGGAACCCATCCAGCTCCAGCGTGAACTCCGTCCTGGGGAATCACCACCCACCCTCCGGCCATGGCCCTGACGGCGCAGTGCCCACCGTGACAGATGACCTGGGGGAGCCCGCCCCACTCTGGCCTCATGACCCCGACGCCAAGGAGGTCAGTCACCCTCCTCTGCCCCGGCTGGGGGACGGCGCGGGCTTCCAGTTTCAGTGGAGGCCGCGGACGGTTTCAGCGAGCGGGTCACTGAGCGTCCGCTGGACACTGAGGGTCTGTAGGCAGGACACGCACCCGAGGTAGGAGCTTTGAGTGGGTTGAGTGCAGACCCTTAAACGACGCAAGGGGCCTCAGGTGCTGGTGAGGGGCCTGGAGGAAGCTCCCCCATTCCTGCCCCCCACTGGTGTGCCAATCTCCACGCTGGCTGGGAGGCGGGAAACCTGGCCCAGATCTAGAGGCTGAGGGCAGAGTCCGCGGCTGGAGAAGGGCGGGAGGGTCCGCCACGGCCTTCGGTCTGGGTCCCAGCCCTATTCCAGTCCTGCGTCCTCAGAAGCCCCTCCACATGCCTGGGGGAGACGGTCACCGGGGGAAAAGCCTGAAGCTTCTGGAGAAGATTCCTGAAGATGCCGAGGCGACTGTTGTGCTTGTGGGTAAGAGTGTAGGTGCTCCGGGGCCTGATGCTTCTTGGGGGTCTGCTTGTCGGGAACCCTCACCCCCCGCCCCCGGCCTCCCACCTCTCTGCTCACGGCCCAGGGCTTCCTTCCCCAAAGACTGGTTGAGTTGTCAGTTACCCGCTGCTCGCCCACGCAGCACTTGGTGAGGACAAGGGTCGCCTCCTCAAGACCCTTCACTTCCATCTGTTGGTAACTGCTAACGACCGGGTAAATGTCTCAGTGCAGACGGCCTCTTCAGGCTAGGGTTCCCCTAGGCAGCGACCCCGAGGCCCCGGACCGCCCTCCGCGCCTGCCTCGACTGTCCCCTTTGCCCAGGACGGTGCCTTGCTCTCCCGCAGGCTGCGTGCCCTTCCTGGAGCAACCGGCTGCCGCCTTTGTGCGCCTCAACGAAGCTGTGCTCTTGGAGTCTGTCCTGGAGGTCCCTGTGCCTGTCCGCTTCCTCTTTGTCATGCTGGGGCCCAGCCACACCAGCACCGACTATCACGAGCTTGGGCGCTCCATCGCCACCCTCATGTCTGACAAGGTGGGTCCTGCAGCCCCCAGGCTGGGCTGGCCAGGCCTGCTCCCCCGCCCCGTCCCTCTCTCAGCCCACAGTGGTGGCTGCCAGGGCGGGGTGGGGTGGGCTGGGGGGCCAGGGCGCAGGCCCCTGGAGTGGGGGTGAAGGGCGCCGTGGCTGGGAGAAGGAAGGAGAGGCCTGGGCTGGGGCTGTGGGAGGGGAAGTGGTCAGGGGAAAAGAATTGGGGCCTTACGTTTTGGACCTGACCTGAGGCTTGAGTGGGAGGGCTGCGCACGTTAGTTTTTTAAAAATCAGGTTTTTTTTTTTTTAAAGATTTATTTATTCATATAGAGCTGGGGTACAGGCCAGAGATGCGGAGGGTGAGAGGATTCACCAGAGACAGAGTGGGGAGCAGAACAGGCGGATTGACGAAGTACACTGCTGAGGGGAGCAGCGGGCGGGTCAGGAGAGGTCTGCCGCGCCATGTGGTCACCTCCGGGGCAGGCGGGAATCGAACTCATGCGGAAGCGGCTTTAGATTCTCAGTGCTGTGCTTTAACCCGCTGCGCCACCAGGGAGGGCCACTGTGGCTGCACCCCGCTTCGCCCTGAAGCCCCCGTCCCCGGGCTCCCAGCGGCTCAGCCCTGCCTCCCCTTCCCCCAGCTGTTCCATGAGGCTGCCTACCAGGCAGACGACCGGCAGGACCTCCTGAGCGCCATCAGCGAGTTCCTGGACGGCAGCATCGTGATTCCGCCATCCGAGGTGGAGGGCCGGGACTTGCTGCGCTCCGTGGCCGCCTTCCAGCGCGAGCTGCTTCGGAAGCGGCGGGAGCGCGAGCAGACCAAAGTGGAGATGGCCACCCAGGGAGGCTACGTGGCCCCCGGGAAAGGTCCGAGCGGCCCCCGCACGCACCCCACATGCTCCCAGCTCCATGTCCCACTCCGGTCTGACTCGCTGAGTCCTGACTCCGGGCCTCTGCACCCTGCACCGGGGCCCAGGATGGAGAGGGTGGGTGACCCGACCTCTGGGGGCGAGGGGGTGGTTGGTGTTCCAGCAACCCTTTGTTCCCCCCCAGAGCTGTCTATGGAGTTGGGTGGCTCGGAGGCGACCCCAGAAGATGACCCCCTGCTGCGGACCGGCTCAGTTTTCGGGGGGCTGGTCCGGGATGTGAAGCGCCGATACCCACACTACCCCAGCGACCTGCGGGACGCCCTCCATTCTCAGTGCGTGGCGGCCGTGCTCTTCATCTACTTTGCCGCCCTCAGCCCTGCCATCACCTTTGGGGGGCTGCTAGGTGAGGTGGGGGTGCTGCGGGCAGCCCAGTGTTAGCAGCAGCCTGGGTCAGGCTGCAGCCCTTAGGACCGACTGTGAGAGGGCCCGAGCCCGGCTGTAACCGCCTTAACCAGCTGCTGGGTCAGAGGACCCCAGAGTTCGTGAGGGGCTGGTTCTGGGGGGCCCCAGCTATTGCTCTGGGGTTGCTTCATGCTTGTTGGGTTCCCAGATCAGGCTAAGCTAGATAAGGAAGAGGGGCCAGAAGGGAGGAGCCAGGCCAGGGCCATCTCGCTGACCGCTGCCCGCCCCAGGGGAGAAGACCGAAGGCCTGATGGGCGTTTCTGAGCTGATCGTGTCCACGGCTGTGCTTGGCGTCCTCTTCTCCTTGCTGGGGGCTCAGCCGCTGCTGGTGGTTGGCTTCTCTGGGCCACTGTTAGTCTTCGAAGAAGCTTTCTTCAAGGTGACAGCCCCGCTCCACCCTCCCTAGGGATCGCCCGCTGGCCCCACCCCGGCCTCCACTTCTCCAACCAAGTGATGGCTTGGCGCCTTCCCCTTCTCCTTGGAGTCCATCCCCTTCCACCCTTGGGGCCGCGGAGCCCAGCGCAGGCACTTGGGTAATCAGCGCTCCCTCCGCCTCCAGTTCTGTCGGGCTCAGGACCTGGAATACCTCACCGGCCGGGTGTGGGTCGGCCTCTGGCTGGTGGTCTTCGTTCTTGCCCTGGTGGCCGCGGAAGGCAGCTTCCTGGTCCGCTACATCTCGCCTTTCACCCAGGAGATCTTTGCTTTCCTCATCTCACTTATTTTCATCTACGAGACCTTCCATAAGCTCTACAAGGTGGAGTGCCAGAGAGGTCTGGGGGATGGGTGTAGGTGGGGGTTCTGGGGAGAAGAGCGGCGTGGGGGGCAATGTGGAACATTGGGGACAGAAGTGACAGGAGGGGGCCGTGCCGGGGGTGACCCTGGGGTCAGGGGAACCCTGGGCCAGGTCTGAGCTGAAGGACGGGAGTTCGGCCTGGCCAGGCAAGTCCGAGCCAGGATTTACCTGCAGGGTACCTGGTGGGGCCGGGGCTGGGAGCACTGCCGGCCAGGTGTGTAGTTGGTCACCTTTTATGGAAAGGTGTGTGTGTGACATCTAATAGCAGCTTCTGTATTCTTGCCTGGCCAGGAATGCAAAGGGCCAGTGCGCGGACCAGCGCAGCAGGAGCAGGAGACAAGTTTCAGGGATGGCAATTCTGGCACAGGGTGGGCAAGGATGAGGTTGAGTGACAGACAGACACGGCTTCTAGGAGTGCATATCTGAATGTAACTTATTTTTAAGAGTGCAGAGCATTTATGTAATTTTTCTTGGCAAGCAAATATAGGGGTACAATGATTTTTTCAATAGAAGCGTGACAGGTAATGCGTTAATTTCTTTTTGTTTCTGAGATGTTGTCAGGGGCCCAAACCAACTTGGGGCCCTAGGAAACCATTCAGGGTTCAGTGGTGCTACACAAATACCCTATCTATCCCCTATGCCTTTCTAATCCTTTTAATTACTCTCTCCATTCATTTTACAAGCCACCTGGTATTCAGTAATTAATTGTATAATAATATTAAAGATTGTAAGGGAGTTTCTCAGCAGTAAATCAGTATCGAGAGCAGAGGAAGTTACATTCCTATCAAGAGTATCATTAGAAACGAAGCACAGTATCCATAGCATTTTTTTGTTGTGCATCAACAGAATCAGAAACCAAATCAAAAAGTTACAGTGACCATTCGAGAATCAGCCATTCTTCTATTCCTGGAGGGCCACGTATTCCTCCCGTGTGCCCGGTACCTTGACCGTGCCAAGCTCTAAGGATTTCTCACTTAGGCGCCGCGGGAGGGGACGTGGCAGGCCAGCCCGCTACCTGACAGGTGTCCTGATGGTCATAGTGTCAGGGTCACCTGCCCAGGTGAGCAATAGGGCTCCCTTGTAACCCACACAGGTATTCATGGAGCACCCACTGCTGCCATTCTACCCCCCTGAGGGGATGTTGGAAGTTGGGCTGGACCTGAATGGGAGTGCCCTGCCTCCCACAGAGGGGCCTCCGGGTCCCAGGAACCAGCCCAACACGGCTCTGCTGTCCCTCATCTTAATGCTGGGGACCTTCCTTATCGCCTTCTTCTTACGCAAGTTCAGGAATAGTCGCTTCCTGGGGGGCAAGGTTTGTGGCTGCTGGGCATGGGGTCTGGGGTGCCTCCTGGGTTCCCTTGGGTCCTAGGCAGGCTCCACTCCAGAGGAGGGCCGCCCCCTTCTTCCCTGAGCCTCCACCCTTGTCTGTGCAGCTCCACCCTTGTCTGCAGCCGCAGCGGTTAGCCAGAAGAGGAATGCCCAAATGGGGTGGGTAGGTTGGTGCCCAGGGGGTTCAAAGGGACAGGTCTGGGGACTTGGGCCCAAGTCAGTTCTGGGCAGTACGCATCCTTAACTTCCTAATCCTCCTTCCACCTGCTCCCTTCCTCCTGGGTCTCCCTCCCTCCAGGCTCGCCGTGTCATCGGTGATTTTGGGATCCCTATCTCCATTCTGGTCATGGTCCTGGTAGATTACTCCATTACGGACACCTACACACAGGTGAGTGAGCCCCAGCCCCCTCTGTAGCACGTTCTCACCCCAGGGCCTGAGAAGGGGTGGGGGGTGTGATATGCCCTTTGCCCCAGAGGCCAGGTCTGGCTGGCACCCCGCTATCCCAGCGAAGGGGCAGCTGCTGGGGCCACGGGTAACCATGGGGTCCAGCTGAGGAGGTCACTTTGGTCGAGGATCTTGGAGGAGTGTGTGGGGACTGGGGGCGGTGTGAAGTGACCAGTGTTCCCACACTAGGTCAGACAGCTCTAGGGTCAGAGAGAAGGTGTGTCATTTCCTTGCCCTCTGCGGGACCCTCAGGGGCACAGTGACGCTGGACGACGCAAACTTATTTCTCAACCCGGTCCACACCCAAATTCCCTGGAACCCTGGGCTGGGACACAGTTTGGTGGGAACAGCTTCTTCTCGGTGGGGTTCCTCGTGCGGGGTGACTCTGGCCCTGGCTTCCTTCCTGCTGTGCAGAAGCTGACCGTGCCCACGGGGCTCTCGGTCACCTCCCCCGATAAGCGCACGTGGTTCATCCCGCCCCTGGGCAGTGCCCGCCCGTTTCCCCCCTGGATGATGGTGGCAGCCGCTGTCCCTGCCCTCCTGGTCCTCATCCTGATCTTCATGGAGACACAGATCACTGCGTGAGAGGGCTGGGCAGGGGAGGCGTGGAGGAGAGTGGGGTTGGCAGCAAGGGGGGTGCATGGCACTGAGGCCCGCTTTTTCTGGGGTGCTTTGACGTGGCACGGGTCTGCTGCCACCACTGCCGGCAGGGTGGCACTTGACAGTCTCCAGATGACTGGCAGAATGCGCTCTCCTCCGCTGCGGCTCACATGTGTCTCATTTTGGTTAAGCCACAACACAGTGAGAGCTGACATCTGGCTTTTGTGGTGGTTTCAGTATTCACAGTATGAGGATTTGGCTCCCATTTGCTTAAATGTGAGAATTTCAATTTGGGAACTTGGGAGAGGAAGCTGGCAGGCCCAGGGGAGGGCCCTTCTCTGCGGAGTTCTCCTCACTGCCTGGCCTGCGTGCCGCCCCCACACCCCCACCTGGGGCCTCGTCCTCTGCCCGCAGGCTCATCGTCAGCCAGAAGGCCCGGAGGCTGCTCAAAGGCTCCGGCTTCCACTTGGACCTGCTTCTCATCGGCTCCCTGGGGGGGCTCTGTGGGCTGTTCGGGCTGCCCTGGCTCACGGCCGCCACTGTCCGCTCCGTCACCCACGTGAATGCCCTGACCGTGATGCGCACCGCCATCGCTCCCGGCGACAAGCCCCAGATCCAGGAGGTGCGGGAGCAGCGGGTGACCGGAGTGCTCATCGCCAGCCTCGTGGGTGAGAGCGGCCCCTGCCAGCCCTTGCCCTCTCTCCAGATGTGCCTTCCTGGACCCCAGGACCTTAAGCCACTCTACCCCGGGCTTGCCCAGGCTCAACCAGGCTCTTTCTGAATCTCTTAAGCGGCATCTAGGGTCTGCTCTCAGCACAGACCTACTTCTTGCCACGCTGAACACTTTTCTTCCCAGGCCCTTCCCCGCTACCTGCCCCCATCATCTCGTTCACTCCGAGGCCACCCAGTGGAGCAGGTGCACGGCTCATGTCCCCACCAGGTCCGTCTGTCCTCGGGGTGTTGGAGGGGTCAGCTGGGTCTGTGTCACCTCCTCCAGGCCTGTCCATCGTCATGGGGGCTGTGCTGCGTCGCATCCCCCTGGCCGTGCTCTTTGGAATTTTTCTGTACATGGGGGTGACCTCGCTGTCGGGTATCCAGCTGTCCCAGCGCCTGTTGCTCATTCTCATGCCAGCAAAACATCACCCCGAGCAGCCCTATGTGACCAAGGTAGGGACAGGAAGTGAGGAGGTGAGGATCGGGAGACGGGAAGGGGTTGGCGGGATGCCCGGGCTGTGAAGGGATGGGGTGGCAACCACGGTAAGCTGGGACGCAGGGAGCAGCATCCTCAGCTGCACGGAAGGAAGCAGGCTGGGCTCTGTAGTGAGATTGATGCCCCTTCCCCAGGTGAAGACGTGGCGGATGCACCTGTTCACCTGCATTCAGCTGGGCTGCATTGCACTGCTCTGGGTGGTTAAATCCACGGCGGCCTCGCTTGCCTTTCCTTTTCTGCTGCTGCTCACGGTGCCTCTGAGGCGTTGCCTCCTGCCCCGGCTCTTCCAGGACAGGGAGCTGCAGGCGGTAAGGGTGGTGCTTGGGGCAGCTTCAGGTCTGGGTTCCCGTCTGGGCTCTGCCTCCTGCTAGCTGTGTGGACGTAGGCAAGTCACCTAACCTCCGGAAATTGTATTTTTGCACATAAAATGGAGGCTCATAATAGTTGATGTATAGGACGAGTCCAGTAAAGCCCTTGGTGCCATCCATGGTTTGACGTGAGGTGAGCGCAGGGCGGTTGCTGGCAGCTGTGTCCCGAACACAGTTACGCACCCGGGGACAAGCGGGTCTGGGGAGGGGTGAGAGTCCATCTGGAGCCTTCTTTTTGTCAGTTAGAGAAAGGGACTTTGTTTTTGCAAGCCAGCTACCTAAAAGGGTGTTCACAGGTACTGCAGGAGTTTGGGGTGGCTCCCGGACGGCCTCCCTCTGAAGTCTGGCTGTCATTTTTATTATGAGTAGGTGCCAAGAGTCTGGGTGACCTGAAGCTTTTGCGCTTGAACCTGGGATCCTTGCAGACAGTGAGGCTAGCAAAGTCTGGGTGCAGGGAGGAGACAGGTTGGGGTGAGTCCACGCCCCTGCCTCTCCCAACCTTCTGCTCCATCTGCAGTTGGACTCGGAAGACGCTGAGCCAAACTTTGATGAGGACGGCCAGGATGAGTACAATGAGCTGCACATGCCTGTGTGATTCTGGAACACGTGTCCCCCAGACCCTGACTCCCTAGTGATCAACACCGGGCCCCACATGAGCCCAGCCCCAGGGCCAGCTGGCACCTCACAACCCAGAGATGTGCCTGGAACCCCAACGATGCCGCGGCCAGAGCAGCCCCGACTCCACCTGGGGCGTTGACCTTTCACACACCAGACCGGCACAGGCTTTGAGCTCATTATAACCACACTCCTTGTCTTGTGTCTGCCTCACTTTCTTGGTTTCATCTCTGGTTTCTCAGGTCATGCTTATCCTTCTGGAATTGGAAGAATTCTATTTTCAGGGTCATCAAAACCGGCAAGGACAGCCAGAGTCCTTGAGGGAAAGGGAGAGAACCAGGACCACAGAATGTCACAGCTGGATCTTATCATCACCACCCCAACCCCCCTTTTAGCCCCCTCAAATACAACTGAGAAGCTGGAGGCTCAAGATCTGGCTCAAGGTCACATACCCAGCCCTGCTTGAAGCCGGGGTTGGGGGGAGGGCGGGGCAAAGGGAGAGAGGAGAGGTTGCTCTGCTTTAGTCACGGAGAGATCAGAGCCCCAGCTCTGTGGGGCTACAGAGTGTCAGCTTTCTCTGATAGCTGACATTGCGAGGAGGAGCTAGGACAATAGTAGCCTGTTCCCCCAGAGGTCCCAGTGGTGCCACATTTGGGGTCCCTGGGCCATTTTAGATCCTCATGGTTTAAAAGAGAGGCAGTTGTGGGATTCCTGAGGCCACTCCTTGTGCAACAGTCTGTTTTGCCAGAAATAACCTGGGAGGCCCCGAGGTAGGGGCAAATGGAACCTTTTGCGTCACAGTTGCTAGGCAACCATCAGCGAGGTGTAGCCTTTTGTCCCCGTGCTGCCATCTACTGGTCAGTCGCACACACTGCAGGCTCTTTCGCCCCGGCAGGAGTGGCACTGCCACCTGGTGGACCTGCTTTGGTCAAAGACCACCCACCCCCCTGCCCCAAGCATTCAGTCCTTGGGAGACGTGGGGCCCTGGAAGGTTCTGGGCGGTTGCACAGCCCGGGGAGGCGTTGAGTATCCTGAGCCGGGATCCCTCCGCACCACGTTCGTGGTTTCTCCCCGAGCTGGCCCTGCTTCTGCCCTGCGGTCTTCCGCAGGGAGTTTCCTCCCTGTTGTTCGGAGAAACAGCTCGTACCCAGCAGGAGAAATGGAACAGGCTGGTGAGGCTGTTGTGTCCCTATGGAACATAATGGAAGAGACGCGCCCTTCCCTGCCTGATACCCAGTTTTCAGCATTTCACCCTGGTCTTTGGCTGTCTCCCATAAGCTATGTGAGGACCAAAGCTCTTCCCCCGAGGCTGGCCAAGTCCAAGTGGAATTTCAGAGTGGCAGCCCAGGAGCAAGGGAAGGTCAAACTCAACCTAGAACATGCACGTGTGCGAAACAGATCCCAGGTGCAGAACTGCGGGCCCTCAGCCTTGTCAGCGAGGCCCTGCACACTGCACACTGGACTGCCGTCCTCTCCTGAGCGATAGAACAGTGTCCCTGCTTCCCAACAGGCCTCGGTGTGGCCGCTGTTGGGTTTGGGGGATGAGGGGTCCCACCCGGGAGGAATCAGCTTCTTCTTGAGCACCGAGAGGAAGCGGCCCTGGAGCCACAAAGGCTCGGCTTTTCATTGGACACTGGCTTTGTCAGTCATCATTTTTTAGCAAATGGCAGAGAAGTGTGGGCGTTTCTTAGCTGCCGAGCTAGAGCAAGAGGGTAGGAGGCTTCCTAAGCAGAGTGAGCCCTGGTCCTGGCTGCTGGGGCATTGCATGAAGTGGGGTGGCCCTGAGCACTGAGGTCACAGCTAGAAAATAGGAGAACAAGTTTCAGTGAAAAGGAGAGTTTGTGGCTAGTGAACATGTGTCCCGGTGTGGAAGGTCATAAATAAGGCAAGAGGCCGGACTGGGTAAGACCAGAGTCCCAGAGCCCGAGGGAGGCAGTTGCAGTTCTGACGGAGCCAGACGTGTGCAGACACTCTGAGCGGCACCTGGCTGGGGGGGACTCATGCTCCCAAGAGTGTGGGCCGGGGGACGTTCTCCGAGGACCCCGGGTGGTAACCACACAAAGCCTTGCCAGGGACACAGACCTTGAGGGGTGCTAGAGAGAGCAGAGGTGCCGAGTGGGCATGGAAGAGCCAGACAGGAGCGATGCACAGGGGCAAACCCAGAGGAAGGCAACGGCCTGGCAGTCTGAGCCCATCTCATTTGGGGGACATTTGGAGTCTGGAGCCCCTTGTGTTTTTTTCTCTCTACTGATCCTGCACCTTTAATTCCTGGGGTGCTGGGCAGTTTGACCAAAGCCTTCCTTTAGATGTAGAGGGGATCTAGAGGAGAGGGGCCCACCTGGCCCTGGTGGTTCGGTTCTGGGGGACCAGTGTGGCAGATGGCAATTTTGAGTGACAGGTCCCATGTCATCTGCTTCAGACCAGGGCAGCCAGATGCATAGATAGGAGGGTGCAGGGCCTGTTGCCATTGCACCCCTGATGGCTTTCTCCTGGGCAGCTGCCCCCAAATTTTGTTATCCTTGGGCAATGCCGATCCCACTTCAGGCCCAGAGAAGAGCTAGCTCATTCATGTGTTTCTGCGAGGGACTCGGCAGGCATTTCCTTGTTCCAAGCTGAGCGTCCAGCTTGCTCGCTTGTGATGCCCTTGTGAGAGCATCTGCTGTCAGAACTCAGACACTGTTTGCGTGGGTGCCCTGGGCCCTCCGTTAGGGCATAGAAACTGGCAGTCGTGAGTTCCGCTTGGCAGCAGCCAGCGTCACATCTCTTCCTATATCGGATCAGGTGACTCAAGTAACGGCCGTGCCTGTGGGCACTTGGGACTCGGAGCAGCGGAGAAGAGAAGGGCGAAGCGGAATCAATACTGGCGACCCACATGGGCCGATTACGCCTGTGTTGAAAACAACAGTAATAAGGTTTGGGCGAGCGCCGAAGGGTGGGTAGCATCCAGCACAGCGCAGAGGAAACCTGAAGTGAGGAGCTTGGTTTCCAGCTAAATAAGTTACATAATTGTCGGTGAGAAAACTGGATTGGTTGCCTGACTCCTCGTGTGTGCAGAGAGCAAAGAGCAAACTCCCAATATTTGTACGATTTATGTTCTGGAAGCAAGATTTAATATTTGAGACCTCTGCAGGGATTATTTTTAGCTTAGCTGGAGACGCTTCTTGTAACTGCACAACACTTTATCAAGCAGTGACTAAGCAAACAGCCTTGGGGATGGCGGTGGGTGGGCATCACTGAAACTTGGGGGGCCTGGGGGCGGTGCAGGGAGTGTGTGGGGTGTGAAGGGGGTGTGAAGGACAGAGCGGAGAAGGAAACAGCTGGGTGATGGGGTGGAGGAGAAGGGGACACTGAGGAGGTTGCCAGACAGGACTTTAATTTGGGGCTCCCTTTGCCTTTCCCACTGTGCTCCATGTCCAGACACTTCATGCGTCTGTCCCCTGCCTAGACTTTAGGGTGGGTGGAGACATAGCCTGAGTCTTTTTTGCACCCACATATTTACCACAATGCCAAGTCATAGGAGTGAATGGAGGGCATAGGGGTGAGTGGTGACAGAGAGCCAGGGCCCAAGAAGTTGGTGCTGCAGCCCCATTCAGGATCCAGTGAAGGTCAAGGGAACACCAGCAGAACTTTAAAAGAATCCTGACAAGGTGTTGATTCTCCTGTTTGTTAGTTTCAGTGAGGGCTGTCCTTTTCTCTTGTCTTAGTGATGACACCCTGAGAACCCAAAAACCCAAAGAGGCATTTTATGTTTTCTTTACTTTTTAAGATTTAGTTGCTTATGCATACAAGAACTGGGGTACAGGCCAGAGGTGCAGGGGTAGAAAGGTTCACCAGAGACAGAGCGGGGAGCAGAACAGACAGGGTGACTGAAATCCACTACTGAGGTGGGCAGTGGGCAGGACAGGAGAGATCTGCCGCGCCATGTGGGTCAGCTCCCTGGCCGGGGTCAAACTCATGCCGCAGTGGCTGCGCTTCATAGTGCTGCGCTTTAACCAGTTGCATCACCAGGTGGGGCCCGGAATTGTATGTTTTAATCCGAGTGCGCAGCAGGTAGAGAGGCCGCCATCTTGCACAGTAGGTTGAGGAGTTGATCCTGGAAAGTGGGGAGAAGAAAGCTCCGGCAGAATGTCAGGTGCCATTTCTGAGGTGGGCAATGGAGCAGGAGCCCAAGAGATGGCCCTGGGCTCAAGCCTGGGGAAGGCCATGTTCCTGCTCTCTCAGAGGTCCTCAAAGTGCTAATGATAGAGGGACTGGGGTTTCTTCTTCTGGTGTCTGGAGGCCCACTGAGTACAGGGCTTTATTTTTTGGAAGAACTTTGCCTTCTTTTGGGACCCCTGAGGGCTTCCCTTATGCCCCATTTCTCTCCTGTAGTCTCTGCTCTCCAGGACCCTGCCCCCAACTCCCCATTCCCGCTATAGCTGAAAGTTGGCACATTACTCATTCACACCTATTTTTATTCTGTTTACCATGGCATTAAAAGACTGTAGCAATTTTTTTTTTTTGCATAGAAAAACAAGGGTGTAGGTCAGAGGTGCAAGGGTGAGAGGATTCACCAGAGACAGAGTGGGGAGCAGAATGGGAGGACTTGCTGAAATACACTGTTGAGGGGAGCTGCAAGCAAGACAGGAGAGGTTGCTGTGCTGTGCCAGTCACCTCCCTGGCTGGGGATAGAACTTAGGCCTTAGTGGTGAGAATGAACCCCTCGGCCACCAGGACGCCCCTGTCGTAGTCATTCAAATGTTTGGGCTGGCTTATGGGCTCTGTGATCCTTGAGTTCCTTCCTGCCTCTGCTGGTTTTGTGTCCTCGAGGGCATTGTGGTTGAGAAGCCAAAGCCTGGGACTGGACATTGTCCTCTGCTCAGCTTGTTAGGCCTCATCTCTCTCCCTTGGAGTTTTGGGGTTTGGGCCCAGTGGCTTTGAGTGGACTATTCTTCCAGTAGACCTTGCTCACATCAGTGTCTGCTGTGGGAAAGGTAGGCAGCAGGAGATCTGGTACTTTGGTAACTATGGTAACCCCAAAATAACCTCCGGATGAAGTTATTTGCTTTGGAACTTTTTCATTATCCTTGATAAGTCCTTGCAGTGTAGAGCTTTGGGGGAAGCCCACTTTTCCATTTCCTGGGGGATTACAAACTCATGATGAGGTAGTGTTGGAGGAGAGGGCCAAGTAATGGTTTGGAAGTCATGACTTAATAACTAGACAACACTCCAAAAGAGAACCAGAATCCAATTAGATAAGAGTTAGCTATCTGTAAGAATTGTATTGTCTTATCTAAGGGGTACGATGCATCTGGAAAGAAAGCAGGATTCTCTAGTTACATGTTATAATGCATAGTTTGATACCTAGGAGTCAAATAAATGTAAAATCAGGTGTGGGGGTCCTGAACAGGGCGAGAACTGGACTCTGGTTTGAAAAGTAATCAGTCACTCAATCACTCATATCCCTTGGCCGCCACTGTCTTGGAGTTAGGAAGTTAGAGACTGGAAGTAGGACTTCACTGACCCATAGGGTCACCAAGGAGGAACCAGTAACCCATCCCAACTCTCTGCTTGATTAGCAGCCATAATTATTTGAGAAGGAAGTCACCTCCCTTATGGGCAGACATTTTAGCAGCCCAGGGAAAATAGAAAATTTAGCACATAAATGTTTAAAGGGATCAAAAATGTTATTGTAATAATTTTAAGCTAGAAGAATTTATGCACACATTATTGTCTTAACCCATTTAGGTTGTTAATACAGAATATCATAGACTGGGTAGACTCTAAACAACAGAAATTTGTCACAAGCCCAAGGTCAAGGGGGCTGTAGGCTTGGTGTCTGGTGAGGGTCTATGTCCTGGTTTGTAGCTCGCTGTCTTCTCTCTGGTGGTCCTCCGGTGGAGGGAGTGTGGAAAGCCCTCTCTGGGGTTTCTTCCATTAGGGAACGAATCCCTCTAGTGGTGGTGGTAGGGGTCCTAGCCTTAGGCCTCCCACCTCCTGATATCACTTCAGTGGTTAGGATTTCAGTGTTTGTCTTAGGGGAAAACAAATATTCAGTCTATTGCAATGATTTTTAAAAATAATATAATAGTTTGTTTTTACATCACTTTGTGCCTTTTCCCATCTCAGTTGTAATCCCTGTGGGCTTCCCATCACCCA
>NW_004567103.1:11842153-11865008 GCF_000260355.1 Condylura cristata | reverse complement strand
TTTTTTTCACCTGGTCCTTTATACTCCTGCTATGAGTGAAACCATTCGGTATTTTTCTTTTTCTTTCTGGCTTATTTCACTAAGCATGATCCCTTCCAGCTCCATCCATGTTGCTGCAAAAGGCATTTATCTTTATTTATAGTAATGATTTTTAAAAATTTAATTACATATACATAAATACAGAAATGATATTTTATGGACGTAATATTACTTCTTTTTAAGATTTATTTATTTATGCATTCAAAACTGGGTTAAGGGCCAGAGGTGCAGGGGTGGTGAAAGGATTCACCAGAGACAGAGTGGGGAGCAGAACAGGCGGGCTGTTCTGCAGTTTGTAGACTGCCGAGGGGAGCAGCGGGCGAGAAGGGAGAGGTCTGCTGTGCTGTGTGGGTCACCTTCCTGCCTTGGGATTGAACTCATGCAGAAGTGACTTCGGCTAGCTTTATAATACTAACTTTAACCCGTTGTGCCACTGGAGGGCCCTGGACATGTAATTTTAAAGAGAATTTGGCTATTGGAATAATAGACACTCTTAACATTCCATGTTCATGTTTGCATTTGAATGATTGATTGAGATTTATAATTTTAAGTTGAAATCTAAGTATATGTATAGATTGGAAGTTTAAGAGAATTTAGGTTTCACTGTTTTTTATATGCTTAATTTAGTAAATCCCTAAGTGTCACTTTGTACTTGGGAAGGTTTGTCAGTCAGATGAAGTACTTAAAAAGAAACGGAATATATTAAATTTATAAATGCTGCCTAAAATGTTAAGGAGGTTTAATTAACTAAGTGTATAAATGGGACTAAACATTAATCAAAATTCCTCTTAAAGTGATTGTTAATATTTGCTAGACTTAGAAATAGGATAATAAGATTCCTAAGCTGATTTTAAAAGCTTAATTCAGCCATAAATTTCTGAATCTATACGTTTAATAAATCAAATGCTAATTTTTAAGACCAAGCTAAAACTATATAAGTGGTCTTTTCTGAGCACACAGCTACCTTCAAGGACATCAAACCCCTCCCTCTAACTGCTAAGTGGGTCTTCAGTGTAGGAGGGAGGAGGGTGAGTGAGAAGTAGAGAAAAGAAACTAAGATTTTAGTGTCCTCCGCCTTGTTTTGTTCCCAAGGTCAGGCTAGTTAGTATATTCCGCCCAATGCCAAATTGCTCATCTCACAGGGAAAGACTAATTAAGTGCACTCCACTGTGTGGGGGATCAGAATAGCTGACGAAGGTGCTTGGCAACTAAGATAGCAGGTTAGGTCGTGATGGCTTTGGGCCCTGGGTTGACCCTCTCAGCTTCTCCTTCCAGGCAGAGTCCCACTGCCGTTGGCTGGCATTTCTCAGATCATTTTCCGAGCGAGAATAGGGACGCTGGCGGTGGAGCCTGAGGTTTTTGGTTCCTAGAGGGTTTGCAGCTGAGAGCCAGGGGATGTGCATCATTCAGAATTATTTGCACACAACAGAAGCCAGCACTTGCCAATTTAAGCTGAAACAGAGCTGTCGAAAAGCCACTCCCTGAACTACTGGGAAGATGGGAGAATCCATTTCAGAATCGATACTGCTCAGAACTGCAGAGCTGGGCTTAGCAGTCTGGGGAGAGCCCTCTTGCCTCCACTGCTGGAGAGATGCCCATTGAAGCCCTTGGCGCTGGTACTGCTGGGTGCCTGTCGTGGCTGGCCCTGGATTGGCCCCAGAGGCTTCTCCACTGTCCTGCTCTGCATGGCCAGGCCTGGCCCAGGCTCTCTGGTGGATGTCTCTCTGGCTGGTCACCACCCTGGGGACGCGGGGGGAGTTCATTGGCCTTCTGTGTTTGGAGGTGAACTCTGCCCTGCAGCTTGTCCTTCCTAGCTAATTTCCATTTTTGGCTGAAGCAAAATCTAGTTGAGATTTTTTGGCACCTGTGGTCAAGAGATTTCCAGATTCTCACGCCCTCCTTATGGAGCCTCTCCGGGACTGCTCCGCTCGTCTTTGCTGCTGAAACTGATCCCGCTCCTCCTCTGCCTGGAGTTTAGAAATGCCTAAGGCCTTGGAGAACCCGCTCCACTTAGAGATCCGATTAATGGACAGTGCCCAGAGAAGGCTGCTTTTCTCCCCTGGGTGTCTGAGGGTGCTGCAGCCTCCGAGCTGAGTCAGAGGCAGGGCAGCAGCAACGCTCTGCTGTTTTTTAGCTGGAAAGAAACACAGGGGCAGGATTACACTTTTTTCTCATATAAAAGAAATGTCGAGAAACCAAGGCAAATGTTTTTAAGATGCATTTTGTGATGGGAAACCGACTGGGCACTGAGACACCCCCTCTTGGGCTCCATCTCTCCTGATTTATTTTGGGGCCAGAACGTCTTGGGGGCCACATTCTAGCCACACGTTAATTTTTTTGTGTGGGGAAGAGTGTAAAGTGCATATGGTTTATTTCAATTAGCTTAATTGCTTTTGGTGTTTAATAGCTAATTGTCTTAATTAGCTTCCAAAGCACAACAATCCCTACAACGGTAATGACTACATCTTATCCATATGGTTACAGATGAAAGATGAGCCTCGTCTTCCATCCTGGTCTTAGGGCATGGGGGGGGGGTCCCAGAGGGAGGAGCCAGCAGATGTGAGGGGGAAGATGGAAGTCCTCCTGGGAGCTGACCTGGCCTTGAATGCCAAACCTGAATATTAAGAATCAATGAGGAGGTGATGGACAGGGAAATAAAATAAGAGAATGAAGGATTTATGTCGGACTCGAGTCATCTATTTTCTTAATGTACATACCATAGAGCGGTGCTGGATGAATAATAATAACAACAAATTTCACGGTGCCAGCGGGCGGTATCGGCTGTGATGTGATGAGGCCATGTGTGAAGACCAAATTGTAGGACACTGAAAGTGAGCAATGCCCCGTCCTGCCATCTGTCTTGGGGAAGCTGGTGCCCATCACAGCCCGGGTGACATTTCCTTGGCGAGTCTGACTGGGAAGGAGTTTGGAGCTAGATATTAGGAGTTCAATATATGTTTTATTCAGTACCTGTCAGGAATGCCTGGGGGCTCAATCTTCAAAATAGATCTAGGAACGGACACTTAGCACCCCTCTATGGCCAGTAGCCTGTTCTGACCAGCCGTCGTCTTTGACCTGGCTGCCTCCCCAGGCTCCCAGACACCCCCTATGTCAGCCCCGTAGTTTATTCTCAGCGTAACATCCAGAGGGATCATTCCACACAGGGATCACATGGCATCACTGACCTCTCGCTGCCCTCCAGTGGCCCTCTGGAGGCTCCCATCTATTTGGGGTAAAAGCCATGGGTCTTACTTTGTTGAGCTCAGTTACTCCAACTCCCCCACTCCCCCATTGCACCCCCATGCAACATCCTTCACATGTCCATGCTTAGAGCTGTATTGCCCAATTCCATGGCCATCTGCCAAATGACCACTGATTTGGACAATGCATATGAAGGACACTTCCGTCTGCTTTTCATAGAAAGTTCCACTGGACTTTCACTGGCTGGAAAGTTCTTTCCAAAGATTCACTTGCCAGATTCCCCTTGCTCCCACATCTTGCTTTCTCCAAGAGGGCCACTCTGACTAAGCAGTTTAAAACCTCAACCCACCCTGCTTCCTTCCTCCTCAGTCTCCTCCAGATCCCTCTACTCCCTGCTCAGCTCCACCCTCCTTTGGTGGGGCAGGAACCTGGAACCTCCCCCTTTCCTGGGACACCCAGTTACATTGAGCTCCCCAGTTTCCTCAGAGGACCTCTGGGAGGGCTGCTGGGCACTTCCTGCCTGTCTTTCCTGGCTCCTTCCCCCTCCTCCCCCTGTCTCCATCCTCCTGAGATTCTAATTCTCCCTCCTTTACCCTCTGTGGTCAGCTTGCCAGACACTTAGTATGGGGGGGGGCTTTAGGGGGTGCAAAAAGGAGGAGGGGCCATGGGCACAGACCCAGGTGTGGGCAGGATGGTTTCAGTGGGGCTTGAACTTTAAACTATCTTGGGGGCCTTTTTAAAGAAAGAGAATAGGAAAGTGTCTTACTTTTGCAAAATTTACAAAACCATTGACCTTGGGAGTCCTTGGTGAGTCCCCACCGCTCCCTCAGAATGGGCCTCATTAGCTTCTCGGAAAACCTGCCCCTGGATCTGGACCTGGCTTTTCAGAACATCTATCTCTTGCCAGTATTGATCTCCCCTTAGAGGTGAAGCGCATTATCATGCTCCTGGAATCTCTTTTTCTCCCTTCACTGAAGCCTTGGAGTGATGCTTATCATTCTAGCTTGGGAGAGAGCACTTAGGGGAGCAGTGGCTCGTGAAGGGGGAGGAGTTGGCTTTGTCCTGGCTGGGTTCCCAGGGGCAGGCTGCCACAGGCTGCAGCAAGTGACCCCAGATTCCTAACCGCCTCGCCCCCCCCCTCTTTCTAAGCACATTTGGTAAACACAGTCCAGCCAGGGAGTGGTCTGCTATAGCATTAGCAAGGACCTGGCTTCTTAATATAAGTAATTTAGCAGATAGGAAAATGAGATAGGAAGCTTCTGTAAGCCAGTACTTTCCTAGGTTCCATTTGGGTTGGTGGGGTGATGCCAGAAACTGGTTCTGGCCAGTTAGAACAGGGACAAGATGGAGGTAGCTTAAGAACATTCATTGAGAGATTTGTGGTGGGATGCGAGCCTGGGAGGCAGAGAAAGGCCATGGAGCCGGGTAGGGGACCTGAGGGCATGGAGTGGGGGCTCAATAATGCCTCAACACAGGTGTTCTCACCATCACAGACTCACTAGAGCCTAAAGAATTAGGTGGTCTCAGCCTGTGTTCATCAGTTTTATTTTGATGGCTCCCGGAGCCACTGAAAGCCTTCACTTGATATTCTAATATTCCCTCTTTTATTTTCTTGCTCTGTCATTGTCTCTGTCCCTCTCTCCCTTGGTCTCCCCGTCTCTCCCTCACTCTTGCTTTCTCTGGAAATTGACTGTAAATGGCCACCTCACACATAGTCCGGAGCTGCAAATTAGAGCTAAAGCAGTCCTCTGGGATTTACGTGAGAGCCTCTTGGAATTGAACCGTTAACTAATCCAAACACAGGTATATGAAGTCGCCAACGCTGGCTTTAGCAATTCCTGCAGGCACCTTGACAGTCAATAATTCTAAGGTGGTTGGAATTACTGCCGCTGCTCCCGTCAGATCTTGGGCTTGGGGAGCTGAGAGGATCCTTTTCCCGGCCTCTCTCTGGTTTCCCCTGAAAGAACCATAGGGTCCTAGGTGAAAAAATTGCAGGATGTCTTTCCTGCCCCCTGCTACGCTGTTCCCCCGTGGAATCACATGATAAGGTCTAAAGTCTGAAAATGGTAAAGCTGAATTAGGTGCAACCTGTTAAATGTCTGGAAATGCCCCCTGTTAAGCAAAACCGTTGAACAAAAAGCAGAGCAAACAGGCTGGGTTCACTTAGAAGGGGAAATGATGAATGGGCTGTGACAGAAACACCTGTGGAAATCACAGGTTAATAATTGAGTGACCTTGAGAGTAGGATTTTTTATTTATTTTCTTAAGATTTATTTATTTTTATGTTTACAGAACTGGGGTGTGGGGTGGGGGGATGAGAGGATTCACCAGAGACAGAGGAGGGAGCAGAACCGTTAGATGTACTGAAATGCATTGCTGAGGGGAGCAGCAGGTGGGTCAGGAGAGGTCTGCTGCGCCCTGTGGGTCACCTCCCTGGCCGGATTTCAAACTGGTACTGCAGTGGCTGTAGATAGCTTCATAGTGCTGCACTTTAACCTGTTGCGCCACCAGGGAGGGCTCAAGAGTGGGATTTATTTTTATAAAGGTCACGTCATAGGGGATACTAGTTTTGACTCTAATGTGTGATCCTGAGCTGACCTCCCTTGTGATTCAGGTTACTTTAATCAGTGGCTGCTGAAGGGTCGGGGTTTTAGGGGTCGGTTGCTTGACAATTAGTAACATCACTATGTTTAGTCCCTCTGGCTAGACCTGAATCCCACCAAGACAATTACCTACGGAAGCTTACTAAATCTCTCTGTACCTCTAGTTTTCATATTTCTTAAGGGGTAAGATTGTTACCTGCCTCCTGGATTATCATGAAAATTGCCTGATGTATTAGAAGTGTTTATTGTATGATGATGAATTCATTTACAAGAATTCTAATTAGGGACAGTCTAAGTTTGGGCAGGGAGAGGGGTACCCCTGAACCCCTAAACCTGCCCACTCTAAATAGATTCTGCCATCCGCTCAATCAAGACAGAACATATAAGACCGTGAATGGAAAGGAACTTTAATACAATTAGTGTGCAATACAAAAAAGATAAATAATATAGTTTTAAAATCAAACACCTGAAGTTACCCATCTCTTCTTGGTTAAAGTCCACCCAAACGGGATTGGCCCAAAGCAAGACCTGGAAGCCAGACACAAGTCTAAAGCACCTTCCGGCGGGGGCCCATGGAAAAGAGTCAGAAATAGCCAGGCGAGTCTGGGAGGAAAAAAGCAAAATCGAAATCAAGATAAACGTGGCCATAGTGAACCTCCCCATGGGCCTCCCACCCACATCAGTTTCACCCAGTCCAGGGCCTAGAAGCCAGAGCCGCTTCTTCACAGGTCTCTGCTCCCTGTGCCTCCCTCCAGCTCCCCATCCTGCTTTCTCCTCAGTCTCCTCTCCAGATTCCCCTCCTCCCTGCTCAGCTCCACTGTCCTTTTTGGGTGGGGCAGGGAACCTGGAACCTTCCCTTTTCCTGGGAACCCCCCCTGTTACAATAGGTCTTCAACCTATTACTAATCTCTCTTTGAGAGAGAGCAGGTCTAAGTTAGCTAGGATGTGTTCACACGACTTTTCTTTACATTTATTTTTATGGTTACCTCCTACTTATATGGCAAGTGAAAGTGGTTTTCTCTTTATAACAGTGACATACAGTTTTTGAAAGTAACTTTGTTTAAATGTGAGTTCATCTCTACCAAAAAATAGTAAGAAAATGCAGAAGACACAATGATAAGGGGGAAATGACTTTGAAGCTGTACACGAGACGCTCTTGGCACCAAGGGCTTCCTGCCCCCCCCAGCAGGTCCAGATGATGGCACATGTGGGCATCAGAGGGTGTTTCAGGGGGAAGCTTCTGACACTGGTCTCCAACACGCTTCCTCTGAAGTCTGCTTTCTGTTCACTTTCCTTCTATGAAGGGTCCCAACTAGAGGCTGTGGGTCTGGTGAGGGAGGCTGGTCCCGGGCCTGCACCCTCTCCATGGTCCTGCCCCTCTGACGGTGACAGTGGCACCGGGGGACAGGGGTTTTCCGGTCCCTGCCTCTCCTGATGAAGGGCGTTGCTGAGCCCCGAGGGGAAGCCACAAGGACGTGGGAAAGAAGACCTGGGGAGGTACGTGGAGCGGAGAGACAAATGAGAAGCAGCCACGCTTGCTTCTTGGCCTTGGACTTAGACCAGGGACGTGGGGGACGTGGGGGGCGTGGGGGAGACACGTGAAAGAGACGTGGGCGAGAGACCCCTGGGCGGCTGGCGTGGCAGCGCTTCCTTGATTTGTGTTTTGATTTTGCTGTCTTCCTTCCAGGCTTGCTTGGTCCCTTCTGCCCTTTTCTTACGGTTCCCTGCCAGAAGGTGCCTTAGACTGGTGGCAAGCTTTTGGGACTCAGTGGCCCCACTTTGGACCAACCCTGCTTAGCTGGACATTTATCCATGAGGGGAAGGGTAACTTTGGGTGCTTTAATGAAAACTGTTATCTTCTTTCCATTGCATGCTAATTCTGTTAAAGTTCTTTTCTATGGAAGGTCTTATGCACTAAAAGTATGTTCATCTTTTTGAGGTGGATTTTCAGAACCCATTTAGAGCATGCAGAGTTTGGGGGTGCTGGGGTGCCCTTCATTCTGACTACTAACATGACCACTGGGATGGCGCTCCCAAGGAAACAGGCAAACGGATCTTTAGCTGGACACGGTGTGAGTGTGATATGTGAGAGTGTGAGTGTGAGTGTGTGTGTGTGTGAGAGAGAGTGTGTGTGTGAGCAACACTGCATTGGAAAGTGGAATTGAGAGAAATGGATCATTTCAACTAATTCTGAGCACATCTCATGCAGTTTTCCTCTGCAGAACTCCTCTCATGCCTCCTAGATAAGAAAGTATAGTTGGGCCAGGCCTCAGAAAAGCAAAGTTAAGCAAACACTAAATACCAGCTATTTTAGCTGAGGGAGGAGACTGGGCACAGTTGGGTGGAGGTAAAAAGATCTGAGAACATGTGTTGTTAGATACCATGGACAAGTAGATTAAAGAAAATGGAAATGTAAAATTCTGCAAATGGTATGATCTGAGTTATTCCAAAGAGGCATATTTGGGATTCATTTAAGGGAAATCTGGGGAACATAAACCATAGATGAATGGATCATAGCAGCAGTTTGAAATAAACCTCCAATCATGAGAATTTGTTTTTTCTTTTTTTAAATTAAAAGAAAAGATTTATTTATTTATGCATACAAGAACTGGGGTACAGGCCAGAGGTGTGGGGGGCTGCCAGGATTCACCGGAGACAGACTGGGGAGCAGAACAGGCCGACTGACTGAAATACACTGCTGAGGGGAGCAGGCAGGTCAGGAGAGGTCTGCTGTGCCATGTGGGTCAGCTCTCTGAACAGGGATCAAACTCCTGCCTTGCAATGTGCTGCTGATAGCCTCATAGTGCTGAGACTTAACCCCTGTGCCACCAGGGAGGGCCCGAGAATCTCTGTTTTGATAACACTACACCTTGGACCTGCAGAATCCTCCCCTTGGGCTCCCCTGGGGCTGCATTTTCGGGCTATTTGTGCAGCTATGGACTAGTGTTGCCTGAGGAGAGAGAGGGCAACCGGGGAAGGTGGCTTAGAGTGAAAACAAATTTCTCCTTCACTTTCTTCCACACACCCACTTCTGCCCACCTCATTGTACCCATGCGATGCCTGTTACAAAGGCTTAAAAACTTTGGGGCCATAGTTCGTTTCCATTTTCTTTCTTTTTCTTGCCCATCTAGTTACTATCTCCTCACATGTGTTCTGTGCAAGGGCTAGAATCTTAGTATTTTTCTGTTCATTTCCCTGTCACCCTGCCATCGTCTTGAGACTACTCTTCAGTCAGCAGATTCCAACTGCTTTCTGTGATCTGAAATGTGACCTGTGTCATTTGTATCCCCGGGTCCAGCGTTTTATCGACACCCTCCAGTGTCTAATCTGTGCTCAGGAAGTATTGACTGAATTGATAGAAGTGTGTCTCGGTCTTCTGCTAGGGATGTTTGTGTGGTTTGGGCAGAGAAAAGCTCTCATGAGTACTTGAACCCCTAGGACTGCCCTGACACTGACATCCCTGTGAAGATCAGGCCTGAGAATCTACCCCAGTCCTTTGTCCTCCTAAAAAAATCCTGCTCTGGGCGTATGAGAGAACAGCTGAGGTCATGGGCTTTTAGGTACTGGGTACCCAAGCTGAGGGTGGGTCTGAAGTGGGACATCACCTGAAGTGCTCTCCTTGGGGCTCCTGACCTTTAAGTTAAGCTACTGCCTGCTTTCATTCTTTAGGCAGTTTTCAGAGACTCCTTTCCATTGGGGGGACCCGAGTAAGCATTACTATTAGTAAAGGTAATTGATCAACCAGATAGTCATATTTATATGCTCAAACTTAATTCCTGGTAGAGAAGCACCTTGTTGGTCTAAGTGGGTATAGACAGACAGGTGTTGATGTATTTCAGTAGATATATTTGTCGCTTGTTCATTAAATAAACGATCAGGCTTTATCCTGGGAGTTAGTGTACACTGCAGTTAAGAGAAAGAAAGCCATTCACTTTCTATGGCACATTTTTCAATAGAATTCCCTTGTGGTAAATATTTTTTGTTTCAGAACAATATGCCAGAGTATTTACAGGGGATTTCTTATTCAACAGTAAAATGGTTGTGTTATTTTGATTATATTCCTAGTCCTTGGTAATTGTCTCATTTTCCTTTTGTAAAAGGGATTCAGACACTTAATACGATTGTATTCGGCACCAATTCAGATCACATGAAGAATTTTACTGTTAGAATCCAATGAGTTGTGAAGACCTGCTTTGCTCACATTTGGGTTCCTTGTCACCTGTGATTCATTAGGTGGCACAGATGTTCCCAGATGCTGGAAAAATGAAGCTTGAAGTCAGGCTGATAAAGAGAAAAATACCTAATTCAAATTCTAAGAATTATTTGACCTGAATCAATGTTAACTTGAGAAAATAGGGTCAAGTCTCTGTACCCCACAAGAACCACCTGGTGATTAAAAAGTAAATCTTGAAGAATTAAATCATGTTGCTGTTTGACTTCATATGTAGTTAGGAAGAAAAAAAAAAAACACCACAACAGCAACAACCCCAGAGCATCAAAGACTATTGGAATAACTCAATTTAGTGATGGTGGCAAAGCATTGCTGAAAAAAGGCTTTCTAGGCAGCCAGCTATGCCCCAGGGAGCTGCTACACACTTCAGTAGGTATCCTAGAGAAAAGAGACGTCTTTCAGATGAATAATTTTATCACTTTCAACCACACACATACTGCTGGAATATTAAATTATTTTAAATGAGCACTTCCAAAAGATCTACCCCTTAAATGAATGAAAAGCCCTGAACAGCTACCTCCCAGAACAAAGGGACTGGATTAAAATGCCACAGAGAGACCCTCCCTGGGGGCGCGATGGGTTAAAGCACAGCAGCCACTGCAGCACGGGTTCCATCCCCAGCCCCGGAGCTGACCCACATGGTGCGGCAGACCTCTACTGACCCGCCCGCTGCCCCCTAAGCAGTGTATGTCTGTCAGTCTGCCTGTTCTGTTCCCCACTCTGTCTCTGGTGAATCTTCTCACCCCTCCCACATCTCTGGCCTGTACCCCAGTTCTAGTATGCACAAATAAATAAATCTTTGAAAAAAAAGCCAAAGAGCAATGGGGCCCAGGGTGAACTCCACTGAGCTAGGATTCCCAAATCACCTGGGGGTGGAGGGTGACCTCTGACCTCAGGGTTTTAAAGATCATCAAGTCTTTGGCTTACAGGTGAAAACACTGAGGTAAAACAGGCATTTTCTGTCAGAACCCACACTCCCCCTGTTCAGTGCCTCGTTTAGACACACCCCAACTTAGTGTTCTCCCCAGAACATGGAGAAAAATTAGCGACTGATGCTCCATTCTGGACTGTGCACAGACGGTGGCTTAATGGAAATGGTCATTTCTGTGCCAATTTTCCTACATGGCATTTGCATTTTAAAGCATAGTTTCAATACCTTCAACTTTCAGCTCAGCGCTAAGGTGGGGATTTCAGGCGAGTGATTAGGGGGAGCCTGTGGCACCCGCCCACCTCCCACGCTCTATCTTCTATTCTGAACGAGAAGATACATACTCAGAAAGTTGTCTACTGAGCACGGCAGAGGGAAAACTAACTGCTTGGTCTGGTTATTGGAAGATCCACATACTAGTCCCAAATTTGCCGCCAGAGAGACACGCTTGATATTGAGAGGTTAGTGTGAAGCCAGGTGACCTGAGATAAGCAACCTGGGACCTCAGTTTTGCTCAGTTTCTGGTGTGCAGCTTAGTCCCTGATGTGACTCTTGCTTCGTGTTCCACTGTGTACTGTCATGAAGCAGGATGGATCGGGTGGGGGGGGGAGCGGTCCCGTGACTACTGACCTCATTCTCAGCCCCTGGCCCCTGGTATGCAACCGTTTGACTCACCTTTTGGGATGTAGTGTCACATCTGACCATGTACAGCCGCCAGTGCAAACCCTCCCCGACCCCCCGCCCAGACCTTGTAGAAACGGAAATTGTCTATAACCCCCTGACTTCCTACAGACAGGCTCAGCTTTGGGATATGAATCTACAGACTCAGGACTGTGGTGTTAAATCTACTTCCAGTTTGCCCTGGGGTCCATGTTTCCTGTGTGCCATATAACAGGTGTAGCCAAGTTGAGCTGCAGGAAACTGGGATCATGGGATGTTTGCTGCTTCCTCAGGGGAGTCGTGACCAAGGCACAGGTTCCTGCTTCTGAGAATACTCTATGAGTTGGGGGGCGGGGGGGGTGTACTGATGGAGTCTTTTTTTTTTTTAAGATTTATTTATTTATGCAGACAGAACTGGGGTACAGGCCAGAGGCTCAGGGGCAGTGAGAGGATTCACCAGACAGAGTGGGGAGCAGAACAGGCAGATGGATGAAATACACTGCTGAGGGGAGCAGCAGGCGGGTCAGGAGAGGTCTGCTGCGCCATGTGGTCACCTCCAGGGCTGGGGATTGAACTCATGTTGAAATGGCTTTAGCTTCTTAGTGCTGAGTTATACCCTGTTGCACCACCAGGGAGGACCCTTATTTTGTATTTCTAGTGCTCTGACTTCTTGGGAACGTGACCCTGGAGAGACTGGGCCTCCAGGACTATTTCCAAATGACTCTAAGTAGTTCCTGCAAACCAGCCCATCAGAGCCTATATCCTCAATCCTCTTGGCCAAACTCTGGGCCATGATGCTGCTCTAATCGCTTCAGGACCAGGTACCAGGCAACCGGGGCCAGTTCTGGGGCCCAGAACCTGCTAAGACATTCAAGTTAGCCGATGCTAAGCTTAGGCCATCTCTGGTTTCTTCATAGGAAACCCACCCAGAGACCCTGGTCTCTGTGGCCTCTTGTCCCTCTGCTCCTCAGTGGCCCAGTGCTTCCCCTGTGTGGACATGGCAAGCTAGCTTTTTAAAAATCAATGAATTATTGGGCCCTCCCTGGTGGCGCAGTGGGCTAAAGCACAGCACAAAGAAGCTTAAGCCACTTCCGCATGAGTTCGATTCCCGCCTGCCCCGGAGGTGACCACATGGCGCTACAGACCTCTCCTGACCCGCCCGCTGCTCCCCTCAGCAGTGTACCTCATCGATCTGCCTGTTCTGCTCCCCATTCTGTCCCTGGTGAATCCTCTCACCCTCCGCATCTCTGGCCTGTACCCCAGTTTTGTACGAATAAATAAATAAATCTTTAAAAAAAAATCAATGAATTATTTTCTAAATTAAGACTGCCTTTATTTTTTTTTTGAGTAGTTTAAGACTCGCAGAAAAAGTGAGGGGAAGGTACAGAGACTCCACACCTCTGCTGTCCCCACACATCTGTAGCGTCCCCACTTCAGTATCCCCCAGAGTGGCGTGTCTATGCAGCTGATGAACCTGCATGCCTGGGATGCATCGTCACTGAAGCCCTGGAGTTCTTGTCCCTGTCCCCTCTCAAGGCGCTTGTTTTCTTATTGCTGGAATTTAAGATTTCTTTGTATATTTTGGATAATGGTTTTTTTTTTAAATAAATAAATATATATTTTTATGCAGAACTGGGGTGTAGGCCAGAGGTGCAGGGGTGATGAGAGGACTCACCAGAGACAGAGTGGGGAGCAGAACAGGCAGATCTGCAAAGCACACTGCTGAGGGGAGCAGTGGGCGGGTCAGGAGAGGTCTGCTGGGCCATGTGGGTTGCTTCTGGGCAGGGATTGAACTCATGCTGAAGTGGCTTTGGAGAGCTTCATAGTGTAGTGCTTTAACCCATTGCACCACCAGGGAGAGCCCGTATAGTAGTTTTTTATCAGCTGAATCCTTGCAAATCGTTTCTCCCAGTGGTGGCTGCTCTCTGTATTCTCCTGATACTGTCTTGGGAGAGGTGTTGAATTTTAATGTAGTCTAGCTTATAAATTAATTATTTTATGTAGCATGGTTTTGGTGTCCAAAATCTATCTGAAAAGTTCTCGTTCCTGTCCCTGTGTGACCTACTGGGCTTCTTGTAGTTTTGTGTTTTACATTTAGGTCTGTGATCCATGTGAAGTTAATTTTTTTTTTTTTAAGATTTATTTGTGCGTACAGAACTGGGGTACAGGCCAGAGGCTCAGGGACAGCGAGAGGCTTCACCATAGACAGAGTGGGGAGCAGAACAGGCAGATTGACTAAGTCCACTGCTGAGGGGAGAGCAGCGGGCGGGTCAGGAGAGGTCTGCCGCGCCATGTGGATCACCTCGGGGGCAGGCAGGGATCGAACTCATGCGGAAGCGGCTTAAGTTCTCAGTGCTGTGCTTTAACCCGCTGCGCCACCAGGGAGGGTGTAAGCTCTGTGTCTGGATTCATTTTTTGGCATCCGGATATCCAATTCTTCAGCACCCGTGTTGAGAAGGCAAACTGTCTTGTCAGCGGCCCTCGTCTGCTCTGCTGGCTTCCCCATTCCTCAGTACGCCTACAATCTAGATTTTAAAACAGAGCTTGATTTTCACTCTGTTGGGATGAGAGAGCCTCTTCTGCCATCAGCCTCGCGTCTGGGGCCTAGGGCTATGCCTAAACTTGGGGACCTGGTGTGTCACAGGCGCCCAGGGAAGGAGTGGTTTCTGCAAGCTGAGCCCCTCCCGGCACACCCACCGCCTGCGCCAAGGAGAGGACCCGTAACCATGTGCTGGATGCCCGGGGAGAGCCGGGAGCTCTGCCTTACCACCGTCGCTCTCGACCTGGTGTGCATGATCTCGGTTCTGATCGCATAGTTGCTTCTGCCATTTGCCTGCTCATTGCTGAGCTTTTAAAAATTCATGTCAGGTCCTCATTAGAATTTTAACTTAGACTCTGCTCCTTCCTTATTAAGTTTATCCTTTGCTTTCTTTTGTTTTGACCTTTTGGGTTGCTGTTTTTAAAACGGGATTTTTTTTTCTTTCACTATATTTTCGATTTCACTGTGTGTGTAGTAAGTTATTGATTTTCATTTAAAAATTTTTATAGGTAGTCACCTTATTGAATTCTCATACTGACTTTAAGTTTGTTCATTTGTTTATTATTTATTCTCTTCGGTTTTCCAGTTATAGACACAAAATCAGCTGCAAAGGATGACTTTTCCCCCTTACTTATGTTTATGCTTTTTATTCTCTCACAGCAAGGTTTAGGTACAGGAGTGAGAGAGGGCATTTCTTTCTTGTATGTTTGACTTTTCCTGAAGATTGTGCATCTGTGATTTCACCCATGATCCAGGATACTAAGCCTGAGTTCCACCTGGCACCCTGAGTTCTCACCAGGCCCAATGCCAGTGGGATCAATTACAACTTTAGCCCAAACCGGTTGACAAGCTGTTCCTGGAGCTATAGAGAACTCAGTGGGAGGGGAGCTGTTTCCCAAAGAAACAGCTTATTCTGGGCAGGTGAAATAATGAATGTCTCCTCCAACTCTCAAACCCAAATCCTCCGTCCCAGGCAGGTCACTTGATACTCTGGGGTCAAGCAGGACATGCTCTTGCCTCCCAGCTTCATGCCTGCCTCTGTGTCTCTCTGATAAGCCCTTTTCTCTTCGTTAAGAGTAGGAGAGTGTGTCTCTTCGGTCCCTCCCAGAAATTTCAGCAGAGTTTCCTGTTCAGTGGCTGCACATGGTGAGTTTACTAAGGAAAAAGATGTTTGCGTAGACACAAATAAACAAATGCTGTGTTTGAAGAGTTTATTAGGAAAAAGAGATGCTTGCAGAGACACAGACAGACAAGCGCCTCATTGCAAAGGGACGGGTTTAGTAAGGAAAAGAGACACCTGCAGGGGCAGGCTGGCAGCCTGAGGACAAGATGTGCATTTTGCCAGGGGGACGGACATCCTTATAGAGTGTCCTTGTGGGAGTTCATGCCTTTGTGGAGGTTTATACTTTAGGGTTGGGCTTTCTGACCCCACCTCTCATTCCTGGAAATTTGGCTGGTTTAATAAATGTTAATCATCCCTGATGGTTGACCTCATGAAAACGTCCATCCTAAATTCTGTCCTCTAAGCCTCCATCACCTTAAGTGCTGAGTAGCACATCTTTCTAGGTATTTGATACCTTTCTTTAGCTACAATCCTTCCTGCTGACTGAGGGCACTTTGCCTTCAGATCATGTGACTGATGAAGCGGTTCTGTTTTCTGAGGGAAGACTAAGCCGCCTGGACTCACTCTTCCATGAGCTTGCTCACCCTTGGAACTTTCCAGCGGATGGAACTTTGCTGGGAAACAAAGGCATCCAGGTGTCTGTGCCAAGACATTAGCATATATTGCCCCAGGCAAAGACACCACTGGAACGCTCCATCTGTTTTGCCAAGTTCCCTTACGTAAGTGACAGCTGAGGGTATCTTTTAAGAAATGTAGTGTTTGTGAAGATGTGTCTTAATAGAAGAACAATGAGACACACCAGCAGGCAGAGCTCTCTTTGTAGGAGCATGTTTTTTGCTGGAGGGTAATTTGGAGGTTTAGGGATCTGTAGGTGAATGGCAATCAAGGTGCAGTGGTGTGTTACTGTGCCGGGAAGATTCTTTTCCTTTGTGAGGTGTTGTTTGCAACTGAGATGCCTCTGGGGTATCTGTTTTGGGGCAGCCTGGACTCCCTCTTGAGAGACAACTTGAGGAGCTTGCTGGGGTGATCTACTCCCTCTGCACCTGCCAGGTGATGGATTGCTCATGCCTGGTCCACTGGTGGCTCTAGATAGCATCTCTAAGCTCTGGGGCCATAATGTTTGCTGGATTCAGTGTGGTGTCTATAGAACGTAACTCCAAAATTCTGTGGCACTCTTCTTGTTCAGGGATGAGGTCCATGTCCCTTCCTGTTGACTCTGGGCAGGCTGTGACCACTCTGACCAGTAGAGAATGGAGAAGCTAGAGAAGCTCAGGTGCCTTCCACCTGGTCCTCTCACAATGCTTGCTTTCCAAGGACACTACCTCAGGAAGCCTCCTTCCGCCATGTTGGAAAAACCTACTCTACAGGAAGAGAGCAGGTATAGGTGAGCTGGCCAGTGCTATGGACATTCTGGTTCAGGGGCCAGACGTGTGTCCACAGAAGCAACTTGAAAGCCCCAGACATCAGGTAGAAGACAAGTTCCATTCCCACCATCCCTGATTTCCTCCTCAAAATCTGTGAGCGAAGGAAGTGGTAGCTGTCTTGTACTGCACAGTTTTGGTTGTTAGTACAACTGGAATTATTAGACATTTTAAGGGGGGAGGCAATGCCTAAATATTAAACAGCCAAGAAACCCAGAAAACACTTGCCTTAATCTATGAAGCCCAGAGAGAACCAAGAAATGACCAAAGTGGGGAAAGGCAGTCTCCCCCCCCAAACTGCTGGCAGGCTGATAAAGCCCAAGGGAATGAAAAAGCACACTGAGGGGGTGTTACAGGGTAGCCCAGAATGGACTGGGCCGCCTATCTGTGGGGCCTCACCCACGTGCTCAATATTCAGCTACACTGTAGGTACATACAAAAGGGTCAATAACGGTTTATTTACAAAGGGGGAAAGGAATAGGAAACAACCCAGGGAAAGAGAGTGGGATACAAAGTAACTGGAATACCTTACAGCTAGGCTGACTGAACACACCCACTGAACACACCAAGTCACGCAGTCTGGAGAGCCATTTCTGAGCAAGAGAGCGAGATATGCTCTCACGCCCTATTTATCCCCCAAAGTCCCAGAATTCCTGCTAGCTCCGCCCTTGGGTCCTTGCAGTTCTCTCCCTGGTGCTGCTGGGAGTTGTAGTTTCCATCACCGGAGTAGTGGGTAGTCCAGAAAGCTGGAGTAGGGGGTGGAGTCCATAAGACTCTGTAGAGTTCCTTTAGGACATCCTTCCCCTTATCAGGGGGAATGCTAACACAACTGGCAGCAAGTAGAGGGGGGAGTGACTTGGAAGCTGCTGCCTGGACTGCTAAATCAGCACCCCAGGAATGCCTGCACAGTGCACCCTGGGAAGGGAGAGAATGAGCAGCTTCTGAACCCCATTTGGACAAGAGACACCACTCTTCCCCTACGGCTATATTTTCAAGGTCTCTGCCCAGCCAGGGACCTCTCCCTGGGTGTCCTTTTACTTTGTCTCTCAAACAATTTTTCTTTTGCTTCTGCTAAGATGTGGCTGTGAATTCACATTGTAGACAAGGACCAAGGAACCCCCCAAATCCATGAACCCCAAAACTCAGTAACAGGACAGTTCCTTGATATTAACTATAATGGAGGACTCAGAATCCTTTTCAACTCCTTAGTACCATAGAATTAGCAGTTGTGGCCCTCCCTGGTGGTGCAAAGGGTTAGAGTGCAACACTGCAAGCTAGCTGTGGCTGCTTCAGTGCAAGTTTGATCCCCAGCCCTGGAGGTGAGCCTCATGGCATGACAGACCTCTCCTGTCTTGTCTGCTGCTCCCCTCAGCAGTGTACTTCATTAATCTGCCTGTTCTGCTCCCCACTCTGCCTCTGGTGAAGCCTCTCACTGTATCTACACCTCTGGCTTGTACCCCAGTTCTGTAAGCATAAATAAATAAATCTTTAAAATAAAAAAATAACTATGGTGATGGCACATGGGTGATTTGGTGATGGGAAACCCAAGGGGATTGCAACTGAGATGGAAAAATGCACAAAAAATATGTAAAAATGAACTAATATAAAAAAATTAAAAAAAAAAACCCAAAAAGAATTAGCAGTTGTATGATGTTCTGTGTAGAGCTGGTTTCTCTGCAAAACTAGGACCCCCCAACTGTCTGGAGCTATTTTGAAAGTCTTCCAGTATACACAGAATTGATGCCATTTTCTCCAGAAGTATTTTCCAAGTGCTGGGTTTGCTTTAGTTCCCATGACATTTGGGTACTCTGTCCTACTCCATCACCCTTGAGAGAAAATTCCAGTGGGGCTTTTTCTCTTAGAACTATGTTTAGTTTCTAAGAAGTTCCAGCACCCTACCCCTAGGGTTTGCCAGTTTTGGGGAAGATTTTCTCTTAGTACCTTTCCTTCTCCTATCCTGTTGTTCATTTTGTGGTCACTGAATATGATACTGAGTTCAGACCACTAGAGCTTGTAGGAATTAGTCAATCAACAAGCAGAGGGAGAACAACTACATCTTTTAAAGGCCTGTGAAATAAGTAAAGAACTATATGACTCTCTCTCAAGAGTTGGTAAGTTACTTGGGGAAATAAATAGCTCACGGATTATAAGATTTACAGACTTAAAAAAAAGCATATTCACCTGTAAGAGAGGGAAGCAGGTACTTTTCATCTTCTCTGTGAGTCTAATGGAGCCCCAGAACCCTTTTTATAACAGAAAGGTTTACGAAGGGAACCAAGCTTGTTGAAATATGGCTCTCCAAATACTAAAAACCAAAACCAAGACATATTTGTGAGTGTACTAACAGTTCATTTTCTGTATTAGCTAGAGCAGCAGTTTCTAACCACCATAATTTTGAGGTAGTGATGAGTATAAACTATATACTGGACCCAGGAGATACCAGCAACAACTACCATACAACATATCTGACTTCTGTTGGTGACATTAATACTTCCATGGGGGGTGACTACTTTCACAGTGGTAAGAAATGCTCTGTCTTAGCTGGAGGTTAATGTAGACACAAAGGGTACATAGTCTGTAGCAAATTTAAAAACAATAACAACGTTGAAGCTGTTTTACTTTTGTTCTTAACGTGTACCATTGAATTTAAATAATGTCGATGATAAACTCATCCCTGTGGGGGCCAAATATACCCACGGCCCCCTACTCTGACCTTCCTGTGCCATTGAATAAAGAAGTAATTTTTCCTTGTCCAAGCTTGCAGACCCTTGGATTCTGCCCATACCCAGCTTTAGACTCGAGCTTATAAACTCCCGTGTGTGGTCCCCTAAACCCGGGTTTAGGGGTTTTGGAATCAGATGGATTGGTATCTCTTGGCTTGAGTCAGCTGTGTTAAGAATAAGTTATGGGGCTTGAGAAAGTTGCTTCACCTCTCTGAAGTGAGGTTTCCTTCTTGGAAGGTGGGTGCTAATGTTGGTGTCTTTTCCATTGTCACTGGGTGGCTTCACTGAGATCAGAAGTTTGGGGAGTGGTGAACACTGTTTCTGGTTACTGCCTGTCTCAGAGCCCTTTAGGGTCATTGTCTGCTCCTTGTGAGCTTGGCCAGCGGCTTGGTCAGGTCCTGGAGTCAACCAGTGAGTCAGGAGTGGTGTCTTTTCCATGAGCAGAACAGCTGGACACAGCTGTGACCCTGCTGCACTGGCAGGGTTCCTGGACATTCAGATCTAATCGAGTCCCTCTGCACAGGGTCTTCACCCTTAACATAATCTGTTCCCAGAGCTCAGCTTGTCCTGTCTATGACTGTCCTTACCCAAACTCAGAACCAGCACTCCCCAATGACCCGTGGTCCAGCTGAGCCTTCCAAGCTCATCTTCTGCTTCTAGATACTCTGTTAGTATCTGAGAAGACAGGGCACTTGCATTGCCAAATCTGCCATTCTAGTTGAGACTAAAGGCTGAATTGAGTAAGTAACAATAGGACTTTGGATAATGTACCCAGTTTCTGGCTTTGGACTTTGAATATACAAATAATAAAATAAAATGTATTCAAAGGGGAAGAAAAAGTTCTCACCGCTCAGGCTGAGAACCCCTGCCCAACATGACATGGGGGAGACCCATGAGGCAGGGGGGGTTTTGTGAGTCTGAGTGTAGGCTCCTCCTCCCCTACCCACTAACTGTGGGGTCATTAGTAAGTGACTTAATCCCTAAGTCTCAGTCCCCTCATTAGTAAAATGGGGGTAATGATAGAATGCAGAGGACTGAATGAGATGATGTGTTCAATGTGTTGGTGCTACAGGGTCATCTAGGGGAGGCGGGGTGACCTGGATTGATGCGTTCTCACCTGCACACTTAAGAATTTGGGATTGGCCCTCCCTGGTGGCGCAGCGGGTTAAAGCACAGCACAAAGAAGCTTAAGCCACTTCTCATGAGTTCGATTCCTGCCTGCCAGAGAGGAGATCCACATGGCGAGGCAGACCTCTCCTGACCGGCCCGCTGCTCCCCTCAGCAGTGTACTTTGTCGATCTGCCTGTTCTGCACCCCACTCTGTCTCTGGTGAATCCTCTCACCCTCTGCATCTCTGGCCTGTACCCCAGTTCTGTATGAATAAATAAATAAATCTTTAAAAAAAAAAAAAAGAACTTGGGACAAGACCCAATGTCAGCCATACAGAAACATTAAAAAAAAGGCGTATTGAAGGGGAGTGAGAAGGAAAATTTGGTTGATGTCAATTGGTTGTTATGTCTTACTAGCAACACAGTCTGAGCTGAGACACCAGGGTGCAAGTTGAAGCTTGAAAAGTAAGAAAGCACCGTTTTCAGCTTTAAGTCCAATGTGGCCACTCAGCTCTGCGCCTAGCTCCCAGAAGCTCCCATTCAGGAAGTCAGGAGCATGGCATGCTGGGAATTGTAGTCCTCCCTGCCGGGGACTGGTGGGTGTGGAGCTGGGGTTGGAGTCCATTCCGGACATCATTCACTGGCTCAGACTTTGTGCCTCCTTGTCCCTCTAACACTAGCAAGTTGAAAGTGCTTGATAAATGGCAGTGGCCATGATCATTATTGTTATTTTAACTGACATGCAAATGAAGTTTGGAACAGGACAAAATCCCTGTCTTGATGCGCTCCTGTGTTGTGTTCTTGCTCAGACTGGGGTGTAACACCAGCACTAGTGCCCATGAACATCCTGGCACCTTGCTCTGAGTGGGGAAAGGCAGGACTCTGAAGTCAGGAAGTGGAACATGCTACTTAGTATCAGGTGAGGAGACTGCAAAGATGAAGCTTTGCACTTAAAGCACTTTTACTTTATGAAGTGCCTTTCTAATGTGAAAAATGCTCACATAGTCACTTTCCATGGTGGCTGCATTATCATTATTTTTAACACTCAGAGCAAAATGAGATTAGTGTGGGGAAGGGACGAGTAGGGTGAGCATATAAATGCAGCTCTGCCGTTGAGCCCGTGTTAAAGCAGTATTATGGGATTTGGAGGCAACGGCCCCTGTAGCTTAATCCTGTGTTTCCCCAGCATCAGGTCATGGGCAGTATCTCTGCTGCTTTTATTCTAACTACATCAAGGGGATAGTCAGAGAGAGTGAATTCTTAATTCCCACACGTGCTTGCCTTTAAGTACCAAATAGACTTTCCTGCCACAGAACATTTCTTGGTCACAAGAGACCTGAAATGGAAGTGACTTAAGCTTTTCTGATGATGAGACAAAGCACAGAAACACACATACCTGGGATCTTCTCACTTCATCCAGGTACATTTCAAACAGGAGAGCTGAGAAATCAAAAGTCTCTCGTTTAATTAACCCACTGCAGTCACCTATCTGTGGGGCTGCCAGAAGGCCCCAAGAGCCAGAGCAGGAAGCAACTTGCATTCACCAAGCACATGTTTAGCAAAGTGTCTTGTGCTGGGCTAGAGAAGGATGCAGTGATGGAGTCACCTCAGTCACGCCCCAGGAGTTCAGGGCTTAGCACACAAAAACCTGGAATGAGAGGTCCTGCTGGGCCGTGAGAGAATAAGGCAAATGCTATTCCCAAGTGAGTCAACAGCCATCATTCATTCCTGTCTCCTGTCTCTCATCTCCTGGGGAAAGTCAGCTTCTCATTTCCTACCCTCACTGCAGTGAGAAGGGGTTGATGAGGGAGTTCTGGACATGCACGATGAAGAAGTCTGCTATTGGTTTTCAGATATTTTTCTGTGCTGATAAAAGGGAAGAAACAGCTGGAGGCAACCCTGATTTCCATGGAGAGCAAATATAATGTGGTCTGTGAGGCAGCCATCTTGGAACCATGAGGGTACAAGTTTAAGACAAAGGTCATGGTGAGCCTCTTTCCTGGCAGCACGAGGTCTTCAAATCAAAGCCAACAACTTCCTGCCTTGAAACTTCTTGTTTTGTAAGAAAAACAAATCCCTGTTTATCTGCACTGCTTGAAGCCAGCTTTACTATTCCGTGTAGCTGAATGGCATCCCAGGGGAACAGAAAATTATGATGAAGTGTCAGGGGCAGATGAGGTAGGAGAGGTGGTGCAGGACAAGAGAGGTGGTGCAGGACAGGAGAGGTGGTCCAGGACAGGAGAGGTGGTGCAGGACAGGAGAGGTGGTGCAGGACAGG
>NW_004567103.1:11770715-11841053 GCF_000260355.1 Condylura cristata | reverse complement strand
ACAGGAGAGGTGGTGCAGGACAGGAGAGGTGGTGCAGGACAGGAGAGGTGGTGCAGGACAGGAAAGGTGGTGCAGGATTGGGTTAGGAAGGGCTCATGAGGAGCTGGTGGCAACATTCGAATTGGGACTTGCAAGCCTTTCTGTCTGGGAGTCAGCATAGACAGGGCCTCTGAAAGGGCAGCTGGGCAGAGTCCCTGCCTGTGATATCCTGGCTGTATGATGATCCCAAGGGGACCAAGGGAGTGTGTTTCTCAACGAATCAGAAGCAAAGGTAGTTAAACAAAACCCACAGTGGTCAGCGGCTGGGCCCAGCACCTCTGGGTCAGGGCTGGCTGCTTAGAGCTCCATGTTTCTGTCCTGTGCCTACACTTCTGGCTCTTAGAGAAAGCCTTCTACAGGGAGGCACATGCAGACAGAGGCGTCTGGAGGGAGTTTTCGGTTTTCTGTGCTTCTCCGTCACGTGCTGTCACGCTCTCTGTGTCTGTGTCTTCATGTGCACAGTGATATATTCACACCTGCCCACAGGTCTACAAAGGTGAAAAGACGTGGCTCACAGGAAGCATGCGAGCCGCTCACGCTTGTGGATGTGGACCTGAGGGCAGCAGAGGGCGCGCACCTGGGACGCGGCCTTCACGCCAGACTTGAAGATGCAGGAAAACCCCTTCTTCCTAACCCTTGCCATCCTCGTCCCAACAGCCGTTGTTAGAAGCTGGCTGAGATGTTTTCTGGACTAACTGCTGCCAGACATTCAGGGTTTTATGTTTCGGAATGTCTGAGCAGGCTGGAATTTTAATCTCCCTCTGCCACTCCTAGTCTTATTTTGGAAATGGATTATTTTGTTCAGCTTCCGAGAGTGTGAACCCCTTGAGCTATTTGGGGCATCCATTTGCTGCTGTTTATAACCCCAGATTCCTGACCTGGCTTCCCCTGCAGCTCAGGACTGACCGGGAGGCTGAGGGTCCTCTCTGGTGGTCTGAGCTTGGCCTCTGGCTTTGTGTGTGTGGTAACTTGGTTTAGATTTTGCACCGCAGCGTCCTTGACTCCTGACTGTGATCCCGCGACTCCCAAAAGCCTGGCATGTCAGTGTCCATGGTCTTATAGGTCCAACCCCCTTCTGGCACTTTCTGGTGGATAGAACTCTCCCATACCTATTCCTCCCTTAACATTGAGCAGCCCTGCTTTAACTATACCTATGGCACGCTGATTCTTGCTCCAGGGAAATTTTCTTTATTTACCTGTATAAAGGACCCACTTTCTCCCAGGTTATATATTATATATTCAATGTATAAATTTATATGATGTATAACATTTTTTATGTTATAGGCAACATATCTTATCAAATGTTCAAGTTTTCTGGCATGTTGATGTTAGGAAAAAAAAAAGTCAAATAATAGGTCATGCTGCCCCCTAGTGGCATATCCTGGCAACACTCATCTTAGCAAAGCGAAGTTTTATTAATACACATAAAAAATTAGAGGACCACACAAACATAGAATTTGAATTATTGCCCTTATGTTACAGATTTAAGTTTATTTCCACTACAACTTGTGTTCTTAGATACCAAGACATTTACAACCTTCTTTTATGCAGCACTTCTGTGAGCCAAGGGTTCTGAGTATGACCTCAGGTTGTTAGGGGACCAGGAGGGGCTTAGCTGCGGTGTGTGGTCCTGTGTGGTCCTCTATGCTGCTGCAGAGCTGCCTTTGCTCCCTTTCTCTTCACTCCTTTGACCATTTCCACCCGCCCGCCCCCTCCAACCCCACCAAAGCTCTCACTCCCCCTGGCAGGACCAAGACCTGGCACCCAGCAGACCAGACACTGCAGCATCCTGAGGGCTGTGCAGGGGATGAAAACATTGAGCTTGGAATATTTAACATGCATGAGACACTAGAGCAGGGGTGGGCAGACTTTTCTGAAAGTAAATATTTCAGGCGTGTGAGCTGTGAGCCATACTTCTCTTCACAATTACACTTGACCTTGAACGTCCCCTTGTGCCTGCAGGGGGTGGGGGTAGGTGGACCTTATATGCAGACTTTTGTCAATAAATACACCTGGCCCTCCATATACTTGGGCTGTGCCTTGTAAGGCCTGGGGCCGGGGGCTGGGGGGCTTGGAGGGTGGGAGGGAGGTTGAATCCACAGATGGGGGAACCCTGACGGAATATAATGGATTTGAGCATCCTTGGATCTTGGCATCCCCAAGGAGGACTGTTGTTAAAGTTTTGGCGTGTCAAAGGTGGTACTCAAATTTTTGCCTCACAGGCTGGGGTGGGACAGGTGTCTTTCTCCACCCCCCACCCCCCAGTGTGTAAGGGTTAACGCTACCTAGCCTTGCTATTACTGTGCAAAAGCAGGAAGACATGAGAGAAACAAAAGCGTGTTGCTGGGTTGCAATAAAACTTCCCGGACACAGAAATTTGAATTTTGTGCACCATGAAATATTATTCCTTTTTGCTTTTTTCCAACCAATTTAAAAAGCAACAGCATTCTGGGCTTATTGATATCGCAGCAACAGGCAAGAGGCTGGACCCTGCAGGGGACCTTGAACATTGACCTTGGAGTTACCCCAGTGGACCCCCACTCCTCCCTAGCCTAGTTTTTCCTAACAACCTGCAAACCCCTGGACTTGGGACTGTGTTTGTCCTTCTTCTGGATAAAACGCAGTTGCGAGTGGTTAAAAGATTTGTCTATTCCCAAACAAACCTGTATTTATTTAGGTGTTTGGAACTGCTTGGCCCAGCTGGCCCTTTATTTCCTCAAAAGAATATGTTGATTCATTGAAAACTCTGAAAAGCAATTTTACGACTTTTGATAAAAGTCTAATTTAGAGCCTCGGGTCTCACTCGGATGCCTCTGAATACTTTCCTTCCCTTATTCACACCTCTGTCCATTTCTCCTTGCTCCTCCTAATTAGCTGACTCCACCAGGACCGTTTAACCGTTTGCCCGTTGAGAGGTTTGGAGTCCTCAAGAGGCGCAGGGCACCCCCACGGCCTGCCTCTTCCCTTTGAGATGAAGTGCCGGAGCTGAAAGCGGTCAAGGTCAAGTCCCGCATTTGTATTACAGGCCAGCGCGCGGCTTCCACAGGTCTCCCCTCACGAACAGGCTAATAGCTCATTCTCCTTCGTGACCTCCAGCGAGCGCGGCCGCCTTCTCCAGCCCGATCGCTCTTTGTGATGGTTTCAAGATCTTTTCCTTGGGAAGTTATAACTAATTCAGGGCTCATCAGCGATCGTAAATAGTTTAAATTGTTCTTTCGAGTTCTGCCTCCCGTGGGTCATTTAATTTGCCGCCAGGGGTCCCTGGCTGTGCTTGTCCCGCCACCTGCACGTTTGTCCCTGCCCTTTTTAACTCGGTTTCTGGGTCTCTTTGGTCCAGCCCCGAGGCGGAACCTCGGCTTGGGGTGAGCTGGCGCCCCGTTGTCGACCTGCCTGTAGAGTAATAAAGATGGACATGATCGCCCTCAGCGAGCTGGAGCCCAGAAGACCCCTCTGATCTATTGTGTTAGGTTTGCTTCAGTTCAGAGGAAACCAAGTTTTTTTTACTTTACCTGAAACTGCCCACTTTTGGGGTTTTATTGAGTTTTCATGATTAGCTACCCTGGAAAACATCCCAGACAAGGTTCTGCCCCCTATGGCTAAGTTTTTAGTTGCTCCCAACTGGCAATTGTTTAAGGTGTTTAAATAGGGCCCTCCCTGATGGCGCAGAGGGTTGGGGCGCAGCACTGTGAAGCTAAGCCAAGCCCTTGTCACCTCCGTGCAAGTTCGATCCTCCGTGCAGATGATCCACAGGGCGCAGCAGACCCCTCCTGTCTCGCTGGCTGCTTCTGGCCTGTACCCGATTTCTGTATGCATAAATAAATAAAAAAAAAAATATTGGGCCCTCCCTGGTGGTGCAGCGGGTTAAAGCACAGCACTAGGAAGCTGAGGCCACTTCCGCATGAGTTCGATTCCCGCCTGCCCCGGAGGTGACCACATGGCGAGGCAGACCTCTCCTGACCCGCCTGCTGCTCCCCTCAGCAGTGTACTTTGTCAGTCAGCCTGTTCTGCTCCCCATTCTGTCTCTGGTGAATCGTTTCACTGGCTCCTGCACCTCTGGCCTGTACTCCAGCTCTGTATGCATAAATAAATAAATCTTTAAAAAAAAAGATGGTTAAATATATGAATTAAGTTGGTAAAATTTGAGTATGGAAGATAAATAGAATATGACATTGGATCACTGATATGTTTTTTTGAATCTTATAGTCACCACTGAGTTATGGAACAGAATGTCCTTGTACTTGGGTCATGTATACTGAGGGACTTAGGGGTAAACAATCTTGATGTTTGACCTTATTTCAAATGGTTCAGGAAAAAAAAATATATATATCATATACAGAAGCACACCCACCCACCCACCCACACACAGTAAGATCAAGCAGATATGGCAAATGTTAATGATGGATTAGGTGAATGACCTAGCGATGACAAAGGTGGGTAGTACCTATTTGCATCTTTTCTGTTGGGCTGAAGATTAAGTAATTAAGAAAGGCGAATCAATGGCAGTGCAGAGACACTGGCCTGGCCTGTGTCACCACAGGGCCCCTTGGTCTGTTTTGCAGGTAATCATCTACCCTGTCCCTGGGGATTCACCTGCTCCTTCAGCCCCTGTCCCGGTGGTCTGCCCTCTCTCAGTTCAGCATGGACACACACAGGCTGACAGCAGTATGAGCCAGGCACTGGCAGGGACCGTGGGGAGTAGGCAGACGGGGTCCCCATCCTTAAGGAGCTACAGTGTCATGGAAAACACGGAAACTAAACAGAATCTCAAAGGGCTGCAAAGAAGTGTGGAAGGAGGCCTGTCAGAAGGTCTAACCCATTTGGGGGCTCAGGGGAGCCTTCCTGGGGGATGTGGTATTGAAGCCCAGAGCTGGGGGATGGCAGGGATTAACTAGGCAAAGAAAGATGAAGGTGTGGTGTAGACAGAGGGGCTGTCATGTGTGTGGGGCTGGGGGGTGTTGCTGGAGGCATTGGCAGAGCTTACCTGGGTGAGACCGCAGAGGACAGAGGGGTGGAGGGCAGGCAGGTCTCATAGACCACTCAAAAATGACCTTGCTCCTTATTCTGAGAACCCTGGGGAGAGGGAAGGAAGAAGTTATGGTTAACTTTGCATTTTTGGGGAAAAAAAAATCCCTATAGTTGCAATGAAGACAATAAGCGACATAGGTTGTAGAGAGAGAAGCCAGGTGCCTGCTGGAGGAGCCTGTGAGGTAGGGCTGGAGGCTAGACCCGGGGAGCCTGCACCATTAGAGAGTTGGGTGGGTGTTAGAGGTGGATTGGAGGTGGAGAGGGCCGGAATTAGTGACTGAGTGTCCGTCCTGTCCTATCATCCTTTTATTGAAAAACTTCACTGCTTGAAAAAAAAGAGCAAACATCACTGCTTTCCCGTGGTTTATCTCTGGTTTGAAAATACTTCTCCCCCGCCCCCCCCCCCCCCGCTCTCCCGCCAAAAAGTATTTGCAAATATGTCGACTTACATAGCAGTGACTATTGTTTTGCTTGTGTGTGCCTAAGATGAATATTCTTTGCACCAAGGGAGTGGTTTATCTGATTCAATAAAATCATGCTAATTAGGAATTGGGACATACACACTTCACATGTATGCAAGACTTAAGCTGTGGGAGAAACTAATGTTGATTCAAAACAATCTACTGCACTGATGAGATTGCACATTAGATAATAGGGTTTATACTGGAAGATATTAATTTTGACAAGGAAGAGGTCCGGCATGATGCAATCACAATTCTGACAAATAAATGCCATTGTACTTTTCCATGCCAACGATGATTTACAATTATAGTGAAACACGGTTCTCTTTGATTTATGCCATCCTGTTAGCTGTGGAATTACTTAGCAAAATCAGTTTGGCTTGATGTAAGGTTTTTTCCTTGCCTAGAAAAAATTTTGGCCTGAAGAAAAGATGACATTAATTTAGGAATAGTGGAGTTATCATTGAGTTATCAAAATAAATCTGAGGACATAAATCAATTCTACTGCATGGAGAATGCTAAATCGATAAGTCCAGAAAGATTTTATTGATCCCATGGCCATCACTCAAGCTTTCTTCATTAGATTCCTAGGCCATAAGTTTAATTGAAATGATAATGTAGATAACTTTGGGTAAATCCACGAAACCTGACTTTGATATGGGGTTGTTCAAGGCAATGGAAACAATTTGGCTCTGCTGGCTGCCTTTTTCTCTTGGACTCGGGGGTGGGGGGCCCGGGGTCAACTTTATATCACCATGTCTCCTGGAGCTCCTCGTCTGGAAAGATGATGGTTCAACAGTTTTGAAGTCACTTCTTCTAAATTTTACTTTAAAAACTATGAACGAGACCCTTCCTGATGGCGTAGCACTGTGAAGCTAGCTGTATCTGCCTCAGTGCGAGTTCAATCCCTGGGCAGGGAGCTGACCCATGTGGTGCTACAGATCCCTCCGACCAGCCCTCTGCTCCCCTCAGCAGTGTACTTTGTCAATCAGCCTGTTCTGCTCCCCACTCTGTCTCTGGTGAATCCTCTCACTGCCCCTGTACCTCTGGCCAGTTCTGTATGCATAAATTAAGAAATCTTAAAAACAAAAAAAACTATGAACAAATTGGTCACAATATAAAGGGAATATTCAGAAATCACTCATAGTTAGCACCACCCTAACTGGCAACTATCAAACTGACTTGTAATTTTATTTCTGTGGTTTGTCTCTCAGTTGTAAGATGACCAGCAGACAAGGGCAAGTGTCTTTAATTTCAGTATCCCCTAGGTCTTGTTAAATGTACGAGTATTTTTACATAGCTGTCATCAGAACTCGGTTAGCTTTTGCTGCATAACAAACACCCCCAGTACCTAATGGCTTGAAACAGTCACCATCTTATGTGCTCATATTTCTGTGGGCCAGACAGGTGGTTCTGCTCTCAGTGGGGCCTGGAGTCTCGGCTGACCTCACTCACACTACCAGCATTGCTAGAGTCAAGGGCTCAGGCAGGCCATGCAGACTGCCTCTGAGATTCCAGTCATGAGTGGGAGGTTGCTCTCACCTTTCTGTTCTATTTGGAGGTGCCCTTGACCCCTTTCTTGGCTCTGGCCATTTGCTAGAACAACAGCTCACAGAACACAGGAGACAGGCTGCAACTGATCGTATAATGAAAGACACGAGAACAGGCAGTTGAGGGGGTAAGTAGGCGAGATCTGGAAGGGCCCCACTCACAGGAGCTTGTCCCTGCGGAGCTGGATGGTGCTTTCTTCTGACAAGTGGGCATGTCACCAGCCCAGAAGCCCTCCGGACCCTGCACTACTGCGATTTTTATGGAGGTGCCACCACATAGAGAGGAGAAATCTTGCATTCAATTTTCTACCCCTTCCTGGAGGCTGGGTGGGACTGGGTGAGGCTGAAAGCGCCAAACTTCTAATCCTGGCTTGGTCTTTCTGGTGACCAGACTGTATCTAGGCGCTACCCAGGAGTCAAGCAAGAATAGCTTTAAAAATGAAAGATAGGGCCCTCCCTGGTGGTGCCGTGGGTTAAAGTGCAGCACTAAGAAGCTAAAGCCACTTCAGCATGAGTTCGATCCCCAGCTTTGGAGGAGACCCACATGGCGCGGCAGACCTCTCCTGACCCTCCTGCTGCTCCCCTCAGCAGTGTCCTTTGTCAGCCGGCCTGTTTTGCTCCCCACTCTGTCTCTGGTGAAGCCTCTCACTGCCCCTGCACCTCTGACCTATACTCCAGTTCTGTATGCATAAATAAATAAAATCTTTAAAAAAAAAAAAAAAAGACAATCCCAGTACCCAAAACATTCCAAAAGATTCTGTGTCAGGCACCAAAGACCAATATATGTTTCTACTGTTACCCAGCAGGCAACTTCCTGCAAATCTCACAGGCAGGAATGCTCACGTGCTCAGGCTCTCAATGATGCCTGAGCCAACCATTGCAGCTGTATCTTTGGGTACCATTAAGAGGTGTGCTGGGGTTAGTCCATGCCAGCCTGCTCATCATGCTCGCTGGTTGTCAAATTTTCCAAGCCACCTGTTCAGCACAGACATTAAAAAATTAAAGTATAAACTTAAATCAAATCAACGTTATTAAAAAGGTAGTAAATACTCAAAACACAGCCCTTCTAATTTATTTTGCATTCTGTTGTTTTCTGTGATCTTGAAGTTACTTCGATCGATTTCACCATCCAGGAGGAAAAGTGGTACCTGGGGGCTGTGTTTCTTCCCAAATGCAGCCAATGACGTTGTATTAGTAGCTTGGCCTCAGCCTAGTGGGAGTATTCACACTCTGGAAATTTGCAAACGTTGCAAATCAGGGCTCCGTTATTGCTTTGTCGATTACCTTGATGTAGGAAGATAATGGAGAAATTGCATAATGCATACTAAATGTAAAAAGTGTGTCATGTCTATATCTGTTAGATTGATAATAGCAAATATTGAGGAAATTCTTAGTATTTAAACTATTACCTAATTAAGTGAGGGATTCCACATATTTAAGTGAAGTTCTGAAAAAGCACCTTTATTATTCCACTTTCTTTGTACATGTAAATGTAATGGAAAATATCACTCATCTGTTCATTGTAACCATAGGTTGACGATGTGTTGGGGACCATCCCGATCACAGATTGTTTGGGGGCAGAACAGGCAGGGTCTCAAGGTGGGAGGGGCATTGGTGAGCGGAGATTCCTAAAAAAGGGGGAAAGGAGAAGAAGGGGAAAGCGGAGCGAGGGAGACATGGAAATCAGAGTTGGATGCAAGTCTTCTGTGGTTAGCAGTTTATTTTCTACATTTCAAGCCAGCAATTAGCATATGAATTGGGCTGAGATCACAATTTTTTTTTTGAGAGCAGTTTGGGGTTGTATTGACCTTCAGCTAAGGTTATAACATTCTTAAAATTGATCTATTAAAATTAAGATAAGTACATAAGTTCATAAAATTTAAAGCTAACATTATTATATTTATCACAGTGATGATTGGCTAAAATAAAGTCCCTTTAAACCTTAAATGCTACTTTATGACCTTCATTCTCATTGAAAATCTTAGAGGGAAAAGTTGAGGACTAGGTTGGAGGCTGGGTGAAGATATGAAGGATAGAATAAGGTCACAGGTTAGGGTGCAGTAAATCAATCACAAAGAGATACAGTAAAGTTCCTTAAAAACTGAATAGAAGACTTAGGTGAAGTTCCTCATTTGAAGACTAAACAATAGAAAACTTAAGTAGTTCTTTAGAAACTGAATAGAAGGCTTATGTGAGATAGCAAGGAGATGAGATTTGGGTTCTCCTCAGGGCAGTAAAAGAATTCTGATTATTTTTTAACTTGTTCTAGTACTGCCTTGTCTTACAATATTGATTTTGTTACAGTTTTTATTAATCAGCCAGTTGTAATATTTTGGATTTCAAGAGGATTTTCCCATCCTGGGGCAGCGCTTGCTTGCCTGAGCCAGGCAGCACCTTATGAGGCTAAGGCAGTCAGTAGAAAACTGGTGTTTGTTTGGAATATTTTGATGATTATACAGAAAAAAAGGGGGGGGTCATAACATGAGCTAGCGTGAAAATTCTGATTTTTCAGAACATTTCCCCTCCATCCAGACTATGTCTGACAACAGAAGTTGCATAGCTTGTGTTAACTATGGATGCAAGCATTGAGAAAAGTCAATGAAACCCTGACTCCACTGGCTATGTGGAATTGTTATAGGTCAAAATCTGTTACAGGACACCAAATCTGTTTCAGGACAGGCGGAGAAGGACACCCTTGAAGCCCCAAACCTGCTAGCTCTAAGTGGGTTCTGCCATCTGCTGCAACAAGACAAAACATAAAACTTTAATAAAAAAAGGGCTTTAATACAGTGAATATACAATACGGAACACAAAGAATATAACTTCTAAATCAAACACCTGAAGTTACCCATCCCCTCGTGGGCAAAAGTCCACCCAAAAGGGGCTGGCCCAAAGCAAGGCCTGAAAGCTGCCACAAGACTAAAGCACCTTCTGGCTGGGACCCATGGAAAAGGGTCAGAAATGGCCAGACAAATCTGGGAGGAAAAGAACAAAATCAAAATCAATATAAACACTGCCATGGTCACCTCCCTACAGGTCTCTCACCCACATCTGCCTTAGCCAGTCCAGGGTCAGGAAACAAGCCCGGCTTCTTCATCCCATGCTTGCTGCTCCATGTGGCTTCCTCAGGTCTCTTTCTTGTACTCCATCCAGCTTCCTTCTCTTCTTCCCTCTTCTCTCTCCTTTTTCTCCGCTCAGCTCCACCTTCCTGGGTGGGGCAGGGAACCTGGAACTTCCCCTTTTCTTAGGGACCACCCTGTTACAGAATCTATCACCAAGGGTATCATAGAACTTATTATGACTGCTAACTGTGACCTATCCCTTATTATAAATACCATTTATATTAAATGTACACATGAGGTAGGATACACATATGTACATATATGTGCTTATATCCATATATGTCTACATATTTTCTCCCCCAGGGAAGCTGTGAGACATTCACCTGCAGGCCACTGGCATGCTCCACATGTAAGAAGCTGGGGGATTCTCCTTTTCAGCCTAGATGCTGGAGAAAACCACTTTCCCATCTGTTCCAAGGGAAAAATGGCTTCTTATCACCAGAGGTAAAATTGTAATACAAGGGGGTGGAGAACAGAGTTGACAATTCTTGTGTGAAGTGTAGTGTGAAGACTTCTTGGTCATCACAAAGGAGCATTTTAGGATTTTTGCATTTGCGTTTACCAAAGTAACACCAACAACAGGCGCTCATATGCTTTATCATGTACAAAGCTTACTTCTTGAGATTTCTGTTTCTAGTAATTCAGGTGCAGCTGGAAGTGGGGACTATTTTTCACAGTTTCAGTTGCTAGTAGCTCATTGCTCTCCGATGTTGTTGCATTTATCTGCTATTTCCTACACTCTTTATTCTACCCGATCTGCAGAGAATTCAGGGCAGGAAATAAAACCCTTGGAGGGGTTATTAATGGTTCAAGTGGAAAGAGTAGTCTCACTTGCCAAAAGTGAGTGTGATGTGGTTGTCTTTGAATCTATTTTTCTCCCTAGGGTAAGGGATGAAGAGGATTACAGATGGGGAGCAAACAGCTGCCTGTGGCTGATGGAGAGAACGCCTGACCATTTGCAAATTGCTGAACCCATCTTAGCTCTGTCCTTATATGGTAAATAAAAAAAAAATACACTAATACTGTGATGAAAGAAAACACCATCCAAACTGATTATTTTCCCTTGTTGTATGAACATCACAGCATGTGAATTTTTTTTTCTGGAAAATTCTGCATAGAGTGTACCTGTATTACCTTCATTAATTATTAATTCATGTAATGAATAAATACAGAAGCATGTTGTTACTCATTTCTAGTCATGTCTACCTGTTAACAGCATTCAGGCATGTTCTCCACAGCACACAAGCACACACAAGCACTGGGAGTATGGCTACTGTCCAGTTAATACGACTGATTTTCTGAGTGCGAGGGTTCTCTCAGACCCGAAAATGGGGCCAAAAGAACTTAGTTGATGTTCTCTGATGAACAAACTAAAATAGATTGTTATCAGGCCCTATCTCTATGCTGTGTGAGCTTGGATTGTCTACAATAGTATCCTTGGCGTGCTTGGGATGAAAAAACTCAATTTCAAAAGTAAACACAGAACAAAAATAGTTGGGAGGACAACTTAGATAGAGAACTAAATCCAAGTAATTAGGGCCAACAAACACAGCTGAAGGTTGCAGACCGAAGTGCTGTTTCTACAGCGACAATCGCCCAGTAAATTTTTTTCCACCAAGATTTACTTTTCTTCTCTTTATTTATTGATTACCTTTGTGAAGGAGAGAATATTGACATGTGCAGAAGACCGTAACGAGTTGAAATAGTTTTAGATGGAGTATCTTTGGCAGGTCTTCGTGTTCTGATTTAAGTGGGAACCACTGTGGGTTCTGAAATAGCTTCTATAACCAGTTTCATCACAGACCTAATCATCCAAAACATCATTCCCTGTAATTTGACTGAAGAGCAGTGAGACAGCAAAAGCCCAATTCTTGAAAAGGATTTAGCAGCCTGCAGCTTATGCTTATTAGAGGCAAACTCCTCTCACACCCGCTCCCGCTCCTGCCCCCTCCCATCTCGACTGAATAAATCCAGAGGCTGGAATGGAGTATGGAGGTGGGAGGGGCAAGGGAGAGCACCCCAACCGATCTGGAAGGGGAAGGGAAGAGATTGATTACAAAAATATTAAACAGGATGTTAGTGTCCTACAGATATTTTCCTTTCAAAACACTGAAAACTGGAGGTGTGAGTCACTGCTTTTCAGAGGACAGGTAAGGAGAAGCCCTCAGGCCTAGACAGTGGGGAGAATCCAGCCTTCCCGACCTGGCTGCAGACCAGGCAACCTCATTGCTGTGTTGCCTCTGGAGAGACCCGGAAGGACGTTGGGCCGAGGCCCCTTGTGTTGGCTTTTAGCCCTTTCCATGTCTGCTCCCACCCCAACCCCCAGCTAAATCCTTCCCTTTCGGAGATTAAGAGCCTTTGAAGATTTTGTTCTCACATCAGGTTGTCTTAATTTTATGCTTTGGGCTTTAGAAAACTTAAGATCTTCAGAAAATGTTTTGGGGGCTATCTAGGAAGGTTGCTATCTTTAGACTATATAAACCAAAATACAAGGAATATGACATCCTTCAGGTAAGTCTACATGGTCACAAGCGAGCCCTCATTTTAATTATGCACACTATAGTTTTAGTAATAATAAAAGACAGCTACAAAACCAGGTGTACCTGCCCCTGCCTCTCCTCTGCATATATTGGCTATGCATTCGAGGTTGCTTTCCTCTAAGAGTCCTTGGCCTACGCCTATGTTAACCTTTGCTGCTCTCTCCTCACCTTCATTTGACCTCCTGGGACTGCCTTCTCCCTGCCTTCCCCATCTGCAGGGAACCATCTTTCTTCCTTTATTTATTCAATGCACCAGTGACAGAGCCCAGATGAGCAGATATTTGGGGTGATTATGATGCAGGATGGCCCCTTTCAATTCCAACATCACTGTTCTTAGAAATTTATCAGTGAAGCTCTACTGTGGGGCTACATGATTAAGGGACGGGGGTGTGGCAGATAACTCAATGGAGCCTTTAACAGCTCTGTGCTTTCTTCCCCTCCCCCTCTTTAGCTGCTGGAATCTTAGAACAGAGATCAGGACCTGAAAAGGGAAGGGAGGGAGTTGCCTCTGTCTCTTTTAATACTCCACAACACAAAGCAGCCTTTAACAATTCCTTTGGCCTCCAACTGTTAGGGGAATGATGTCCTAAAGGAACCCTGCACAGTCTTATGGACCCCACCCCCTACTCCAGCTTTCTGGACCCTACACCCTACTCCAGTGATTGGAAACTACAACTCCCAGCAGTACCAGGGAGAGAACTGCAAGGACCCAAGGGCGGAGCTAGCAGGAATTCTGGGACATTTGGGGGATAAATAGGGCGTGATTGCATCTCTCACTCTCTCGCTTGGGAAACGGCTCTCTGAACCAAGTGACTTGGTGTGTTTAGTCAGCTGAGCTGTAGGTATTGCAGTTACTTTGTATCCCACTCTCTTTCCCTGGGTTGTTTCCTATTCCTTTCCCCTTTTGTATAAACCTGTTATTGACCCTTTTATGTGTACCTGCAGTATAACCAAATTGTGAGCGAGAGATGCAATCACACCCTATTTATCCCCCAAAGTCCCAGAATTCCTGCTAGCTCTACCCTTGGGTCCTTGCAGTTCTCTGGTACTGCTGGGAGTTGTAGTTTCCAATCACTGGAGTAGGGTGTAGGGTCCAGAAAGCTGGAGTAGGGGGTGGGGTCCATAAGACTCTGCAGAGGTCCTTTAGGACATCCTTCCTTTTAACACAATGACTGGTTAAGCCAACTGCCCTGCAGCTGAAGCAAATTTGTGAGGCTTCCTGCAGCTGGGTGACTATCCAAGGCCTGACAAGTTCATCATGGATTTGGGCAAATGGGTAAAGGGATTTCTGACATGCCTTTAATGCTGAGGCAGGGGACGGGACAACGGCAGACCAGTGGGCAGGGAGGCGGTTGGGCAGCAAGCAAGCCTCCCAGTCTCCTGGAGCTCACCCTTCTTGGCCGGGCATCTGTAATCACAGGTGTGCATTCTCAAGCTCCCGAGTGCGCTTTGTGATAACTGTGTGGGTAGTGAGATCTGAGAGGTAAACAAAGCTGCAGTTGGTGGCTGTAGAAGCTGGTGGCAGGAGGTGAAAAAGAGCCTGAGTAACTCCATGTTCCTTACACCCCACCACCCCGTTTTCTTACTGTTTCATAAAAACTCTTTGGGATGTTTAATAATCTAGTGACAGATGTGGAGACTTAGCTACCTTAGGCCCCTTGATGTTCTTGGAGTGATAAGGAGAACTCTCTGTTGTTACTTGTCTCACCTAACTTATCTTCCAATTATACAGAAATTCCTTTTTGAGGGCTAATTCTGGGCCATTTTAAGAAGACAGCTTAGTCTGATGACTGGGGGCTCATCAGGCTCATAGAGGACCCGTCAGATTGGAGCTCTGAGCTAAGTGACACCCATTGTGAGCACAGAGCAGAGGCTCGCAGGTTAGCTGATGCATGATTATATGACTTCATTGCATAAACTCGCCATCTGCATCTTCTCAGTCAAGTGGAAGCATCAGAATCCTTGTTAGCCATGATTAGGTGGTGCGGATGGTTAACAACTTTTTCTCATCCCACGGGATTCATTTTCATTAAAAGTCTAAATTGATTAAATAGTTTGTCAACAAGAGCACTAGCTTGATCATGGCTTTATGGGTTTTCACGATGATGGCTGGTTAAAAGTAAGTGAATTCAGACCCTCCCTGGTGGCACAGTGGGTTTAAGTCTCAGCACTAAGAAGCTAAAGCCACTTCCGCATGAGTTCGATCCCCACCCTGGAGGTAACCCACAGGGCATGGCAGACCTCTCCTGACCCACCTGCTGCTCCCCTCAGCAGTGTACTTCATCAGTCGGCCTGTTCTGCTCCCCACTCTGTCTCTGGTGAATTCTCTCACCGCCCCTGCACCTCTGGCCTGTACCCCAGCTCTGTATGCATAAATAAATAAATCTTTTTAAAAAAAGTTATTTTAATTCTGCTTGATTTGACATGGGGGCTGATGCTGGGACCTATTTCCTATCTGGTTTCTAGTCCTTCAGCTTCCTCTTTTGCCTCACCAGCTCTTGGGTGGTGCCCACTAGGCAGCCTGGGTGTTCTCCACAGTCCACTAGAGCCAGCTGTGCTCAGGTAGGGGGGACTGGCCTGGAGTCTGGTCTTCCTCCTGCTCAGGTCTGCACTGGGCCTGTCTCACTTCTGGCAGTGCCAGCTTCTGTCAGGATGGTGGGTTCTGAGCTGACTTTGAGCTCCTGTCCCTCACCTGGATGCTGCCATCATGTGTCTCCACATCTACCAGTTCTAGGCGCACATCCAAGGATGTTTGAAGGATGCAAGAATGAGGCATGAGATGCCCAGATTCTAAAAACACAGGTAGTGTGTTTCCTTTTTTGAGAGCTGCCCTCATCTGGGTACTGGGAGAAGCAGAAGCTGAGAGAGGGTTAAACATCCAAGGATTTCATAAGGGGAAAGAAAATGCGGGGAGAGTCACCTCCGTCTGTGACCCCCAGCAACTCCACTGGGCCTTGTCTTCTTCCAGCCAGGATGCTCAGAAGGAGCCGGTTTCTGAATAGCCCCACCTGGAACTTACAGGCCCAGAGAAGTACTTTTCTCTCTCTGGCACCAACTAACCTACTTGATATGATAGTTTTGCTTGAGAGCCATGCTATTCAGCTGTGGCCATTTATACCTTCTGCCTCGGAATGCAGAAGCTAAGGGGGAGGCCAGCGACTCCTCTAGTTCATGCGATGGGAACAGCAAAGTTGAGGAAAACTCAAAGACCCAGTCAGTGGCGTTCCCAGTTCCTGGTACCTGGTTTCTGACTGGTGGAAAAGGGCGCTTTGTGGGTCACGTTCTTCCACTTTCTCTGCTTGCTCCATTCTCTTTCTTTCCACTTCCCACCCGGGCGCCCCCTCCCTCACCTCCTGGGAGTTCGTGTGGGTAATGAGCGTTCTGTGATCCCCAGAGTTCTAGATGACAGAGTGTTTCATTATTTTAAAAAATGCATTTATTTTAAATGTTTTATATTTCTACATCTTTGTTAAGTTTTGGATGGTGTTTGACTTCTCCCCTCTGATGTGGTCCCTGTAGTTATTCTACTCCCAAAGCTTTCTGGCCCATCACTGCAGAGGAGGGAGTATTCTAGATGGCCACATGGATTTTCTTCTCAGGATGCTAGCCCTGGCCGCCTTTCCTAGCTCTTGCCCTTTATTCTCTTCATACAGTCACACCCCCATGATCAGAGGGGGCATTCTCTACAGAGGTATGATAGCTTCCAACTCTTGTCTCTGGAGCCTTGTCTTCCTCTTTGGGGGGTCACTGTTAATTGCTCCCACCACCCACTAGCCCTTGGACTCTACCCCAATTACCAAGAGAAGACACAGTTCTTCCCCTTTCCACAGCCGAGACCAGACTTGGCACATGATTCGGATGTTACTGCAGACCCAGCCACAACGCAGGGCAACACACACGCAGCTACTCACTGTGGTGGCTATGAGTAGGAGCTTCTCCGCCATCTCTGCACCCTGTGGTTGGGCCTGAATCAGGAGCAGTGACCTGTCCCCTGCCTTAGAGGTCTCTGTTTTGCACTCCTCTGGGACAGATCTTCACGAAGCCAGCAGTCCTAAGTAAGGCAGGACATTTGTTCAATAGAGAGGTTTGAGAGAAAAGGCCAGGATGTCTTCCTGCTGAGCAGATGTCTCTACCCCCTTCAAGGTTCCAGATTGTATCCCTGTGGGAGGAACACCCATGGGTCATTTAAATCAATAAAGCAGGAGAGAGCAGCTACTTTATGGGTCACCAGCGATGTGATGAACTGCCCTCAGGCTGCCTGGCCCCTCCTGGACCTGAGAATGAAGAAACCCTCCACACTGCTCGTGTTGTCAATTTCCTTTCTTCCCATTATGACTTTCCTTTACCCTTTACTCATCCCTGCTCACCCCTTAAGGAGAGGGTTTCTTTTTCTTTTTCTTTTTTTAAAATTTAATTGTCATACAAGAGCTAGGTGCAGGGGGTGAGAAGGTCCACAAGAGACAGGGTGGGGAGCAGAACAGGCAGACCTACTGGAATACATTGCTGAGGGGAGCAGCAGGGGCTGGGAGAGGTCTGCTGGATCATGTGGGTCAGCTCCCTGGCTGGGGACTGAAATCACACTGCAGTGGCTGGCAATTGCTTGATAAGGCTGAGACATTAACTCCTGCACCACCAGTGAGGCCCAGAGGAGACAGTTTCTCTAGGGGACTAACTTCCCTTGTGGAGGCATCGCACATCAATAAATGGCTTCCCTGTGGAGCCAACCTTGAGGTTCAGAATCTGGCTTTCTGAGTGTGCGTGGTAACACCCAATTAGGTGACAACATCCCAACTGGTGGCCCTAGTTGAAGACAATTTCACCAATTTCATAATCTAGGAGCATCTCCAGCACCTCTGTGTAACTTAGAGTCCAGCCTCTGAGAGCTCTGTCCACAAAGGGGAAGGACGTCCCTGCCTTTTCCCTCAAACCTGTCTACTGAACAAATGTCCTGTTCTGGGACTGTTGGCTTCGTGAAGGTCTGTCCTTTCCGGTAGACCCCACCTACTACTCAACAGTGTGGCCTCCTTGTGATTGGGGAGGAGCCTCTTCAGAGCACAGTGGTCTTCCTACCTCCTGCATGGACATTTACAGGAAACTTTCCCCCACTGCATCCTGACCTTGTGTCCCTCAAGGTGCTCATGTTCCAGACTGAGCTCATGTTCTAGACTGAGCTGCTGTAGATGCATCTTGCTGGGTCTTGCTCCAGGAAAGCTGATTCATGCTCCATGGATGAGTCTGAGGTGCCCCATGGATGAGTCTGAGGGGCCCCATGGATGCAGCTTAAGCCTACAATTTGGTTTCTCAAGCTTGTGTGTCTGGCTCTATGCTTATATTTAGAAGGATAGACTCAACTTGGCACAGAGCTCAGCTTCCAAAGAAGCACAGAAGCCAAGGTTGGATGTGAAGGACAATTGCAAATAAGAACAAGAGACTCTGGTGTTTGCATCCAAATTCAGGGTTGTAATGGGTTTAGCGTATGGTGTCATATTTTCCATTTGAAATCTAAATCTAAAAGTCCACAGCCCGTCAAAGAAATTTCCAGTAGCGTGAAAAGGGAGATGGAATGACTTGGGAAATCAAAAATGTATCTAAGTTTTAGGGTTTGCACCAAAATTAATATTCCCTGAACTGAGAAGAAGTCTCTTAGATTATATGGAATTTATTTGGTGCAAAAACATACCCTGGGGAGTACTTAGCATAGTATGAAGACTAACAATGATCAGCAACACCACCAAACAGCCTTGTAAATTCTTTAATGCAATTCATTAGTGCATTGCTACCACTTTTCAATGAGACATGCTTCCATTGTTGGCGTGAACACAAAACTGCTGACATAAGAATTTACTGTTTTTGAATTGGCATTTTACTGTGAAGTTTTTAGTTAAAAATTAATTAATTTATGGAAAACATTTACTTCACTGAATTTGCTTTAGTGGGATTTTAGCTGAGTTATCTTGCATGTGAAGGAAAGGAACTTGGTTCTAAGTTGAGAACAAAGAATAGTGGAGAAGTTTTCTACAATACTTTTCAAAGATTGCTTGTGGAAGACTTATCAATTTTATCCTACATCTGCTATGCAGATACTTTAAAAAAATGAAAAATAGGTCCTCCCTGGTGGTGCAGCGGGTTAAAGCACAGCACTAAGGAGCTAAAGCCACTTCAACATGAGTTTGATCCCCGCCCGGGAGGTGACCACATGGCGCGGCAGACCTCTCCTGACCCGCCCGCTGCTCTCCTGAGCAGTGTACTTCATCAGTCAGCCTGTTCTGCTCCCCACTCTGTCTCTGATGAATCCTCTCACCACCTCTGCACCTCTGGCCTGTACCCCAATTCTGTATGCATAAATAATCTTTAAAACAATGAAAAATAGACATATACCAGTGTGTTCTTCTGGATATTAAGTCTGTATTTCACCTCTTCTAGGTAGAGAGGGTTGGGAAGTTCCTTTGGCTATCTGAAGAAAATTAAATCTTTGATTCACTAAAATGATCATCGACCCCACCCCATGGAGAGATGTGGGCATCTGCAAACACCAAGAAAGGCCATGAGTGACTCCATTTCCAGAAAATGGGTGTGTGTGACCTGCCATTTGGGGTCAGGGCATGGGGGAACCAGGGTCCTGGGGGAGGCTGGGGAGAGAAGGTGCCTGTGTGTCTGGGTGCCTGAGGCAGGAGATCTGAGCACACTGGCTCCTGCAGAGCAGGGCTGTGTTCAGCCTGGGGAGAGGGGAGGATGGAGCAGACAGGGAGGGCTGTGATGAGGTTGGCAGGATTGCCACCTGGCACTGGCTCTGCTTGGGCTGTGCTCCCAAGGGTTGTGCACTGCAGGCAGCTGTGTCCCCAAAGTCAGTAGGGAAGGAGCGGGGCTTAGTTGGAGAGGGGGGAAGCGTGAAATTACCCCCTGGGAAAATGAGTGGGCAGAGTTTTCTGATCACCAGGGGGATTTTTCTTTGAGATAAAGATCACATGAACTTTCAAGGGGCTGTGCCATGTTAAAGTCTCATCTGTTTGGGGTGGGTTTGGTACTGTTTGGGGTGGGTCTTGTCTGGAATGGGGAGTGAGGGCTAGGGGGCAAGGTTGAAAGGTCAAGGATATGAAAATGAGCTCACTTCTCACACTGTGATGGTGTTTACTCTGCTGAAATCCTGCTGGGTGTCACTATTTCTGCTTCCCTTGGCTTGCTAGAACTCTCCCAGGACACATTAAAAAAATACTGAAATCAGGTGCATTATCCCTTATGCTAGGTCTCGTAAAAATTAATTATGGGAAGAATATGTGCTGTGACATGCTCTTTATCTCATTGAGAGAGGAATCCTTGCAGCATTTTCTCTTATGACTAGAATGCAACAGTTCTCCTTTGTGCAGTAAAATGGTATTAGAGCTGTGGTCACAAGATTGTAATTACAAGCCTGTTGAGTTCTACATTTAAGCCCAGTTTCGGAGGTGGGGGTTGGGGGTGTGGAGTGAAGATCTCATCTTTTTTCAATCACACAGGATAAACCTGGCTTTCACATTTTGCATAAGGCTGATGCTCATTGATTAATGCTTATTCCAAACCCCAATGTGAAGATTATCCCTCAGGATAATCAGCTAACATGCACTGTGCTGTTGGACTGATGTTTGTGGAAACAGACAATGTCCTTTCTGAGGCTGGGCTTATGCCAGGCCTGAACCCTTCCAGGTTGTTTTGGTGATCAAAAGAGTCTGAATATTGCCTCGACTTTACATCTTTACCTTTCTCTTCACGTAAATTGGATTACCAAGTTGTAGGCCCAAAGATCTCAAAAGCCAAGTCTTGAAAATAAGTGCCCACAGCCATGTCTAAAATTTATGGGCAACTGATGAAATGCAATAGGCTTACAAAGAACTACCTGTAGGCTTCATCTCATGAGACAGCTGAGTATTGTTGAAGACTGATTTATTTACAGCTCTTTAAACGAAGGTGGACAGACCATCCAGCTCGAGTTGGTTGTACCTGGAGTACCCAGGAACGTGAATCAATAGCATCTGTTACATACGACCATTTCTTCTGGGTCCATCTGGTCAACCATATCTTGGTCTCCTAATTCTGTGATGGCCAGCTCAGTAGGTCCCTCTGTGGAGCTGGGCATGCCCTTTCTTGTAAGATCATGAACATTAATTTCCTGGCGTTCTTGGAATCCTTCGCTCTGAATATTATATTCTACCCTGAACTTTTGCTTTTCTGCCTAGCAGAGCTGAGAACTGGAAAGAAGATGGGATTTTTATAAGAATGGTGAAGTTGAAATTTACACTTTTCTTGTCTAGTTTTCTGGGCCATTGAAAACTTCTTACCTAAATAAAGACCTGTCCTGATCTACTATTCCAAACATATAATTATGAATTTAATAATATTATTAATGATAATGATGATGTTAATGAGAATAGCTGCCATTAGTGGAATGCCACATCCAGGCCAACTAGTTTCACATATATTATTTCACTTAGTTATTAGAACAACATCCCTGCAAGTAGGAATTATTTCCCATGTAGATAGATAAATAACCCCAATCTTTGAGACATTTGCAACTTAGCCTAGCTCTGTCCAGTAGCTCATGATCCAGTCTGGCCTTTACATGGCCTCTCAGGAATCCCTGTCCAGTGCGTTTTCCAAAATGAGGTTTGAGTGAGTGTTTTATGTGCTTTGACTTGGCATGCAAAGTTCATATTTCCTTTGAAATTCCTTTGTTCATTCCTCCAGTCGAGGTTATCTTGGACACAGAAAGTTCTTCAAATATTTAGACCACCTGTCACCCACAGAATGTTCTGAACCTTGACAGTCTCTGATGTATTTCTTTGCTCACATGGAAACAGCTCTATCTGGCTTATAATTAGAAGTGAAATAATTTTAAATGGCTTCCACACGGTTCAGCTTTCAAAGAGGTTCCAGTTACATATAACTTCACATAAACAGATAATCAGAGGCCAAGCCGGAGAGCACAGTTCCTGCCTCCTAATTGGCATGAAGTAGTGACATCTGCTCTGCATGAAGACTGGGTCAGTACGTCCCTCTCATCTGTGACCTTCTGTGGTTGGGAGGGACTTCTGGATTGTATAAAGACTTCACAGGGGCAATGGAAAATGAGATAGAATCAAGTTGAACAGAAAACCTAATTGGTTCGAATCCTTCCTTAACTATCAGTAATTATTTTGGAATTGATTATCCATCTTAGAAAATAAATATTTCCCTTCTAAAGGTAGCATTTCTTGTCCTATTGCCAACTCTGAATGATTTCACTTAAAGACACCATTAGAGATGATTCTGATATGATTCTAACTACTCTTTTATTTAAGATGAATTTTTTGGGTTGGAGACTATTTGTCATCACATGCAGCCAACACATTTCAGCTCAACCCTCCTCTATCTTCTTAACACACACAGCCTTTATTATCATTATTTAAAATCCCAAAACTGAATAGTGGTTGTGGGTGTGGGAAAATTGTGTCTCATCTTTGTGTCTGAGATTTCCCTTGAGACTGTCAATGGTTTTGTGGAAGACCAAATTATTCCAAATGTACTAAAATAATGTCTCCACATACTTTATTTCAGAAAGGCTTCAGTTCCTAGGCTGAAAGCGACTCTAAATGAGGTCTGGAGACTAGTGTGTACTTGAGGCATAGGGAGAGTTTTATTTGATCTAAGTTTCTAGCATTCCTGCTCACACCAGCTTTCACTTCCCTTTAGCAATTCTAAATTCTCTTCATTTTTTGTATAATGGTTGGGGGTCTTATCCTTACCCATAGACTCTTTCTGCCCAGTCTGATCTTCTTTAATTATCAGTTAATTAATGCTAACCATTTAAATTTAATATTGGACTAAATAGCTACTTAAACAAGTCCTTGATCTAGATTTGCTCTGCGGATGCAAAGATGAATCAAGATCTTTGTCTGGAGTTTATAATCTATTAGGAGAGAAGTTAAGCTTAACTGGTGATGGGAGGGATACAAATAAGTAGTAACTAAATAGTGTGTTAAGGTAGAAAGGGATACGATACAATGAAAGAATGTGAAGGACAGAGAACCCCTGGCAGTGTTTCTTCCAGTTTAAAGAGTCTTCACAATGCATCTGGTTTACTTGACCTAGGAAAAATCTGCCTTGGAATTCTGTTTCTATTTCTTTCCTAGATTTGTGGGAGAGGGCCTTCTTAGAGGATGTTGATAGCATGTTTACAATGGGGCAGGGAACGCAGTCAGTCCCACCTGTAGACAAGAAAGAAGTTTATTGGTGTTTATGGCTTCCTGGTCAAGGAGATGTAAGAGATAGAGATCAGGGGCCAATTGGAAGAGACCTTGAAGTTTCTTGAAGCCTATGACCTATCTTGCATTCATTATGCTTGTTACCTTCCCTTCCTCAGGGTTTCCTTCTGGGGATTTAGGAACCAAGGGCAAAGGCCTCCTTAGGTGAATGGGCTCCGTGTCCTTTTCTCTGGGAGAGCAGGAAATTGAGGCCCCTGGAGACTGGCCCAAGCAAAAGAGAAGAGTGGGGTTCTTCTGGGAAAGAAGAGGCCCCAGAAAGGTGATCAGGCTAGTCCTGGGGACAGGTAGGCAGGAACAGACGAGCTATTCTGACACAAGCAGGAATGAGATCCAGGGAGGTTCTGAGGACAAATCACTCCTGAGTTGTGGGAGCAAGGAGGTTGGTTCCATGGGGAAGGCTCCATGTTACCTGAGCCTGGAAAGATGATCCAGAGTTTGGCCTGTAAAATCTAAAGGAAGAGAGTTTGAGTAAAGACAGAAGGGCAGGAAAGAATGCGGTGAGAATGTAAAATAGCAAATTGATGGGTTTGGTTGTGAAGAATGACAGTGGAGTGAAGGTGAAAACGTAGGTAGGCACCAGATCATGGTGGCTAAGAAGCCTGGAGGAGGATCATCAGAGGCTGTGTGGGTGCTGTGGAGACTCGTCTAGTAGTTTGGAGCGAGCAGTCAAATGGGGAGAGGAGCCAGGAAGACATTCATCTAGGGGTGACTGAGGTAGTGGGGTTGGTATGAGTCGGAATTAAGAGGTAGTGGGGTCGGTATGAGTCGGGATTAATTTTCTCTTCCTGGATAAGTAACTTCAAAACCCTGAAAGTTTATTTCTCACGTAAAAGAAATGGTGGGAAGTCATCTAGAATCACAGTGCAGCTCCACCATCAGCAGGAGCCAGTCCACTGGCTCTCGGCTTTGCCATCTCTGGGCTGCTGCCCTTGTCAATGATATCAATTCAAAAGAGAGATACAGGATGGCTGTAGAAGAGCTTATTTTTTTAGGGAAACTTCCCAGAAGTGCCACGCAACACTTGTGCTCACTTCCCATTGGCCAAAACTTGTCACATGGCTGCACGTATTTGGAGGGGAGAATGGGAAATGGAATCTTCAAGTTGGTGGCCACATATGGAGCTAAAAACAGGGTTATTTTATCAAGAAGAAAGGGGAGAAGGAATGTTGGGGAAGGCAGCTGGTGACTCTGCCTCCATCTAGGTTTAAAGAGTGGGAAAGAGGACAGAGAGGGAGGGGCCTGGTGCTTGAGGTACTTAGTGACAGAATGACTGGGCTTGATGACTGATTAGAAATGGCATGAAAATAAGAGAGATTTGGAGCCTGGGTAAAGTGAAGTGGTAGAAACTATAGTTAATATGCACCAGGCGCTGTTCTAAGTGCTTTCACATGTATTTCACATTGGTTCTTCCTAATGACCCTAAGAGATAAGTCCTACTATTATTATCTCTATTTTGTAAATGCAGAAAGTGGGGCATGGGGAGGGTAAGTTGCTTGTGCAAAGTGAAACAGTCAATAGCAGAGACAGTTTGACCCTAGGCAGCTATTTCCAGAACCTGTGCCCCGAGGCACTAGGCTTGTGGTGGCAAAGAACAGAGAGAGGAAGCACAGGCCCACTTAGTTTCATAGGCTCCATTCTTTCATCCATATTGCCTGCCCTGTCTTGCAAGTATATTGATTTGTGGTCCTCAGTGATAGATGATAAAGAAAGCTTGTTAAACTGAGGTCTACAGGTTGACTCAGAAGAGCACTGGAAGAGCTGACAAACTGTTCTTGCTCATTGTCAAGCCCGAGCCTTGGCCTGGGCTGGGCACTGAGTACTGGCAAAGCCTTGTGAGGCCCTGGGGTATCTGTGGGGGTGGCAGCCAGGAGGTTTCTCAGTTAGGCAGGAAGTAGACAGCTAAGACTGTGTTTATATGTCCTATGTATAAAGACAGAACCACCAAGAGAGATCCCGTGGGCCCGGCACTTTGGGAAGTTCATGCCTGGGAAGGTCTGTGTGGGGAGTCGAGACGGTGGATTCAGGACTGGTTCAAAACAGGAGCTCTCAATATGATTTTTGGGGGAGGGGGAAGTGGGTAGCTTTGTGTTCCAAGGGCCTGGGGGTATAGTTCTAGAAAGGACGGAAGAGATTTGTTTTGTGGTCAAAATGTAACTTGGGTACAATATACTCAATCTGACATTGCTGTTTTGCTGAAAGTATGATTAAGGTCAAGGCTATGCCAGGGCTAAAGACCAAGAATGGAGTAATGTCTGCAGGAAGAAGGGCAATTAGCAAGTTCTTTAATTAGAGTTGGGTTCCTATTTCTCTAGTCAATTCTAATCGCTGGTGAGCATTTAACTGCTTTTGACCTGCACTTTGTAATCATAGAGTCCAGAAAATCAGAACCCAGTGAATACGGGATAAAGTACGACCTGGCTTTCCCTTTTTAAAAAATGCTTATCACAAAACATATTTCCTGAGTTACAGGATTCAAAGAATTCATGTGTGAAAGTGTTGGCAAGCTCTCATTTAGTTATTTATTATGTTAGTGATAATGAGTCCTTATTAGTCATTAATGCCTCCTGGTAAATGATTCTGTACTTAAATTGCACGCATCATTGAACCCCAGTGTCTTCCATTTCTCACCCAGGTGCTGCTTTGTGCTGGCACCAGTAATGAAAGCTTGGAGATTTTCTTAGGCACTGAGAGATTAATCTTGACAAGATTCAGAAGTCTCTAATTTTCCCTCCCTATTTTTACTGGGCATTAGCCATCATCACTGAGAGGTGACATTCTCTTCGTATTCTGCTGGTAATTTTAATTTCAGTATATGTTTAGCAAATGTCTTATGGAAAAGATGTAGTAAGTGGGAAAAATGTTTTCTTTGAACAAATCTCACATTGGCATGAACAAATCTCACATTGGCATGTACCGCAACGTTTTTGATATATTGTGTCTCGACTCTAGGTTGTTACCAAATATTTCCATCTTCTGTTCCATGTCTCCTCCCTTCTCCTCAACCAAGATTTAATTGCAAGAGACCTAACTGCTCTGTAATTATTCTGTGCTAAAACTACAGACAGGAAGAAAATGCAGTTCTAGCCTCAACAAGCTCTCCATCTGAGAGAGATGACAAACTTGAAAATAAATAAGCCTAATAACATGAGACAAATGCATCAAATAAATATATACAGGGTGCAAAGGTGGCTTTTCAACAGGAAGGAGCAAATGCATTTGGCATTTTAACAGGAAGAAAATGCATTTTGGCATTATGCCTGTCTCTTCCAGATCTCATTCATCACCCAGAAAAACTGACTCTCCTTGCTGGGCTGTAATGTTGATCTAACAATGCTTTTAACTTCAGAGATTAAGAAATAATTTGGGTTTTTGTTAGTCCAGCTCCTTCCTTCTTTCATTCATTGTTCTCAACCCCAAGTTTATGTCTTTGTAATAAAATACGTTAGGTCATCCCTCCATCACATTGCCTGCCATGATCTATGTGTTGTTTTGGTTTTCCATTATGAATCTTTCATGTGCATAACTGTGTTCCTTTTTTTAACATCTAACCTTGCCCCAATCAAATTTTTGAAAATTTAAAAGCTCGACAATGCACTTGTTGGCAAGGCTATGGAGAAATGAGTATTCTGATCTATTTTTGGTGGGAATGAAAAATGGTACGGTCTATAGAGGGGAATATGGTAATTCCTAATAAAACTTTATTTGCATTTATCCTTTGACCCAGCAATAGGGCTTTTTCTGAGAATATATCCTGAAGATGTTCTTCCAAAGATGTGAAAATACAAATATACCAGTTAATTCACGTATAAATATGAACGCTTGTATTGTAACATTGCTATATTTTACAAACAGGATATACAATGATCACAAGGCAGCACTACTACTAACCACAAATTATTGGAAACCATCTCAAGGATTGACCAAGCATAGGGAATGAGGGAACACCCTGTGGCATCCTTACCTCATGTAGCTATGACAAGACTTGGAAGAGTTGGTGCCCAATATGGCGGGATTGCTAGGAGGTATTAAGAGGAAAATAGGAAGTGAAAGAGAATGTACATTATATACTACCTTTGTTTTAGAAAGAAGGAAATCAGAAAAAATATTTGCTAATCTTTACAAAAGAAAACGAGGAAGGATAAGTTGGGAAAAAAGTTGACTACAAGAGGTGATAGGAATAGGGCAGAAGAGCTATGGAGGGAGTCTTGCTTCTCTGATTACAACACTTGGCATAGCTTTGACCTTCAGAAGCGTGTTTATGTTCTATGTATTTAAAAGTAAAGTTGATAAGGATGGAAAAGGAAGAGAAATCCATAAAATGAACCCAAATGGAAACAAATGACCCAATTGTATTCATGTCAATACCATAACCATAGAGAAGAGGGAGAGAAAAAGAAATGACTAATCCAAGTTATTTATGAATATAGTATTTGATCATATATGTTCAGTCTTAGGTAGGAGCATGGTGTGTGTGTGTGTGTGTGTGTGTACGGAGGAACTGCACACTAATCCTGAAGTCTTTTTAGTAGGCTTGATGGGGAGAAGCAATTCTGAAATAAGGATTGAACGAATGAGTGGATGTATTTTTTTTTTTTAAGTTTATTTGCTTATGTTTACAGAACTGGGGTACAGGCGAGAGGTATGGTGGGTGAGAGGATTCACCAGAGACAGAGTGGGGAGCAGAACAGGCAGATGTACTGAAATACACTGCTGAGGGGAGCAGCAGGCGGGTCAGGAGAGGCCTGCTGCCCCATGTGTGTCAGCTCCCTGGCCAGGGATCGAATTTGTGCTGCAGTGGCTTCGGAGAGCTTCATAATGCCGTGCTTTAACCCGTTGCACCACCAGGGAGAGCCCTGTATTGTTTTTTTTTTTTGGGGCCAGAATTCTTACAAGAGAAGAAAGGGGAAAGGCAAAAAATGATCCTGTTGGGAAGGATTGAAATGGGAGGTATCAGTGTGGACCATATGTCTTTAAACGTGTATATGCACATATATACATACTTGTACATATATACAGATGTGTATATTTGAACACACAATGCACATTCAAACATAAAAGGGCCAAGAAGCAGTAATGTGAAATTAATAAGGATGGAAAAGGGAGAAAAATCCCTAAAACTGAAACAAAATGGAAACAAATGACCCAATTGTATTTTAAATCAATACCACAACCATAGCTGAGCTCACCTAATGCCCAGATCTTGGCCTCCACACCATTCCCCCAAAATTGAAACAGGACCCACCAGAGAAACAGCTGATCTCAGGGCTAGGGCAGGCTATGTATGAAATGAGGATGAAACATTTTGTTATGCCAGAAATCAGGAATGTGTCCTTAAAGAGATGGGAGTAAGTCTCAAGGACAGGAACCAGCTTGAATGGATTCCTACTGGTTAAATATGAGACAGTTTGAATACTAAAATACTTAAATACAATAATGAATCTTATACATTAAAGCTGAGAAATCATGAGTCCATACAGATAACCTATGGAGTTTTAGGAATAAATATGGGGGGGGGGGCTTCCTGGTGGGGGCAAGAGGTTCAGTCGCATCACTGTGAAGTCCCAGCCACTGCAGCATGTCTGATCTAGGTGGCTGATGCACATGGCACAGCAGAACTCTCCTGACCCGCCTGCTGCTCCCCTCAGCAGTGTATTTCAGTAGATCTGCCTACTCTGCTCCCCGCTCTGTCTCAGGGAAATCCTCTCACTCCCCACACTTCAGGGCTGTACCCCATTCTTGAATGCATAAATAAATCTTTTAAAAAGTAACTGTATGGGGCAGAATGGAAGGTCCTTGCTTACAATGAAATGCCGAATGTCAGGTGCAAAGTAGGTAGAGAGAAGGTACCGGAACTGGGAAGTTATTATTTTGCAATAATGACGGTAAAGGTTAGATCAGACAATGATCTTCAACACACACTAAATTTAACAGTAAATTTAGATGAGGGGCGGGATATTTGTATAGTCCCCGAGGATCTCCCACAGGTACTAGATGACTAGTTCCAAGGGAGGGAAATAGTAATTGTACAGTGGAGATTTTGACATTTTGATTGATTAATTAGAATTTGCATTGACAGTGAAAGCAGAGAGATGTCTTGTGCCTCTAGATATGATACACTGAGAAGGAGGGCACCAACGTGGGGCTCTGGCCAAGAGTGGACACTGGAATCTTGAGCAAACATCAGAAGAATTCCAAACGAGAAGCACTGTATTGTGCACGTCTATAATATGCTCAAGGATTGAACAAATACATACATGTACACATACACACAAAGCAAGAAAGAGTGTCAGCTAAATAATAAAACAAATGGGTAAACTTAGCAGTGGGTAGATCCAGGTAAGAGAAAAGTAGGCATTCTCTTCCTTTTCCTACGCTTGTAACTTTTCTCTAAGTTCAGTTATTTCCAAGAAAAGGTTAAAGCAGCCGTAGCCCAGCGTTACATAGCCTTGCTCTGGTGCAGGAAGCTTTTCTCACTGTTCATTGTTGGTTCTGATGCTGGGCACCGTGCTGTGGTCTGGCCACTTGATAGAGTAGATGACACCAGTAATTAAGGACAAAACCATTGTTTTGCTCATGAAGCCCTTTCTCAGCAAATGCACCAGGGCTCCTTGAACTGAGGCACTTGTGTTGGGTGGAGGTGGGGGGGGCAGTTAGTGTTGATGTCTCCTTTACTGCCCTCTCCCAGATGGCTGCTTTGAGCTTCTACAGGGAATGATGGAGTTTGACAACCACTGCTCTAAATTGAACTGGGCCTGCCCTGGTTGACCTTACTAACATGAGAGAAGACTATTCTGGGACTGGTAAAAACCTCAGGATTACTTCAAAGCAGTCAACTTGTGCTTTAGATACGTCCTGATGACCATCTCTGTTTCTGCCTCTCCACCAGGTCATCCTGACTGTGGCCTGAGGGTCACACCCAACAGCTATTCAGCGGCAAGTTCCTGTAAGTCAACCCCAGTGAATGTTTCAAAGAATCTAGTTTCCGAAGTGTGAGTAGATAGGTCGTGTATAAATCGCATCACAATTTCTCATAGCTACTTCAAGGTCATCTGGGGGTCATTTGCAAAGGTCCATAGTGCCTTGCAGATGGGATTTATATTAATATATTAAAAAATGATTTATTTATTTATGCATACAGATGTGGGGTACAGACCAGAGGTCCTGGGGAGTGAGAGGATTCACCAGAGACAGAGTGGGGAGCAGATCGACAAAGTACACTGCAGAGGGGAGCAGCTGGCGAGACAGGAGCCTTCTGCCGTGTCATATGGGTCAGCTCCGGGGCTGGGATCAAACTTGTACAGTGAGTGCTTGCTTATAGTGGCTTGCTTATAGTGAGTGCTGCGTCCTAACCTATTGTGCCAACGGGGGGGGGGAGGGGTATTTATATTTATCTAACCTTCTTCCTTTCTTTTTTTTTCAGGTGGCTAAGAGTTTTACACACATATGATGGAAAGGAACTTGGCATTTAAAGAAATCTTTGGCAAATTCTTTTGTAAAGTAACTTAAACAGCCCCCACATTAACTGCTTTGAAAACTGGAATTTTTGTAGATTTGTACCTATTTTAAACTCAAATGCTGGCAACTGAAATTTAAGAGTTTATTTAGCAAATCTTGGAGTCCTGTACACAGAAAATTAATTTTGTTTAAGATGTGGCCATCTTATGAACTTGTCTCAAATCCCTCAGGATTTGGGGATCCAAAATCTTAATTGCTACCTGACCTGTTGTTCTTGTCATAGGAAGACGATTACCCCTAGGGGAACTGCCTCAAAGTTGAGGGCAGAGATGGCCCTGGATCTCATCCCTGTTGATCTGCAGTGACTTCCTGGAGCCCGAGGTTGAAAGGGATTCTGGGATAGTATCAGTGCTGGTGAGAATGAATGCGGTGCTTGACTTGTGATGTCTGCTTGGGGTGGAATGGGAGGTTACTCATGTGCAGGCAATGCATGTGATGCTCCTGGCCTACAGGTAACTTTCTGGGGCTGGGCTCTTGGAAAGAACATGCTTCCCATTGGCCATGAGCAGTGGTCTACTTAACGTATTTTCTCACTGAGGAAATTTGGTTATGGAGCCTGAGATTATGTGTGGGAGGACCCAGAGACCCTTGATGTTTTCGGGTGTTTTCCTGCACATCTGTGGCACCTGATACCACAAAGAAATTCTTAGTGGACGGTATGTCAAAAGGCAGTGCTAAAAATTCCCTTATGTCTTGTTTGGATTCAACTAGTTGAAATTCTAGAATGTCTATCTTTCCTTTTAAGATCTCATAACCCTGAAATCACTTTTCCTGTACAAACTTGGGAATTTTTCTTTGTAATTCAAGTAGCAAGAAAAGTTGGCTATGGCAGCATCCAAACTCCCAGAACCTTGCTCAATACCGAGGCCTGGGAAGCAGAACAGAATGTAGATTCAGTTCCTGCATGAAGCTTGAGCTTGATCTTCACAGATGGGTGGGGGATTCTCCTTTAAACCTCACAGTGTTTGCACCGCCCTTGCTAGCTGAGCAGTGCTGTGCCTCCTTCCTGCTGAGATGCCCCTGAGCCAACACTCTCCCCCATGATAAGAACCTTTCAATAAACCTTTAATCAGTAAACATTTTTGAAGGCCAGTTATTATGTCTTTCTTTTCTTTGTCTCCTCGAAGTTGCTGGCAGTGTTGCAAAGCCTCTAATACCCCAGTATGTGTCTGCAAAGTGAATGGATTCAAAAAGACTTGGTTTTGGAATTATTTTTCAGGGTAAGAATAAAGAGCCTGCTGAGTGCTGTTAATCCAGGCAAGTTGGGATGGAACTGCCTTCTCCAGCCTGCTGAGCCCCGCCCCCTTCTTCCTGGTGCTCTGGGATTTGAGTTACTTTTGGAAATCTGCAAAGACAACTTCCTGTGGCTGAACAGTTGGAGGTGTCCTCCGTTCTGGGAGGCAGGTATTAACGGCGGCACTCAGAAGGGCTCAATGCCCATTTTATTCACAAACAGCCCTGAATAAAGAAGACTTTGTGTGAATGTTGTCATATTTCCCACTAGCAGGCTGGAGTGAGCCCGGGTGACCCTCCCTCCCCTGAGCTAGAACATAGCTTCCCCTGTATGTGCTCAGACCCTGTTTACACCCACACTTGTCTGGGTATGTTCTGAGTTTGGGGCCAGACAAGTAAACACGAACAGGGAGGCAAACATGGCTCTATTGAAAGAAGTTGTGGGTGCCAGTGGGCCGCACGTGGGCACAGCAATAGATGCAGGGCACAGAGAAAGGGGGTTTAAGCCACACGATCTAGCAGGGAGAAGTGGCGAGGACCCACAGTCTCCTTTTAAAAACTGTAAGTTTTTTTAAAAACTGTAAAACTTTTAAAAACTGTAAGTTTTTAAATGGTTCTTTTCTGCTACTTCCTCCTGTATCCTTTTGACTTGCTGAGGAATTTGTGAAGCTATTGGAAATAAAAAGTTGAAAATAGAAGAAAAATAGTAAATTGACTTGGAGAGATACTTTGATGAAAATGAACTGGAAACATTAAAATTTGAGTTTTAGAGCATTTTCTTGTGGTTTTGCCTCCTACCTATTGTCCCAATTTTATCCTACTGAGGCAGGTTGTCTTGACAGGACGATGATTTGAGACCAGTAAGTCCTCACTTGACCTTGACCACAGATTCTTGTAAGTTGCAACTTTAAGCAAAACAACGTCTAACAAAAGTGGGCCTTTGAATGCCATCCTTTCATTCAGTGTTGGGGGGACTGCTTTTTTCTCATCAACAATATAAGCTGTTGAACCTAACAAATGTGCTTTGATGAGTTGAAGAGAGTAATTTTATTGTTTATGGGAGATGTAGACAAACAAACAAAAAAACAAATGAACAAACCTAGATAGTTAATAATTTTGAATCCAGATAACTTGAGGATAATAATCAACTGGACCCTGAATGCAGAACTCATGTATCTAACTTTACATGTTTAACCCTGTCTGTCCCCCAAGCTCCAAACTTAACATCCACCCTCATTCCCTTCACTCATCAGGCTCCAGACCTTAAACATGCTATGCCCTTCCCCTCCATCTGCAAACACCAGGCTGGTTGCTTAAATATCAACTCCAGCTTAAATATCATCTCCTTACTCAGGCCTTCCTGGATCATTCCCTTTGAGGCTGAGCAAGAATAAGAATCTCCTTTTTTTTCTCCTTCAGAATGTGCACCAAAATTTATAACTCACATATGTTGGCTTCTAGTTTTTGGTTTTCCTGGAATGTAACCTCTTTGAAGGCCGAGACTCTACTTGATCGATGTAGTCCCTCTTGGATACTGTTGGAGACAGGGCCTGTGAATGGTGGGGCTTGTGGGCGGTGGTGCTGGCAGGAATAGAGCACAGGGGCATTTGCAGGCAGAGCCACCAGGGAGCCAGGCTGGCACCTGGGGATTTCTGTCAGGCTCCCTCAGGGAGTGCTGGGTAGAAAACCCCAAGAAGCAAGACCAAGCTCCTTTGACTCTGGTTCTCTTTCCAGTTTCATTGGCGAGGTCATGCCAGCCAGTGAGGCACAGTGTACCTTTTCTGGCAAAAGATGGGAATGTGTGTCCTAATTACTTTTAATGGTCAGAGTACAGCTTGGAGTTTTCCCTGGGAAAAGTGGCCTTTGATAGCAGATGTTCAGCAAGCCGTGAAGGTGCTTTCTAAGTCAGGTGTGCTGGGGACGACTGTCGGCATGGAGACTGTGATGTAAGCAGCTATAAGCCCGGGTGACAAGCTGCCCCCACCCAAACCACATGCTATGTGGGGAGGACAGGGCCTGTGGGGTGAGTGGACCCTTCTTTCCAGGAGGCAAAGTCTTAGTTTGGTGCCACCAGGCTAGTTCCTTACAAGAGGATTTGGTGACCCCTACTGGGCAAGAGCCCTCCAGCCTGGCCTGAGCACGTTGGTGCAGGAGAGGGGAGATTTTCACAGAGCCAGGGAGACTCTTGAAAGGGAAATTTTGATTTTGGGAGACGAAGCTTGAAGGAGATTTGATTAAAGGTGAAGGGATTTGGATGAACAGTAGCTGAAAACTACTTAATGACCAGGCAGAGAGGTGCAGGCTGGTGGGGGTAGAGATGGGGACAGGTGAGGCGAGAGCAGCTTCCTTGGTGGGCCAGGGGAGCCTGGCCAAGTGGGCCAGTGGGCTGGGGTTTGGATGGAGCATGCCCATGCTTCAGAGTCTTCTCAGGAACCAGGCACACACATGCAAAGCCATGTGGCTCTTCACTCCCAGTCAGTACAGGGGGTTGATGAATTAATTTATGACATACCCAGGACATGACAGGGCCATTAACTGTGATGGTGTAGTGTTATTTATGTTGAGATGGAAAGACATTTGAAAGCTATGGATGAGTAGGAAGTCAGATTAAGAAACAATGGTAAAAACGTCCAAAGGTTTAGATGTCACCCCCAAGTGCTCACAGAGGGGAGGATTTAGAAACCTCCCCCTTTACCGTTCATGTGTTTCCTTTCCCCCGGCCCCATAAGTAGGCATTCAAATGACACCTAGGAGATCAGTCAAGGTGTTTCTGTTTTGGAAGGAAAAATCCACAGAATTTTTAAAGAGAAGGTCAGGGCTAGAATCCCAGTCAGGCGAGTAGCATAGGCAAGACTGTTGCCCATAATGACTTTTCAAGGACACTTCTGGGAAGTAGGGTTTGGGCCTAGTGGGCGTGACTCTGTGTTTGCAGGTGGTTGGATGATGACTCAAACCCTTTCTGGGGCTTGATCCTCAACACTGAGCCAAAGGTGGGGTGGCTCTACGATAGGCCTGGTAAGAGATCCCCTGAGCTCTTTGGCTACCTGAGATGCAGTTCATCACTAGGGAAACGTCAAATAACCCCTGTGCCCAGACAAAGAATCCCATGTATCTGGGGGTGGCTGGATGAGAGGGCCAAGGTGATGCTGTTCTGTCTTCTGGGTTTGAACACCAGCTGATCAGTGGATGATAAATGAAAAATAGGCAGCCTCCACATTTGGAAATGTTCTTAAGGCCTGCTAGGCCTGAGTGTTGATCTTTGAAAGAAAGGATCCCTTGGTCACCTACATCTCCTTCTAGGGAAGTCTCCAGAGCTCATGCTTCTAGGGAAGCGCAGAACACATGATCTGGAAGGCCTGGGCTTGATTTATTTCACCTGGTGTTGCCAGTCACGCACGGAAGCCTCTTGCCTTGGATGACCCTTTAGCTTGGGTTACAAGCCTCTGGCACGAGAAGACTGGGTCTTTCTTGCATGCTGCTTATTTTAGCCACCCTGTGGAGACACTTGGTGATGTCTCTTGGGCCAGACCACACCTCTGGACAAGCAGCTATGTGGATGAAGGGGAGGTACCCCATTATGGAACTTGGGGAGTAAACCTAGAAAGTGACATGGGATTGAGGAGAGGGGACCCCCTGGCTACAGAGTGTGGTGTATGTAGGAATGAAAGGTCTAAATTGAGCGTCTTGTCCCAAATCACAAGCTGGGCAGGGCCCCCAAGAAAGGCTAAAATCCAGACTTTCTGCTTCTCAGGCAGAAATCCCCCCAAATCCTTCCATCCCTCCCCCAACTAGTCAAAGATATTATCTCAGGCATTTTATGACCTTTGAATAAAGGAGTACTGCCATGATTAATGGGAAGTTCTGGCATCCTTATCCCATTTTGTGTTCCTATCTCCATCAGCTAAGAAGACACCCAGAGCTCTAACTATCATTTGGTTGTAAGGAATGTTTAGAATTGAAGAGCAGGTTTGACACAATTAAAAGCTTCCAGAAGGCTGTTATGGTGCCAATTATTTACTTAGCGATAGCAAGCTATTTAAATTTCATTATGGAGTAGAAACTAGGGAGATAAGAACAAAATATGGTCAGGCTGGCTGTGACCTCAAAACTCCTGCTCCTTTGGTTCATAAAAGATAACAGAAGCAGAACATTCTGGTTCAAGGATCGTTTTTTTTGTTAAAATGTGCATTCTCTTAAATGGAATTGTTTCTTAATCTTTTTGTGGGCTGCTAATGGGCCATTTATCGGGGCATTCCAAGGCAAAATAAATCTGAAACAAAGAGGGTTGCTGATTTGGGGAAGGGTCCTCCCAGTTTTGTAGGTGGTTGTAGATTGACTCAGTCACTCCCCACCTTGATTGATATGAGGTTTACAAGTTGCAAAGTTAAAAACATGTCTCATCTCCAAAACAAAAAAGCAATGTTCAAACAAATGCCAGAAAGCAAGCAGTGTTCTCTCCTTCCTTTCTGTCTCTCTCTCTCTCCACACACACACACACACACACACGCGCACGCACACACACATGCACACACACAAACACACTTCTAATGGAGGAATATGTTACATACAGCAAACCTTATCTGTTTTAGTGTTTAGTTTTTTGCATACAGTTGTATAAATACCATCAAAATCAACATGTCCACCAATTCCATTGCTCCAAACAGTTCCCTAGTGCCCTTTTATCATCCATTCCTCTACCTCCAGTTCCTGGAAACCACCGATGGGCATTTGTCTCCCTTGTGCCACCTCTTCCACAAAGTCCTTGCGTTGAGGGTCTCTCACTTAGCAGCACACATTTGAAGCCCTCCCTGTTGAAGCGTTGTTCTGGCTGAGTAGTAATCTCGGGCACGGGGACTGTGGTCTATTTCCCCATTCATTTAGAGGAGGTTGGAGTTTGTCTCCAGTTCTTGGCAATTATGAGTGTGGATATGTTTTCATTTCTTTTGGAAAAACACCTAGAAGCGGTATTGTTGGGTCACATGGTAAATTTAGGTACAACTTTCTAAGAACTTTATGTTAAATTTGATTAAAATTTATTCATAATTTAGGCCCTCCCTGGTGGCGCAGCGGGTTAAAGCACAGCACTGAGAATCTAAAGCCGCTTCCGCATGAGTTCGATTCCCGCCTGCCCCGGAGGTGACCACATGGCGTGGCAGACCTCTCCTGACCCGCCCGCTGCTCCCCTCAGCAGTGTACTTCGTCAATCTGCCTGCTCTGCTCCCCGCTCTGTCTCTGGTGAATTCTCTCACCCTCCGCATCTCTGGCCTGTACCCCAGTTCTGTACAAATAAATAAATAAAATCTTTAAAAAAAATTTGTTCATAATTTATATATTTAACTTTATCAGCAAGAAACTTTTATATTTTAGTTTGTTTTTGATTTAAACCATTGAATAAAATAAGCTGGTTTTGATTTTGTAAAAGGCAACGCTGAGGCAATCTTTTGGGGATTATTTTTTCTCCACTTAGGTCCACATCGTTGCAATTTATCCCTATGGCGGCATCTGGCTGGGGATGCAACATTCTAGGCGGTTAATACACCCCAGTTTACTCATCCCTTTTCTTACTGATGGGCAGTTGGTTATTTCCAGATGTTTTAAAACTGTGGGTCATGTATGTCTCCTGTTGTATTAGCTATCTATTGTTGTGTAACAATATTATAATGAATGAAAATAAGGATTCACTATCTCACCGTTTCTGTGCGGTAGTGGGAGTCGAGGCATGGCTGAGCTCGTTCGTCCACTTCAAGTCCACTCAGCCAGGGCTGTGGGCTAATCGGAGGCTTGACGGGGGAAGGAGTCATTTTTAAACTCATGTGGTTGTTGGACTGAGGCCTTCATTTCCTGCTAGCTGTCAGCCAGAGTTCACAATCCTTTCTCAAACGGGCTTTTCCAGCAGGGTGAGTTGCTTCACCAAAATTAGCAAGAGAGAAATCTGTTAGCTTGACACATGTCTTAATCTTACATAATATAATCACAGAAGTGACATTCTCTTACCCTTGCCAGATGCTATTGGTGAGAAACCAGTCAAAGGTCTTGTGTCTGCTCAAGAGGAGGGGGCTTCTGGGGTGTGGATACCAGGAGGCAGGGTAGGTTTGTCTGCCTCACTTGGTACACATGCATACAATTTTCTTAGTTTATACCTAGATGTGGAATCTTAGGGAACTCTTTCTCTTCCTAATAATGCTTTTTATTTAAAGTCTCCCTCCCCCTTTTTTGTAATATAGCTAATTCTGCCTTCTCCTGGTTAATATTTGCCTAATGTGTCTTTTTTTTTCATTCTGTTGCTTTCAACCTTAGTGTATCCTTATTTTTGAAGTGTGTCTCTTGTAAAGAATCCATATCAGAATTAAACGAATAAATCCAATCTGTCAGTGCTTGTCTTTGAATGGGTGAGCTCAATCCATTTACCTTTGTTGTAATAAGTGACACATGTAGCCCTATTTTTATCATTCTAATTTTTCAGCTGGTGCCACTTTTTCAGTGCTTTCCTTTAATCTTTCTTCTTTTATTTTAAGTGATGTATCTGTATCTCCATATTTTTTTGCATCAGGTAAAAATTTAGGATTCTCTGCCCTCATTCATCCACCCCTATCATGTTGATACAGCATAGGCTTTTAATTCTGGATTGTTGTAGACATAATTTTTCTTTTTCTTTGACTTTAGCTTGCTTCTTCTTTTTTAATCAGTGAGAAAGTTTGTCAGCTGTTTGATCACCGTTGTTCCACAAATAACTTGTAGAATTTCTTGGCTTTTTCTTTTCCATAATATTTCAACTGAAAGTATTTGCAATGCATAGCTTTCTGCAGCATAACTTGTATGCTTGAGCATATTTTTATTTGCCCCTAATATTTGAATTTTTTTGCATCTAATATTGCTGCTGTCAAACTGATTCTTGTTCTTTTGTCTGTGACCTGTCCTTTCTGTGAATGCTTTTAGAACGCAATTTTTTTCCTTAACTTTTACTGTAGGGTCCTGCCTGGTGGCATAATATGTTAAGGTGTAGCACTAGGAAACTGGCCGCAGCTGCCTCAGCACACTTCGATCCTGGCCAGGGAGCTGACCCACATGGCGGAACAGCCCTCTTCTGTCGCATCCGCTGCTCCCCTCAGCAATGTACTTGTCTCTCGGCCTGATCTGCTCCCAACTCGGTCTCTGGTGAATCTCCTCACGGTCACTGTCTTGCTGGCCTGTACCCTAGTTCTGTATACACATAAATAAATCTTAAACAAAACTTCTATTATAATACACCTAGGTGTATACTTTTCTGATTATATGTGTATTTATTACATAATATATGTATGTTTTATTATTTACAATATAAATTAATATGCAGTTTATTATATATTTTGTTATATATATTATGTATTTATATTATATGTAATCAGAAAACCATACACATAGATATGCTGGTATATATGTGTGTATGTGCAGAAAAATGGATTTTCATTATGTCCTCAAATATTTCCATTTCTATCTCTTTTTAATCGAGCTCCTTTGATCTAGGTATTACTAACTTTGTGTCTATCTTCTTTATATCTTAGTTTTTCTTTTTCTGTTGTAATTTCTTGATCCTTTTCTTCTTCCTTTCGGGGACATTTCTTCACTCTGGTCTCCTAGCATGCTCTTTATTTCTATCATATTTTTACTACCAACACTCTGTTTGATCCTCTTTCTTTCCTTATTTCTTCTTATTAGTTCTTTCCCGTATATATTTACATATTTACCAGGTTGATTAAGAATACTTAGTCCAGATGTTTTACTATTTCTGCTTCTATTGGAGTCTGTAATCCAGATTCTTTTCTTTTTTCTTTGTTTTTTAAGCTTTTTTAAAAATCCAGGTTATTTTCACTTTGAAATGCCTGTGCTCTTCACATATCCTGTTATTTTGATTTGTGCGCTCATTTACCATCCCCAGGACACTGACTACCCAGGCAGGGCTTGTGGGGAATGGCAGACCCCCAGTGAACTCAAGGGGTGGGGTAGATGAGGTCCAGGGGCTGGAGCTGTGACCCCAGAAATTGTTTCCACATTGCTCATCCCTTCCTCAAACAGGCCTCATCCTGAGACCCTAGAGAGAAGCACTCAGGAGAGACAGAATACAGTTCTGAACTTTGGTGAACACCCGAATCACCTGGGAGGTTTTTAAAAGTCTGGGTGTCCAGCCCACACTCCAGACCAACTTAATTGGACTCTCTGGAGGTGGAATCCAAGCAGCAGAGCTTTTGATGTCCTCCAGGTGATTTCAATATGCAACCAAGATGGAGACTCTCCATCAGGATTAGATTGTAATTCTCCAGCCCTGGGAGTTTGGAGGTGGGATCTGGAAATAACTTCCAGAGGTCAGCTGGTTCGCTTTGAGTTTTGTTTCTGCCCATGACGTCTGGACTAGATCTCTACGTCTCGGTGGGAGGGCAGCAGGCACGGTCTGTCACAAGGTGACAGGTGGGCAGGGCTGGGGAGCAGCAGCAGAATTCCACCAATTCTTCTCTTTTGTCTTCATGGCCTCGCTGGGCTGTGCCTGGCTTCACACCACCACACAAACCCCAGTTCAAATGGCCCCAGAATCTCAGGCGCCTCTCCCAGTGACCTCTTTGTGACTCTTCTTGTGAGCGCTCCTGGGGATGGGTTGGTGCAGTTGGGACCCAACATGTTGTCCAGCTAATTTAGCATCTTGGCCTGAAGCGGAGCTACCCGGGATGCACTCCATGGCCATCACATGGGAGTCGGAGGAAATGCAGATTCCTAGGCCTGCCCTGGATCCCTGGGTTCAGAATCTGTATTTGAACAAGAGCCAGGTATTTCACCTGCATATTAAAGTTTAGAAGCGCTGCTTTCCACAGCACAGAGCTGAACAAATAGATTTAAATTGAATGGAGCACCTGTTTGACCCAGGACCTCAGAGTTTGCTCGGTCATGTTGTGCCAATAAAATGTTGATTTTGGTTCTTTGATTTGAGCTTGCTCTGCTCTAGGCCAGAATTCAACAATGCCGGATTTGCCTACAATGTGGATGGATTTTTTTTTCAAGAGAATTCTTTAGTTTAAGAAAACCATACTCTTGCAGCTCCATCTACCTCCAGGTTGTAGCACTCATCGCTGCTGTAATTCTCTGTTTACTGATGTGAAGACTTGATTGATGTCGGCTTCTGTCTGCTTTCATAAGCTCCAGAAGCACGAGGAAGGTGTCCGGCTTTATTATCCTATGTCTCCTTAATGTCCAACACAGCGTGTGGCCTATAACAGGTACTTAATAAATATTAATCGAATGAGAGAAATGATTGAACCCTTGTGGAAAGTTACTTAATTGATGGCTGTTTATTGAATGGGAATATCGATCACACCTGTAAAGTACTCTTTTGTGAAGAAACACACATAATTTTTGAAAGATCTCTCTTCCATGATTACTGTTTCTTGTCATTGACATTAAATCTAACTACTCGAAATTTTAGAGCCCTATGTTCACTAAAAAATAATCGAATAAAAATGTGCGTGCTTATTGGCATTTAAATGCGAACTTGTTGTAGTCGGTGACGTCTTTAACTACTTTCTTTTTCATAAGACAAAACAAAAAACACCACCTTCAAGGAATTCCCCATCTTTTTGGTATTCTTAGCAAAAATACATTTATTTTATTAAATACATTTATTTTATGATAGAAAACGTTGAGGCACAGGGTCCTGGCATGTGCTAGGAGTGATTCCTGTTTGAACTGTTTCTACTACTATTCCCTGCCTCCAGTCTCACCCCAGGACAGCAGCCCAACCAAAAGCTATTGTCTGTTCTTTCCTTCTGTGTCCTCTGCCAGATTTCCAAGAGGTGCTGACCGTGAAATAGTCTGGCCTCTCATCAGACCGAGACAAGTGGGAGCGAATTGCTTACTGGCTTATGGAAAGAATCTGACGAAAATCCATTTCTTATTATGTAAGGTGGATAGACATGCATTTAAAGAAATGCTTTATTTAATTTGAATATTAGATTATGTTGGTAAAGATAGAGCCTGGTTTCCATTAGATAGGGTTCTGATGTTTTTTATTGTTATGGTTCCCTAAAGATCTGTGGTTTCCCCTCAAATACAGCCCAGCTCATAGAAGTCTGAAAGGTGCTCCCGCTCTGCTTTCCGCTGTGGGTCCCTTGTGGTCTTCCTCCCCCGCAACACATACACAGTCATGACATGAGTGGCCGCGTTAGACAACTCAAAAAATTAGGATTTAAAAACGATGTTGGCCAGCTGTTTTCTGGAAAACCTGAAACGAAGCATTTTGCTTTAAACTTGGCAAAGCTGAAGACCAGAGTGGTGCCTGTTATCAGGACGAGCCTGACTAATCACGGCATGGTATTCACGCTGGTAGCATGCACTCAGAGGCGATGAAACGTTTTCAGATGGTCATGCCCAGCAACAGCACGAGAGAGGCATGGGGATGGTTTTGTTTTGAGCACTGCTGAGTTTTAAAGCAAAGGAACTTAAGTTTTGCATAAAACACTGAATTGTACAATGTAGAAACTGTTAGGAAGTACTCAGTTTTTAATTCCTAAAATGTACATTTACCTGACATCAAGACTTTGTGAGACTTCCCTTATTCCAATTAGCAACCTCATTTTAAAATGGTTCATAGTTCATGTGATTATGGAAATATCAAAAAAAGAAGGACGATAAAGCAAACGATGGAGCATTTTTTTCTAGAGAATAATTACTGAATGCAACAAAAACCTCACGGAATCGCATTTCTAAACACCACTAAAAAATTCTTCAGCCAAACAATGAACTTTTTGCTTAAGCGTTTGCAAAAATTACTAGTGTGGGGAAAAAAATGGCCATTTGTCCAGGGCAGACGCGGTCACACGCTCTCCGCTCTCTCTCTTTTTTTTTTCTCTGCATAGTTGGGAAAAATAACCGGATTTAAAAACCACCTCTCACCAGCAGAGGTCACTCTTTCTCCTTTATCGTTCCTATTCCCAATAAATGGCTTCCTAGCGGTGATTCCTCAGTGCAAGGAAATGCAGGGTTTTCTGCTGGAAGCCAGGCCAGAGGGCTGCAGGAAATACACACACCGTTCGCCCGGGCTGTGTCTTCTTACACGCGCACCGCTAGCCATATCTACCTGTATGTGTCAATGGATAGCTTGCTCACCTATACTGAGAACCATTAGGTTGTGCATCATGATTCTGTTCTTTTATTAATCCATCCATTGAGCGTTCTTCTTACTGGTGACAGCTAAAATTCTGCCCAGTTCTGTGAGTCCTGGGCCGGGAAGTGGGTTGTCATAACCTGGCGGCAGAGGTGACCAGCACCCGCCCTCAGAGGGAATTCCCTGCTGAGTCCCTTCAGCGGGAAGCGGAAGAACAGCGTGAGGGTGCATTGAGCACTGACCAAGATGAGCCCAGAACTGCGTCATGGGGGTGGAGGGTGGGGGTGCCTGAGAGCTGTAGGACCTGGTCCAAGCTTCTGCTTACGGTTTTTTTTTAAAACGGGAGTTGTTTGTAGTTTGTTTGATGGCTGACATTGGTCTGCAGAATGAAGTCTTAAGTGGATTTTCCAGGAGAGTCGGGGTCTTATCAGTCTGTAACTGTTAGGGAGGAGGTGATGCAAACTGTCCCGGTCCTGTTGCCTTGGGCCAGGGTGGGAGAGAGGAGAGGAGGGGGTGGCCTCGGCTATGTCTGATTAAATCCAACCGAGAATTTCAGGGATTCCTCTTCTCTTTCTTCCTTCATGGGGAAAATGATAGGCATTTCTTGTGGCCCCTGGGAAAACTGGATTGATGGGCTTTCCAGTGTTTGGCTTGGCGGAGACCTTTTGTAGAGGAAATTCCTTTCCTTTCTTTTCTTTTTTCTGTAAATCACAGCTCATTACAACAATTTAGAAGTCTAAAAAGGTATTGGGTGTTGGGTGTCTCTGCGGCTACTGCTTTTCCTTTGGGTTCCAGGTAGCATCCTAAAACCCAGAAATATACATTTCCTTTTTGGGAAGTGGGGTAGCTGGATGACAGTGACAGCGGACTCTTCAGTGGATGTGAGGTAACACACCCCACCTCAGACAGGGAAATCTATCTGCCCATGACCTTGACATCACCCTCTCCTCGTCATTGGGCCTTCTCAGCTAGATCTGTGCCAGGGAACTTGCTACCTGTCCACCCACCTGCCTTGCATATCTGCTGTTTGCCAGGGACTATGGAAAAGGAGGCAGAGACTTTGCAAACTGATATTTAAACCATTGGTTGCTTGAAACCAGCTCTGGTGGGAGTATTTACAACACAGAAATTGGCAGATGTGACCAGTCTACAGTTCAGCAGAATGCCAGTTTATATACCCCTCCTGGAACCAGCCAAAACCTGCCCACAGCACCTTAGTTTAATGCCCTTTGGATTTTTTTTTTGATGCAAATATTTGTTAGGAAAAGAGAGAAAAATGCCCTCATTTCCTTCTCTGTTGAAAACTTTGCAAAAAAGAAAAAAAATCTTATCGAGTGCATATTTCTGTTCTTAATTTTCTGTCTTAATTTTAACCAGTTTGTTCAAAAGACAGGCAAGTGGCCCCTCGTTCAGACTTCAGCTCCCCTGGCTTCCTGACTGCCCCCAGCACAGTCCCTACCCCACGACATCAGACTCTTCATAGGTCCTTTTTGGCCCAAGAAGCTGTTTGAGGTATGTGGCTCCCATGGGCCGCGGCCCCTCAGGCTTGTTTGTAAGGGGCTGTTTCCAATTTTTTCACAGCTTCGTGCTCTTATTTCTCAACAGGCCAAAGCTGGACTCACAGGCATTGTCCCTGGAAAGAGTGAGGAAAGTGGCTCCTTCCTCACCCAGGAAATGAGCATTCTTCTCCCTCCTCTGAGGAAGGCCCAGTGTGGTAGGTCTGGAGACTGCTTGTTAGAAAAAGGATGTGGAATCTAGGAATCAGGGGCTGGAGGTGCTGTGAGGAGGCTGCCCCGCCCCCTATGGTATTTTTACTGCCATAAACCAGGGCCTGAAAGAATAGTTAATCCCCATTTGTTGACTGACCCAGTTTTTCTCCCTCCCTTAGGCAGGCACGCATGCTTGGGCTGCCATATCCAGGGACCATGGATGGCGTGGCTTAAATCTTTCCTCAAGGTTCTGGAAGTTGGACATCCAAGAGCAAGGGGCTGGACAACTCAGTTTTGGGGGCTCTCTTCCTGCCTTGTAAATGGCCACCTTCTCGAAGACGTGTCCTCATAGGGTCTCTTTTCTGTGTGCACAAAACCCCTGTTGTTCTTCCTCTCCTTAAGAGGATCCCAGGTCTTGATCACCCTTACAACTCATTTTAATTGCTTCCTCACAGTCCCTGTCTCCAAATACAGTCATGCTGGGGTGGGGGGCTGAGGGTTTCCCATGTGAACTTGGGGGAGGGCATGATTCAGTCTCTACCAAATGGGAACTGATTCTGTTTTAAAAACACTTGAAAAAGAAATGTTCTCACAAATATTAAAGGAGCTCCTTTAATTTCTCTCTTTCAGATTCAACCACTCTCACTTCAGGAAAGGCTTCCCTGTGGCCTAGACCCTGCAGGATGCAGGGTAAAGCCATTTTGTCTTTCCTGGCCTCTGTGGGGGAGGGCCGGGAATGAATCCTAATTCTGTATATCTGTGGTTTTCATCTGTGTAGCTACACTTATCCTTCAGAATTTCGCCATCAAAATTCAGTTTTATTCATTCAAATTTAAATAATAAACATGTGCAAGAATTTAAGGAGAGGCACTCATAGCCAAGTCAAACACACAGTGATGGGGCTTTACAGCTCTCAGAAGTGAGACCTTTTATTCCTTAAAAATCTTAATAACACAGCGGGTTTGAAAATCACCATGACATTATCCTTTATCCTTCTCTTTTTTTCCAACTAATTCCTACCCAATTCCTGTTTCTCTCACTAAGTTGTTGAAGACATTAACTAAATCGGGGTGGACAGCAGAGAGCATGCCTGTCTACTCCTCATTTCTGTTTAGCTTTTCTTTCATAAATTTGGGTCTGTGACTCTTTTTTTGTGGGAGAACTTCTGGTGTTTCTCAGGTTTTGGGGGGAGGGGCGCTGAAGAGTGGCAACAGCAGCTGGTGAATGTTAGCATTGAGAAAGTGGCATTGGGATAAAGTCTGCGTCTGGGTACACGTTACTCTTTGTGCATGTTTACGTTTACAGGAAACTTCTGGAAACAAGATGCCTGAGTGTAGAAACTGAGAGCTGATGATGAGGATTTCAGGTGGGTGTGTGAGAGAGTCTTTTGTAGGCTGTTGGGGACTTTCTTCAAATCATACCATATAGACAAGCCTCTGCCTCCCCCTTCAGGAGCCAGTGGTCTAGAGTTGGGATCTGAGACGAGACTCACCATGGAGAGGTGTGGGAGGTGTGGTTCCATTTGTCACACACACACACACACACACACACACACACACACACACACACACACACTCCCTCCCTAGTCTCCAAGTGGGTCATATCAGGATTTGGGGTTTCTTAGTCTACGTGTGGTCCCAGGTGCACAGACTTGAAAGAAGCTGGACCTGGGCCATGTTGGGAGTGGGGCTGGCAGGTGGCAACCCCAGGGTGGGGCCCCCTTCCCCTGTGGAATCCTGACTCTCAGGACTCCAGAGCTGAGAGGCACCAGAAGCCCAGGGAGTATAAGCCTTTCATTTCATAGATGAAGTCACTGAGGACCCGGAGGACTCCACCCTCTTTCTGGTCTTGTCAGAGGCACTTAAGAAATACATGTTGACTTGACATGACCCACTGTGAAACAGGCGTAACAAAACTCCTCACATGGCAGCTGGATTAGGCCGTCAGCAGCTGGGAATGATTCTGCCCCTGTTGGTTAAGCCCAAATGTGTGGGGAGCAGCAGAGGTGCATTCTGGGAAGTTTGGATGGTACAACCCGAGTGGAGGTTCAGAGTCTCCTTTCACAGATACACTGAGTTTACCAGAATGTCAGAGCTTCTACATCAGGAAGATTAACTCAAGTGAGGGTACAGATCAGTAAAATGAGGCCCAGAGAGGGGAGATGATCTGACTGGCAAATTGCAGGAAGACCTGGACCTTGAACCCAGTGCTCTGGCTGCTGATTGAAGTTCTTCCTGCTGTGTCATAGGGCTGCTGTTGGCATTTGCTGTTGCAAATCTGAGATGGATGGAATTGATTGGATTTAGAGCATCTCTGAGATGGGATGAGCAAGGCATGGTCAGAGCCAGCCTGGATTTCAGCGATGCCGCCATTTTGTGACTTAAGATGGAGAGAGACTTTATGTCCCAGCAGTGAAATGGAATCATATAAATTAAACCGGCAATGAACTGTCTGCTGAATGTGTGAACAAGGCCGATAAATCCCTAGGAGCTTAGGAAACATCTGCTCCTTACTTCGAAGGCCGAAACTTTACCATAAAGCAGAAAAGACCAGGCCTGGAATCTTTAATTTTCTCTGAAGGGATAAAGATGGGGCCCAACATTCAGATAAGCTCCAAAGCTTTTGTGACCCGATGGTGAGCTTCTCCTTTTTGCCTTTATCAGAGTAGAATTTTTCCACTCCACCTTGCCTATCTCAGTTTTTCAGCGACCTGTGCTCTTGTTATGCTAGCGTGGAAGGGACTCTTGACCGGGTCAGGGTGTTTTCTGTGGGCCCCGATAGATGGTTGGGGAGGGAGTGATGAGAAGACTGCCCCCGAGAACAGGAGTCAGGGACTGGAGGATTTCATCACATCCAGGTCAAAATCACTGGCCCAAGGCCAGGCCCTGAAGAAGGCTGTGGGGCCCTGGGGCCTGGGGAGGGGCAGGTAGCAACCCAGAATTGAGGACAAGACACCAAGAGGTAGAATTGAGTTGCTAATCTAAAATCAGAAGTCTTGGAGTTAGAGAATTTTGAGGAAGCACATGATTTAGGCCAAACATGTGAAATGCTAATTTTCAGCAAAAGGAAATGGTCTTAAATACAGGATGGCTAACAGGCGACATCTTACTGGCTGACATCTTATGTGACCACTGAAGTATATTGAGGGCCTGTGTCCCTGGCTAGATTGACGGGTGCTGTGTCCATCAGTGATGTTTGCTATGGCCAGACCAAAGATGAGATATGTGGGACCACATACTTTTCCTTTAATCGATAGACTCTCCTAATATTTCCATCCTACCTAACCTTGGTTTGCCCACCATAATCTTTCAGTGTTCTGAACAGGTGAATTGCTGCTAGGCCAAGTCTAGTAGTGTATTTTTTTTTTTTTTTTTTTTGCATAGAAGAACTGGGGTACAGGCCAGAGGTGTGGGGATTGAGAGGATTCACCAGAGATAGAATGAGGAGCAGAACAGGCCGACTGATGAAATACACTGCTGAGGGAGCAGTGGGTGAGACAGGAGAGGTCTGCTGTGCCATGTGGGTCAACTTGGGGGCGGGGCTCGAACTCAGGCTGTAGCAGTGATAGTGCTGAGACTTAACTCCTAGGCTACCAGGGTGTTGGGGACCGAGGCCGGCATCTTGCGCCATATAAAGGTGAAATGGAATCTGGATAGAGAAAAACATCCGGGTTGCAAAAGGCATGAGAAAAGAGTTTCCTGCCCACACCCTTCCTCCTTTTCTCTTCTCGCCCATTTTCGCCCCTCACGAGATCAGCAGCCCGCCAAACGTGCTGTATGCCCATTGGTCTCCTCCTCTCCTGGCTTCCGCGATTGCATCATCCTCCCTCCTGCATATAAGCCGCTGTGAAACTCAATAAACTCTCTCTGCTCTCTCTCTGCTCTGCTGCTGCACCATCGATCAACTCTTTTGTACGCCGCACCTGGGGCCCCAAAACTCTCGGCCTTGCTGGTCAAGGTCCCCCGCACCAGGGAGACCCTGTGCGTCTAAAATCTTTTAGATAGAAACAATAGGGAACTTAAAATGGAGAGACTGTGCTTAAACATCAACCACCATCTTTGTCCATAGGCCCTGGGGCCTCGTCTCTCCCATTCTTTCAGAGGAGTGCAAACAACCTAGGCGTCTTGGGGACTTGGGGACGGGGTCATGAGGAAGTGAGGTGGTCCCTGCCATGCTTCTGGCTCTACCCCAGGGTGAGCGCTTCCTTTTCCAGTTGATAAGGAGTGGATACTTAATATGCACCTGGGAAGTGAGATCAACCTCATTAACCACAGCAGATAGTCATGAGGTAAATATGATCCTGCTTTGCCCTCTGGGGGCTCCTTCTCCAGGGAGCACACTGGGAGGAGGGGAGAAAAGGAACCTTGGGTGAATAATAACTAGAGTCACTGGCCCAAAGGGCCAGCACTGTGGACTACTGAGTAGTTCTTTTGGTCTTGGCCATGTGGGTAGAGTTGTGGTTAGTTGGAGTAGGAGCAGGGAGGAAAATCCGTTGTTCACTTTTTACGTCATCTGTGTGTGTGAGACTGATGAGAGTTGCAACTTTGAGCTTTGTGGTATTTCTCTAGGGGTAGGTGTCAAAATCTATCCTCTCACCTGGGAAATAATGAGTGAGATAAGCACCTGGATCAGACCTGGGTGTTTAAATGCATCATGGTAAGAGTTGGGTGCATTACTCGATTGCTTTGAAATTCAATTTCTTTCTCTCTTTTTGTAAATCTGAAAGTGAGGTAATAATGCCTGTTTTACCATCTAATAGGATTAAAATGTATTAATAGGTGTGAAAAGTGGTTTATAAATTATAAAACCCTAGAAAAATGCCAGGGTTTATTATGACATTAAATGTGAATTGATAGGTACAAGATCCTACCTATTGCATTAAAATGTGAAAAACTGAACCTCTTTGGAATGGGATGTTCACTCCATATTTTATTTAACCAAGGTAGAATCCTCAGTAGCATCTTACACTCTTGGGTGATGCTGAGCTCCCAAACAATGAAACCTCCAAGCTCTTTCAGCAAGGCTGGAGAGATCGCCTCCTCTCCCTCTATGGGCATGTTGCTCTGTTGGGGGAGGGGACTGACATTTTAAGATGAGTGAGAGGCTCAAGCTTGGAGTGAAAACGCATGCAGAGTGTAGGGTAAATAAAATGAACCAGGTGCAGCACAAGTTCGATTCCTGCCAGGGAGTGACCCCCATGGCATGGCAGACCTCTCCTGTCTCCTCCCTGCTCCCCTCAGCAGTGTATTTTCTGTAAATCTACCTATCCTGCTCTCCAACATTCTGTCTCTGGTGAATCCTCTCACCTCCACACTTGTGGCCTGTACCCTAGTTCTTATATATGTAAATAAATAAGTCTTACAAAACAAAATCAAAAACAAAGTGAATCAGACTTTTTTTTACATACTCCTACTTTCGCTTTCCCGGGGATCACCTGAAGTCTTGCACTCTTAGGTTGTGTGGATGCCCGGGGCTGAGAGGTGTGGGTGCGAGGCTTGATGCCTATGATGGTGGACACCTGGGCCCCGAGAGCAGGGGCTTGTGTGTATGTTAGTGTGGGCACCTGGGTCAAGATGTGAGGGAACAAGGGTGGCATCACTCTGAGGCGAGACTGCAGGACCCAGGCGGATGCTAGCGAGAATACCCGAGATTGTTGCTGTCTTGCCGGTGGATCTGTCCCCTGATTTAGCATTAACGCCTATAGACTCCACAAAGATGCCAACATTGTCTTTTCATCTCCAAGAGCCAACGATGAACCTGCCTGGCCTGGGGCAGTAGTATAACACAGAGTTCACTGGCCAACAGAGCTTCATATCTTGGTAAGATTCTAACCAACTGGGCCCACTGGACAAAGGATAAGAATAGACACTAGGATAAGAACTGAGACTGGTTGTTTGGAGCAACCAATTGCCTTCCCTGCAGCCAGGACTCAGCTTTGTGCTAGCAGACTTGAGATTAGGGATTTTCACTGCAAAGTCTGTTTTGCTGATTTGGGCAGAGAAAGGTATTGCCCCATTTGAATTCAAAATGCCGCAATTCGGAGAAGCATATTTTGAGCTCAGCAGATCAAATGCTATGCTACTAATTTGTCATAACTTGCATTTCCTATACTGAGAAGGAAAAAAAAAAAAGGTTGCAAATGTCGTTGGCTCTAATGATTAGCTCCAGTGACGAATTCTGTCTGTGGTTATTTCCTTCCAAGGTTAACTGATTGGAGCCTGTGTGTTTGATCAATAAAATGGCCTCCTCTTTCCTACCATGTACATAATCTCATTTAGTAGAAGTATAGCTTTGATTTCTTTCTAGACTAGGTGGTTATTTTTCTGGCCCTGAGAAGTGTCGGTTTAAGATTCTGTCACATTGAAGATGTGGTAGTTTCCATCTAGGAAATCTCCAGGAGTGGAACAGCTCCGAAGGATGGGACTAGAAGAAATGCTCTGGGCCCACCTGTGGGAAGTGGTTTGTTTAGATCAGAAAGAGGTGGGCTGATGTGGAAACTCTAAACCTGTCCTATGTGATTTAGGCACTTCTGAAAAAACAAACAGCTATATTGGCAATTATGAGGTCAAAGAGTCACATGTTGGCCCCTGTGCCAATTTAGCTAACTGAGGACTCAGCACTGATGTGAAGTATACGTGATGGTCACTTAATCTCTGCACCTGGAAAAAATAAAAATACAGCCAGGAAGCAAGTGGAGTGCATTTGAAGCTGGGTTGGGCTGTAGCGACAGTGTTCAAAGGCAGAACACCTGAGCTGTGCCGACCTTCCAGACTTGGAGGGGTGTTTGGAAAGTGTGCATCTCCTCAGACTTAGCTCCGTCATGCCTCTCAGGGGCAAGGTGAGCGCTGTGCAAAGTCCAGGATGGACTGGCCTCCTGGAACTCTGTTCCCACGAAAAGGGTCCCATTGCCACGTCATCTTTTCTATCTTATGCCAGCTGGTTTTTCTCCTGAAATTCAATCTGCCCCCCGCTCTTTTTTTTCAGATATGCCAGTTTACAAAAGAGGCTCATGAAAAGAAACAGCTGTGGGAGACCAGCAGGAGCTGCTGGTGCGCCAGACTTGGGGTACACACCTGCATGGCACTGGGTGGAGGGAGCGCTGTTGTGGGGAGGGCCTCATGGGCCATCAGGATGCTATAGCTAGAGGGCTGGGTGGCTCTGGGGGTGGCAAATTGGATACCCCACGGCTCACCTGGAGGTCATGGGATCACACCTGACTTGAATTAGTCAAAAGGATTCCAGGATGAGGGTTAGTTGGTTGTTTATGAATGAAATGATTAGCTGGGTGCAACAGCTCCTAAGACACAGATTGTCCAAATCAGTGACATCTACTCAGTGAGCCCCAAGTGAACAAGGGGCATCTCTGTAACCCGCCAGGCAGGAGGGGCAGGACTGATGGGACGTAGGAGCCGCTAAAGACTGTACTGTGTCAGCGAGTTAGCTGGGAGCTACTGGAGGGTTTTGACCTCAGGTGGACATGATCTCACCCCAAGTTCTGTGTGAGGATAGACTGTGAGGGGTGAGATAAAATATTAACTCGGAAATTGTGGTAGCTGGAGTAGGAGTGTATTCACCAAAGCACTGAGAAGCTGTTAGTTATAGGGTATATTTTGAAGGTTTAAGTGAAGAATCAGTGTGAAAGAAAGGGAGTAGAGGACGGCTGAGGGTTTGGCTTGCGAAGCTAAGAGGCCTGAATTTCCAGCTGCTGACCTGAGAAAGGCTTTAGAGAAAAATAAAATTTGGGGTGGGAGAGTATCATGGTAGCATCAGAGTCTATTAGACATCAGGTGGAGAGAGGGAGTAACATTTGGACATAACCTAGAAGTTCAGAGAGAATGTCTAGAAGAGATAACAGTCGGGAGTCTTCAGTAGGTGGCTGAGGTAACAGGACTGAATGAGGTTGCTGTGGAGAGGAGCAAGCAGAGAAGAGACCCAGAGGTGAGTGCTGGTCCTTCAGTGGGAGCAGGTTGGGGAGATCAGAGGTGCACCTGAAGGAGAATGAGAAGGAATGTCAAGAAGTGTGCTGGTCTGGAAACTGAGGCACAGAGTATCCTAGAAGGAGGAAGACGGCAGCCATGTCCCAGGACAGGTGCTGGCCACTGGGTTTAGCTACATGAACATCACTGGTGACACTGACTCCCGACTGTTATCTCTTCTAGACATTCTCTCTGAACTTCTAGGTTATGTCCAAATGTTACTCCCTCTCTCCACTTGATGTCTAATAGACTCTGATGCTACCATGATGCTCTCCCACCCCAAATCAGGATGGGCGTCGCATCTGATTGGGGTGAGGGCAAGAGAGGGATTGGCAGAGGAGTTCTGGCAACTCAGGCAAGGGTTTTTTAGTATAGGGAGCAGAGAAATGGGTGGCATCGAGGGGAGATAGAGGAGGAGGGGTGTGTATGTGTTCACACAGGTGCATGTGTGTACAGTGGGAATAATCCAGGGGTGAACGGATGATGATGTGGGAGAGAGAGGGGTTGTTGGAGCCAAGCCCTTGGGTGGGATCCAGAGTTTAGGTGAGAGGTTGGCCTTCTCGGGGGGCGAGGGTGGCCCCTCCACAGTAAGGGCAGCAGGACAGAGTTTGTGGGAGCTGATGCTGGTGGTGGTGGCGGGCAGGTGGAGGTGCGAGAGGAGAGCAGCTGTTTTCTGAATGCTTCTATTTCCTCAGTGATGGAGGAAGCAAGGTCAGCAGTGGAGAGTGGGATGAGAGAGATGGTGCTAGAGACAGAGGGGAGGGGGAGGGTGATCTAGGATGGGGCAGGGTGAGTGGAAGAGGGAATGAATGTGATACCCAGGTGACATAAGGACCCAGAGCTCAGATGCGGCCATGGAAATGAATTTCATGGAGACTGATGGGTCCCCTCCTTTTCTCTGACCATTTTCAGCTGGGGTACAGTGGAGAGCAGGTGATGCTTTGGAGTTTGGGGGTTTCCAATGGATTCTACAAAGCAGGAGAGGGACAATCAAAGGTATCTCTTCCTTTTTCATTAAGATACTGATATGGCCCTATCAATCAAACTACCTAACAAACTATTATTAATGAGGCATGATCCACAGTTTGACAATCACTGTTCTAAATGGCTTTTTCATGTTTTCTTCCTACTTGACTTCATATCATGACCTTGTCTCAGTGAGGATTTTAGCTGAAAATCCACCACACAATTTTTGAGCACCCCTGAAGTGCCTAGCATAGCTTTTAGTGCCATTAGGGGAGACAGTAGAGGGAAAAGACACAGTGTGACACCAATGTGGGTTGGTAGGCTCATGGGCTGCTCCCTCTCATTAAGCCCCTTGGGTCAGCTTTCTCTACTCAAAGATGGTGCCACACTGGGGTGTTACTTCCCACAGAGTTGATGGGATGTCAAGGGGCCTGGCACCCAAGATGTCCACCTTAACATCAGCTAAGAACACCTGTTCTCTACATGTGGTCAGATCACTGACGCTAAGACTGTCACCTCCTTTAGAAGGAACAGTAAACTCTAGTAATACACCCTAATCCTGGGATAGTGTCAACATTTTCTGCAACCTTGCCAAACTGTTAGTTCATGCTGAACTTATGGTTGAACTCTACCTCTTGAGACTTTTTAAAATGTCTTAGTTTTCATCCCTTTAAAAATCATATATTTATTTCAGGGGAAGGGGTTTGGGGTAAATGAGATGCCCTTTCTTTAAGAGGTTGGGGACTGACTGTGTTTTGGAATTGTCGAGACACCTTTGCTGAGTGGGGATCAAGGTAGGGCATTGGTTCTGCAAATTTTGGTTCAACTCACAACACACTGGAAACTGTGAGCAAGAGGTCATGCAAAAGGAAAATACTGCATTTCTTCATCTTTTTGTTCCTTTTTGGCCTTTGCTTCAAAGGGGAAAATGAGTGAGAACAAAGGTGATGCATTTTACTCTATCTTCTAATTACATTTTAATTCAGTAAAGGGAGTGCATTTCTCTTGGTGACATGCCATGTTTACGGGGCCAGACGTGGCATTTGCATTTTGTTAATGGGCTGGTTGCTTTGTGCTAACACCCTCGCCATGGATGCAGTGGGGCTTGTCTTTCCAGGCAACAGTTAAACCAGCAGGAGACCACTTGTGTGCAATTTGTTGGAATGAAATCTACATTTTGGGATTAGATTACTTAGGAGTGTCATTTTGCATTGCGTTCGACTTTGTGGGTGGTCTCCCATAAACCCTGCATGTATAGCAAGTGTCAGCCCTGATTATCTCCAAGCAAGACTGTAATGACTGCACAGCGTGGTATTTACACAAAAGAACCAAGTTCCCTTAACTTCTCATTCAGGGAATGCAGGGGCATGGATGAACCCTCATCAGAGATGGCCAAGGGTCCCTGGTGTAGCCATTCGTGAAGGGATGCTCTCACCTTTCTAGAGATCAGGATATTGGCTGCCAGTGTCATGGGGTGCAGCAGAAAGGACATTTGTTTTTAGTGATGACTAGCGGGGTGGTTCTCAAATTTCTAAGGACTGAAGGGCTATGCAGAGGACCGATAAGTGGGTGAGCTGTGTGGGGGCTGATGCATGACTCTGCAGAAAATGGACATGTCATTGCCATGTCATTCTGGTGGAAGAAGCGGATCTCAGTCAAGGGTGATTTGCTTCTCCAGAGGACGATTGACAGAGACTGGAGATATTTTTTAAAGATTTGTTTACTTATGCATACAAGAACTGGGGTACAGGCCAGAGGTGAATGGGGTGAGAGACAGAGTGGGGACCAGACAAGGCAGATGCATTGAAATACACTGTGGAGGGGAGCAGTGGGCGAGACAGGAGAGGTCTGCTGTGCCATGAGGGTCAGCTCCCTGGCTGGGAATTGAACTCATGTTGCAGTGGCTGTGGCCAGCTTCATGGTACTGCGCTTTAAGCTGGTGTGTCACCAGGGAGGGCCCTGGAGATGGTTTTGAGGGTGCTCCTGCATCTGGTGGGGAAAGGCCAGGAAGCCGCTGGCCAGCCTCCGGGGTTCAGGCTGCTCCCTTGTCCTCATCATCAGAGCGTGATTGTGCCTGAAGTTTCCGTGGTGCTGCCGCTGCTGACAGAGCCTGCTTTAGGGGCTGGGCGGGGTGGGAAATGCACCCTGACTTCCCCAGCCCTCTGCCTTTCCCCCTCAGCATGCTCCATCCACTGGTGTTTCCCGCCTCCCGGCTGCCTGGAGCCCCCACAGTCCTGGGACTATAGTATCCCAGAGCCACACAGCGGAGGCCAGTTGATGGAGTCTGACAGATCTAGGTTAGCTCCCAGCCTCGTGCCTTCATCTTGGGTAACCTTGGAGGCAAATCACGTAATCTCTCTGAGCCTCCTTTATAAAAATCTGAAGCACCAGGGGCTGCAGTTCTTACCTCATTGGACAGTAAGGATTAAATTTAGGTGAATTTTTCAGTATCTGGCTCGGTAGTAGATAGTTCACAACATTTTTATCATTGCATGTTGTAGCTTGCAATTACTAAAGCTTAGTTTTCTCACCTTTAAACGTGCCAGCAATCTCTTCTACTGTGCAAAATGTATAAAAAATAAACAAGAAAAATGGAAACAACTGTATAATGTCTGGAGAAAACAACGACTACCTCTTATTCTTTCTGTCTTCATGCCATGTATACTGTTTAGTGACTTGCTTTTAGGTTTAATGATGTATTAGGAACATCCCTCCATGCCAATAAATATAGATCTACATCATCTGCATCGTGGTTTTAAAAAGCAGCCTAGTATTTTATTGTATCGATGAACCATCATTTACTCAATCAATCCCTTATACTCTTGGATGGGGAGATCATTATGGTTAATTTTCAAAGCCCAGAGCCTGGCGTGCTGAGGTTGTAGCGTTCACGGTTGTGTTCTAGAAAGTCACCCACCTGTGCTCACTGGCTGTGTCCCTCGGTCATTGCCTTGGGAGCAGGACACATGCCCTCTGCTCCCACTCTTTTGGCCTGGTTGTGCCCACTCTGGGGGGCAGGTAGTGGAATTTGTGCATAATAGAGTGGTTCTGTGTTCAGGCTGGGCTCAAAGTCAAGCTCCCCTGCTTGGGTGAGTTATCTCACCTCCCCAGCCTCAGTTTCCACATGTGCCTATAATGGTGATAGCAATTGTGTCTACATACCACAGAGCTTATCTGGGGATGAAACGAAGTAGTATGTTCGAAAGTTCTGGTCCCTCAACCTCCTCAATATCTTCTGAGTTGGATCAGTTGGGGATGGATGTTTCTAGAATTCTTTCTCCCTTACTCAGAGTTCCATGCTGCTTGGTGTAAATTATCTGCTGTGATCAAGCATCTCCCCACTATCCTCGAACAGCAGAAGCTGGAGTTGGAGATTTCTACTTGCTGCCTTTCTGGGCTCTAGCTTTTAACTGCTGAGTATTAGTTTCCCATTGCAGCTATAATAAATAACTACCAACCTATTGGACTGCAACACATTAGCAATCAGTGGCTTAGCAAGTTTACTACCTTATGGTCCTGGAGGGAAGAAGACTGAAATCAATTCTTTTTGGGGAGGATTTATTTTCTTTAAATTTGAATTTTGGGGTTACATGTTTGCTCCTCCATTTGTGCACATATTTCGCCCACCCTCTACTAAACCACTGTGCTACTAAACCAATATCCCTTCTCCATCCTCTCCTCCCTCCCCCCGCTCCCTCTGGAAACCATTAAATTCTTTCACTAAGTCCAAGATTTATTCCTGCTGTATTTTACCTGTGTATGTTTTCCAGAATCAGTTTTGTGGGGCTAAAATCAATACATTGGCCAGTGTGCCCCCTGGGCTCCAGGCAAGACTCAGATCCTGCCTTTCCTGGCTTTTCTCAGCCCCTGATGCTGCAGGGCTGTGGCCTCGCAGCACTGGCCCTGTCTGTTGTCAGCTCCTCTGACTCCAGCTCACCTGCCAGCCACTTACCAGGACACTGGCGGCTACATTGGGTCCATCACATAATCCAGGATAGCCTCCCCTGCCCTCCCCCGGTTTCAGTGACAGCCGCAAAGCCCGGCTCGCCCTGCAGTGTGGGACGAGGAGGAGGGTCGCTTCGGGTGACCACGCTTCAGTCCCCACGTGTCCGAGCATGGCTCTTCCGTGTCTCATCCTCTCGAACGTGGATGTCCCTGGTGGCTGAGAGCCTGGGACACCCGACAGGCATGAAGTGGACCTGACAGGTGCCTGAGTGCTGGGGCCCCTGCCTGGACCAAGTTTAGCACTTGCGCCACGCCAGGCAGTGGGAGGGCCAGGAGAACATGGCCCAGAAAAAGGTCAGCTGCCTGGGCTCTGGGCTTGTCCAGGCATTCAGCCTCTCTCCTGACTCCTGTGGTGACTGTTGGGTTCGTGCTCGGCTGCATTAGTTCCTACCCAGAACCTGCTGGTGTGCCTCACCCCTCAGCAGGGACCCCCTGCCCTGGAGCAAGTCCTTTTGCTTCACGTGGCCTGCCCATTGCCAAGGGGGCCTTCCTAGCCTTACCTCCAGGCTGACTTGCTCCCCAGAGTGTAATTGGAGGGACCCTGTTCCCGGTCACAGGGACATGCTGCCTCCCAACAAGAAATGCTGCCACGGTCATCCTTCTTTGACCCAGTCCAGCCCTGCTTTCCCTTGTCCAGCTCCAGATGTCCTGCATGTCCAGAGCAGCCCCAAGAGCCTCTCTGGTGCCTGCACACCTGAGGTTCCGCAGGGGACCAAGAGGCTCACCTCATCACTGGGCCTGTGAATGTGGGGTATGAAGGTACCCCAACATGTCGACTGGTGGGATGGATGACTCATGAGAGTTGCTGCTTTTTAAAAATTTATTTATACATACAAGAACTGGGGTACAGGCCAGAGGTGTGTGGGGGTGAGAGGATTCACCAGAGACAGAGTGGGGAGCAGAACAGGCAGATTGACTGAAATAAGTTGCTGAGGGGGGCAGTGGGCGGGTCAGGGGAGGCCTGCTGCGCCATGTGGGTCAGCTCCCACATGGGAATCAAACTCATGCTGTAGATCACTTCATAGTGCTGTGCTTTAACCTATTGCACTACCAGGGAGGGCCTGTGAGAGCTTCTGACCTGCGGCTAGCCCATCCACCCCCTGGTACCTCTCTCCTAGAGACTCCCTTAGGCAAACTTCTTGGATGTGACCTTGGGAGAATAATGGCCCCCATCACAGCCCCTCTAGTCCTCCCCAGCGCTTCAGCTTCCCCCTGTCCCCCCAGAAACCCTGTTCTTTTTAGTTTCCTGCCACAACTCAATTAGGGAGGATAGAAATCACCCTTTCTATTAGAACTTCAAATGCTGAGGAACATAAATCTGCTTTCCCTAGCGGGGCTGGGCTTGTTGCTTCGAAGCTCGATGCTCTGATTTTTAAGCAGCAAGAAAGCAAGTTACATTTTGATATAAAAATCAAGTTGACTATTCCTATCCTTCTAGATCGATCCTACTTTCTCACCCTCAGGCAAACACGAATGCCTGCCCATCCTCTCCCACTTCCACACATTCTAAAGTCTGTTTTTTATTTGAATTTTTAAAGATTTGCTCGGGATTACAGCATCATTAGCTGAATATAAAGACAGAAAACAGTCACCCAGGACACTACTGTCATTCCTGACAAATTAAGCTATTTTTATTTTTTCCATGTTCCCTTCCAGTTTTTGTCCCCATGAACATATAATTTAAATAGCTATAATCATAGTGTAGCTATCATTTTGTGTTCTGCATTTTTCCACTTAGCATTAATTATATCATAAGTCTTTTTTTTCCGTGTGGCTGCAAAGTCATCGTGATTATCATTTTTAATAACTGTAAGAATTCATCAAGAGGGGAGCAGGTGGTTTAACCCTATCTCTGTTGTGGGGGCTATTGTGAGTCCTTTGGGGGTGCCCTTGACTTATATCCCTCTGCTGTCCGCTGGACAGGGGAGGTGGGAGGCCAGCAGAGAAGAGGTAGGGAACCGGAGGGGGAGAAAATCCACCCCAGGAAAAGCAAGCAGAGGCAGTTAAAAGTGCCTGTGTTATACACATTTACAGTTAAGACTCGTAAAGTGGCAGCTGGGAGGAAGCCTGGCCTTTCCCCTTTCAAGTCCCTTCACTAATGCCTCTTTTCGGGAAGGCCTCTTGCCTTTACATTTTGGAATGATTCAATGTCTGGTTATAGGAAGCTGTGCAAAACTTAGTCTACAAGTTGTAACCTCCCTACCCATCCAGACCAACTCCTGCATGCTCAAAACAGATAATGATCCAATTTTGGTTAATCTCACACCTAGAGCAAGCTAATGCTGAGAGGATTTCTACTGTGACAATGTTTCTTAAAGTTCCTCGACGTCTAGGCTGACAAGATGCTCTGTATAAAAAGGGTTCCTTGATAACATTTTTTTGGGGGGTAATATGCTGCACACCTGATGGTTTCCTGGGGTTTTTATGGTGCACATTAATATATTCAGGTTCTGGGCAGTCCCGTAGAAACTGCTCGATGTTGGACGACCTGGAGTTGCCCGGGCTGCAGGCTGCTTCTGTCCTATGGTACTTCTTCCTGTCAGAGTCTGGGAAAATGCAAACAAGTGAGGTGAGCCAGAGAGCATTGGCCACCAAGATCTGGTTGAAATAGTGTTGGGAGAGCTGGACGAGGAGCCAAGTAGGCTTTGGACCTGAAGATTCACAGGTGTAGGAAGTAGCTCAACCACATGGTGAGGGTGTGGAGGGATCAGAATGGGGGTCATATTTGCGTTTGCAATCCTGGGGGGTAGCCTACAGGGAGCTGAACTCAGCAAGGCCATGTGGTGGAGCAAGGAGGTCTTGGCGAGCGACTTCATCCTGGTGCTGGGATGATGGAACTGACTTGTGAGTGTCCACAGCTCTTCTTTGGATGGGTGACACCCTCTGGGATAGGCAGAGTTCTGATTCCCCCTGACCTCTGCCCCCTGGTGTCATGCCTCTGAATATGTCATGTTATTGTGAAAGGGATTTCACAGATGCCATTAAGGTTCTTAATCAGTAGACCTTACCTAGGAAGCTTATCCTTGATTACCTGGGGTGGACTCATGAGCTCATGGCCTCTTAAGAGTAGAAGAGGAAGCCAGATAGAGAAGTCAGAGAAATTTGGAGTATGAAAGTGTTACAGGGTAGCCCAGAGTGGACTGGGCCATCTGTCTGTGGGGCCTCACCTGCATGCTCACAATTCAGTTCTACTGCAGGCACACACAAAAGGGTCAATAACGGGTTTATTTACAAAAGGGGAAAGGAATAGGGAACAACCCAGGGAAAGAGAGCGGGATACAAAGAAACTGTAATACCTTATGGCTAGGCTGACTGAACACACCGAGTCCCACGGTCAGGAGAGCTGTTTCCCAAGCAAGAGATACAATCGCGGCCCATTTATCCCCCAAATGTCCCAGAATTCCTGCTAGCTCCGCCCTTGGGTCCTCGCAGTTCTCTCCCTGGTACTGCTGGGAGTTGTAGTTTCCAATCACCGGAGCAGGGGGTAGTGTCCAAAAAGCTGGAGTAGGGGGTGGAGTCCATAAGACTCTGCAGAGTTCCTTTAGGACATCCTTCCCATTAACAAAAGGACTCAGTATGTCACTGCCAGCTTTGAAGATGGATGGAGCCATGAACCAAGGAAGGCAGCTTCTGGAAGCTGAAAACAGCAACCGATGGACAGGCAGCAGGGAAGCCTGGGATCTCCAGCCAACCACCTTGTGAGGCTCACTTTTCTCAACAACCTGAATGAGCCTGGAAGTAGATCCTCTCATAGAAGCTCTTCCCACGGAGGCACCCAGGCTGGCCAGTTCTTTGATCTCTGCTGTGTGAGACCCGGGCCAGAGAACTCAACCAAATCCCGTTGGATCTCTGACCCACAGAACTGTGAGAATCCACAGGTGGTTTTTGTTTTGTTTTGTTTTGTTTTGTTTTAAAAGATATTTATTTATGCACACAGAACTGGGGTACAAGCCATTTATTTATGCACACAGAACTGGGGTACAAGCCAGAGGGGCCATGAGAGAATTCACCAGAGACAGAGTGGGGAGCAAAACAGACGGATCTATGAAGTACACTGCTGAGGGGAGCAGCAGGAGGGAGCAGGATGCCATGTGGATCACTTCCGGGGTGGGGATCGAACTCACACTGTAGTGGCCATGGCCAGCGTCACAGTGCTTCACTCAACCTACTGTGCAGCCAGGGATGGCCCTCCACAGGTGTTGTTTTAAACCACAATTTAAGTTTGTTGTTAGCTGTTATGGCAGAAATTGAAAACGAATGCACTCTCTCATCTTCTGTTGCTTGCTATTCCTTCTCATTTGTGGCGTGTAATTGGAGGCCCACTGGCAAGAGGGTGTAAGAAATGTAGTTTGTGGGGTCCCAGCTCCTGCACAGTGTGACACAGAATGTGGGAGTAAGATGAGGAGCACAGTACCGGTTAACATTGGTGGGATGACACTAGGAAAGCTGCTTTGGGGAATTCTCTTGATATAGCGGAGTTGGAGTTTTCAGATGGGTATCTGGCTGAAGATGTCATGTTCTTTTGTTTTTTCTTATTATAAAGATTTACTTATTTATGAATACAAGAACTGGGGTACAGGCCAGAGATGCAGGGGTCCGAGAGGATTCACCAGAGACAGAGTGGGGAGCAGATCTACTGAAACACACTGCTGAGGGGAGCAGTGGGCAAGACAGGAGAGGTCTGCTGCGCCAGGTGGATCAGCTCCCTTGCTACTGGCTGTTGATAGCTCCATAGGGCTAAGCCATTGTGCCACCAGGGAGGGCCCAGATGTTGTGTTCTCGACAATTTTGTGAGGCTCCCAGAGAGGTGTAGTAGGGTGTTGTGGAGGAAGCCCCAAAGCAGAGATGGAGTCCATTCACTCTTGGGTGGCTTGGAATGGTCTCTCCTTTTGCCTAGAAGGAGTGGAGGAGCCCAGCAAAGCACCTCTCATTTCCTGCCCTCGTAAGTGCTAACATTTTCCTGTGTGGAGAATCATTTTACTCTTTTAAATGAGTGTGAATTCTAGTTAAATGCCTATAGTCATATTTATGATAGATTTAATACTGAATTCTTGACAAGCAGATAGGACTCCACATCATGAGACTGTTGTTAAGGGAAATGTGATCTAATGTAGTTGGATGGGAAAATGGAGAGATGCAATAATGATAATCTTTGGCCCCAAGTAAATCCAGGGGCCTGCTTTTTATTGCCAGAACAGCTGGTGGCTATGCCGTGGGGCTCTGCATGAGTGCTGTGGGGGGTTGGAGCAGTGAGTCATGTTGTCCCTGCCCCCAGGGAGATTCTAGTCTAGTTGAAGAGACCAGACACACATGGAGAAGTGATTGGATCACCACAGCACTGAGTAGCACCTTGTTAAATCACATCACAGGTGTTTGCCAATTTCCTGTTACGCCCTCCCAGAGGTGACCTTTCCTTTTATCTTCCTAGAACACGTTGAGAGGCACAAGCCTCCCAGCTGTAATGTCTCTGTGGTGGGCTCCACTGGCTTTCCATTCTCTCTCGTCTGGCGAGAGAAACTAGCCTGTGGAACCATGGATGCCTTTCATGAGCGCTTCCTGGTAGGGAGGGAAGCACAGCTTGCCACCCACCTTGAGTAGGTTGTTTCTGGAGGCATTTGAAAGTAAAACAAAGTACCCTGCCATTAAAGGAAAGCTAGAAATTTCTGTGTGCTTGTACTTCTGACAGGTAGGTTGATGCTGTCACCGGCTGTGTGTGCCTTTTCAAAGTGCATGTTTCTACTTTGTTATTCCTGGGCAGATTAATTCTGAATGCTCCTTTTTGATATGCAGTGATGCCGGGTTGCAGATTTTACCTCTGCACAGGTGGCTGGAACTGTCATTTTGCACCTGGATCTTCAGAGGTCACGGAGACCTAGCCGCCGAGCCTTGCGCGTCTTTGATGCTAGAAGCACCTTTAAATGTTGCATGTTCAGTGCTTGGAGGTTGACTGGGTTGGAAAACTTTCAAAATGGGACATGAACACATTTTACCTTTTCTGTCATAGGGGCACTGTTTGTCTATGAAAAGTGGAAATATGGAACAGGGCATGGAATTGGGGGAGGTGTTGCCTGGGATAGAGTTCCTATGCTTCTTTGGACGAGTTTCTTCTGCTTAAAGACTCAGTTTTCTCATATGTGAAGCCAGGAATAAGTGATAGGGTTACTTAAGCCCCAAAATGTAGGTGGAGTATTTAAAACAATGTCTGGTATACAGTAAGTGCTTAATACATGTTAGCTGACATTATCATCCCTTTTCTGTGCATGATCATCACCACCCCCATCACCAACCTCACCACCATCATTGTCACCACCACCAGCAGCAGCAGATTCCTGCCCTGCCAGAGACTCTCTGCAGGTGACTGATACACGGCGACACCAGGCAGTAGGCAGAGCCCTGCTCTGTCTTAGTCTTGGCTGCAGCCACTGTCCCTGTGTGAGTTTCACCTCCCCTTCGCCATGATGCGTGGCTTCTTTGGGTTCCATCCTTCCATAGCCTTTACTTATCTGAGTCCTGCTGGTGCCCTTGTGCTAGCAAGGATCTGACTGTGGCATGGATATCTGAGCCTTGTGACCGCTGCCTCTTAGAATCTGAGAATCCCCTGCCTCCTAGACTCACATCACTATGAGTTTAGGCCATGCCTGTGTTGATGTTACTTCTTTTTTTGTGTGTGTGCATATAGAACTTGGGTACAGGCCAGAGACTCAGGGATGGCGAAAGACTTCACCAGAGACAGAGTGGGGAGCAGAACAGGCAGATTGACGAAGTACACTGCTGAGGGGAGCAGCAGGTGGGTCAGGAGAGGTCTGCCGCACCATGTGGTCACCTCCAGGGCAGGCGGGAAACGAACTCATGCTGAAGTGGCTTCAGCTTCTTAGTGCTGTGCTTTAACCCGCTGCGCCACCAGGGAGGGCCTGATGTTACTTCTTAAGGCTCTAGCGGTGGGAAGACTTTGGGGATTGATCAAAGAAAATACGTAGGACCACGAGGTGGCAGTAGCACTCTCAGACTGCATCTGGGTGAAGCTCTGACAGGCTGATGCAGATGAGGACGTCCCTCCAAGCACAGGCTCGCCCAGGCGCTGTGCCATGGGGGTCACTGCTCAGAGAGGTAGGAGACAAAAGAGCTCAGGAGACTGTAAGGGATTTAGGTGTCTGATGGTGTTGTTCAGAAGACCAGAGGGGAGACTGGGTCAAGGAGCCCTGGGGCTTTTTATAGCCAGGGACTTATCTATGGTCAGCAGGCTTGGGTATGCCAAGCAGACAGGCTCTTAATGGCTAAGCATATGCTTATTTGGGCTAAATAAAACAATTGGATGTGTTAACATTTGAGCTTGGCACCCCTCGGCTTTTGGCTAATGGGTCTCAGCCTACTATGAAGAAATAAGTAAGTGGGGGGCCAACACAGAGCCCAGCTTTGGGGGCTCGTTTTTTAAAAAGATGTATTTACTTATGCCTAAAGAACTAGGGTACAGGTCAGAGGTGCAGGGGCAGTGAGAGGATTCCCCAGAGATAAAATAGGGAGCAGAACAGTTAGGCTGACAAAGTACACTGCTGAGGGGAGCAGTGGGAGGGTCAGGAGAGGTCTGCCGTGCCATGTGGGTCAGCTCTGGGGCCAGAGATCAAACTGGCACTGAGGGGCCAGTTGGCTTGCAGTGCTGCGTCCTAACCCGCTGCGCCACCAGGGAGGGCCCGGAGCTCACTTGTATCACAGTGGCTCATTGCTTGTTCTGCACAGACGCGACGCTCTGGTGAGGCTGTGGAGATGGTCACTCACTCCAGCCTACTTCCCTTAAAATCTATTAAATAGTCATTATGTTCCAGGTACTTTCATCATACTGTGTTATATACTTAACATACATCATCTCACTTAATTCTTAATTCTCACAGTCCTCTGAAGCAGATACTATTAATAATTCCATTTTACGCATACGGGAGCAGGATCTTAGAGAAGTTTGGTGGTTTTTACAAGATCTGTCTGTTGGAAGGCACAGTGATTCAGGTGCTCAGGTTTGGTGGGGCCAATGGTCATGGCATACAGATGTGTCATAGTTTATTCCTAGGAGGCTTGATGTTCTCCCCGGTGGTCCTCACACAAGCCAGGGATGATGAAGGGCTCCCTCGGTCACACCCATGCTTTCTTGGCTTTCCCAATGTGTCATGTAAGACCCCACTACCCCGAGTCTCTTCCAGGTGTTCCTGAGAGCTCTGGGGGACTTCACAAGTAAGTCTGGTCAGCAATGGAGGAATGGTGACCCTGGAAAGATGCCCTGATTTTTCTGGAAACTGTCACTCCTGCCAGGCTTTGCCAAGATTTTTGGGGATCAGTAGCACTGTGATTTGCATTCCTGCCTCTGGTTGGGTTGTCTAACTTCCTCCATCTCTGGAAATTGTCACAGATACACAGGAGCCCTAGAAGTGCTGACATAGTCAACTGAGGCTGCATTCCATAGACTGGGGGTGTAAATGCAAACATTTATTTCTCTCTGTTCTGGAGGCAGGGGAGCCCAGATCAAGGTGCCAGAAGATCCAGTCTCTGATCAGGGTTATCTTGCCAGTTCAGATAGCCAGCTTGTCATTGCACCCTCCAATAGCAGAGAGAAAAATCATCTATTGCTCATGTCTTCTTATAAGGGTACTAATTTCATTCATGATGGAATTATGCTTGTGGTTCAGCCACCTCCCAAAGACCACACCTCCAAAGATAAGACCATATCATTGGGGGTTAGGACCCCAGCAAATGAATTTGAGGGAATACAGACCCTTGGTCTGTGGTAGTACCCATCATATGGTGTGGTCCAGGGAGCTGAGGCTGATCAATCCAGTGTCATGTCCGGATGGAGGCCTACTGGCCTGTCTTGTGGGGCTTTGTTACTGGGCCAACTTGTCACCCTGACTTCCTCTCAGGCCATCCCAGGAGGCTCTGTGATACCCATGCAAGTGGGCTTCCGGTAAGATATGCTAGGCATTTCCAAGGTGAGAAAAGTTTTGGTACAGAAAACGTCTCACTGTTCAGGCTGACCACCTTCCTGCGATGGTGTCAGAAGACCACAATCTAAGAATCAGAGTAAGATCTAAATGTGCTTCCTAAGCTGCTAGGTAGCAATTAAATTAACCCCAATACTGCCATTGCAGCACACCTGGCAGTAAGACGAAACCCCTTAGAAATCATGAACTAGTTCAACCATTTGCACTTGGTCTAATCTGCTCTGCCTCCCACCTGCTCAGCTTCAGTTTTTCCCTGGACTGTTGACCTTGGTCTTGACTCTCCCTTCTAAGGACTTGGATCTAGGATGGTTCCTCCTAATTTATCCCCTGGTCAGAATGGATCATTTAATAAAGTTGCACAAATAGTAGGAATAATTTCTCTCCTAGTTTCCCAGAGCTGCTGTAACATGGTGTCCCACGCTGATTTGGTAGTCTTCCAGCAGGTCACCCATACTAGGCCTCTGGTCATGGACAAGAGCCTGGGGCTCCTTCCTCCCAGTATGGGAGTCAGAGTGCCCTGTTGAACTTGATCCGGGTCATGCCATTCCTCCGGTTAAAGCGGTGCAGTCTTCCCACTGCGTCATGGGAAAGGCCAGGGCCTTACAGGGCCTCTACATGTCCCTCTTCTCCCCACCTGCCCCCACCTTGACTTGACTTTCTTTGACTCCCAATTTTGATCACTTCTTAGTAGACATTTAGTTCACACAGTTCAGGAAACTGGAAGACCAGGGTGTCTGCATGGTGAGGTCTTGATGAGTGTTACTCTCTTCATGGCTCACAGAGGGGGCTACCTTCTGGCTGTATCTGCATATAACACGGGGGAGAGAGGCTACGATTTATTCTAGCAAGGGCAATAATTCCTTTGTGACGATCCCATCCTCATGGCCTCATCTAATTACTGCCCAAAGGCCTCTACTGCCAAATACCACCCCATTGGGGGTTGGAACTTCAGCACTTGAAGTTTCTGAGAGGGGACACAAATTCTCAGTCCATACCACTTCTGGTAGAGAGCTTTCTTTTCCCCATCAGATACAACAAATGCAAACACATTTTGAAAAGTAAAGAGCATTATTCCAATGGAAGAAATAATTTTTGTGACCACTTGAAAGGTTAGCTTCCAGCTAATCACAAATAGTTTCCAATACTGGGCTTTCTTACATTGAAGCCAGGTAATGACTTGACTCCATTTTCTTCCAGCCCCTCCACTGAACACTGTCAAAGAACACCAGCCTCTACAATTATACCTATCTCCCCTTCTGCCTGGAGAGAGGCGGGGTGAAATCACAGAGTGTCAAGCAGGCTGTAAACATTTGAGCTGTTTTTTCTCAACTTTGGGGAGGTTTCTTCAGGATGACAAGGGGACAGGAGGTTGCAGTGCAAATTACCCTGCAAACGGCTATGGTGTTTGAACTTGAGATACCTTTGCCAGCCACCACTCAATGAACCTGAGCTCCTGAGACTCCCCCAGAAGGGGAGAGATCAGAGCTTTCCAGCGCTGAGCCAATGAGCCACATACACATTCCTCCCAACTTGATGCGGAACCTCCTTTGAGCGGCTGCTCAAAGATGACAATCCAGAGAGCATGTCTTCAGGACGACCCTAGCGGGTTTCCTGTCTGAACACCAGTCCTTGCAGGATACTCCTGAGTTTGCAGTATGGCGTGAGGAGACACTGGAGAAAGCACACACTGCCAGTGACCTCTCCACCCCGAGTCCCTCCCCCATAGATGCTGCATTTTCTCCTTCTCCCCTCTGAGTCAGTGAGGAAACATATTCCTCCCGTGGGGTCACACCTCTGTGCAGCACACCAGTCCCATCCTGAGTCAGCCACCAGGGGGCACGGCCTCAGGACACTTCCCCCAGGGCAGGGCAGCCTCCTCACCGATGGCATCTCTCCCCATCTCCCAGACTGAGGCTGGCTGCAGGCTGGTCCAGAGGGCGGCTTGGTTGGAACTCTCAACTCCTCTTTTATTTGTAGGAAATGACTCCAGGCAGGCACAGCCCTAATTTAGAGACAAATAGGGAGCCATAAAACATGCCCTGAGGAATTTCTATATCAGGTCTTCGGGAAGTTTCTAAGGAGCTATTGGAACTGATCTGGGTCTGGCTCTTCCCTCTGTTTATTGTGGTACAATAATCACTCACATTTGGAGGCAATTTTTTTTAGTATTAAAATAAAATCCATAACCACCCCAGTTAATGTTTATTAGCCTTATGTGCTGAACATTGTGCAGCACTTTAAACAGGACAGAAATGCTTTAAAGGAAAGAAAAACAAGATGCATGTTTGTCTATGTACATTTAATCACACACATGTATACATGTCTATGTGTGTGTACCATGCGGGCATTTGTGCATAGATAGTAACATCCTGACGTTCACCAATGAGGCTGATTTTGGACTTGATTTTAGAATGTAAGAGACTCTATTTGTGCTGTGTTTAGCCACTAAGTTTGTGGTCATTAGTTATAGCAGCATCAGGGAACTAATATGCTTGTTGTGGTCATAGAGACAGTAAAGAGGAGAGGAAGAACTCAGACATTTAATACTGTTGTCTTTGTTGGGTTGATTTCTCCCAAACAAGCGGTCCTTGCTCCATCCCTCTTCCACACGCGCCCCACCCCCACCCAACAGAGCTCACCAAGACTTGAATCACCTCGCCCTTGAGCTCATAATGACAGGAGCCCGTCAGTCATATAGGAGAGAGGGGCTGGGGATCGGAGGCTAAGGGTGATGAAAATAAGAACCCCCACGCATCACTGCTCAATGGCAGGCACTTTGTATATTAATATTAGCCTGTCTGCTTTTCCTAATGTCCCTGGGGGAGGCAATAGTCACTACTGTTTTCCACACTGGGGAAACAGGTCTAGAGAGGTTAAGTCACTTGCTCAGGTTCACATGGCTAGTGAGTAGCAGAGCTGAGTTTTAGGTCCGGGGGGGGGGGAGGGTACCACGCCAGCACCCTGGCAGACTCCTCCCTGAACACCCCCACCCCCATGTGTCTTCAGGATCTTCATCCAGGGCAGCAGCAGCAGAAAGGCAAAGTATTGGAAAAGCCTGGAGACCACCAAAGACCTGGCTTGCTGTGACCTCGCTTCCCTTCCCCTAAGCCTCCGTCTTAGTACACAGGGCTGAAATCTACAGTGTCCTCTGCACCCTGAGGTGGTCACGCTCCTCTGGGCTGAAATCCGGGCCGGGGGATCCCCACAGTGTCCTCTGCACCCTGAGGTGGTCATGCTCCTCTGATCAGAGACACCTCCTGTTTGCTGCCCTCCCTCTGTCTTCTCGCCAGCTTTCTCCACCTTGGCTCCTGTCATGGGCTCGGCACCTGCTACCTTAGCACTTCTTTCCCTCTGTCCAGTCTCACTGTGACCTCTTCCCTTTTGGTCTTTGCTGTCATCACCAAGGAGCAAGGAAGAGAACAGGAGATGGTCCGTACTTTCCAGAGAGACGGGAGCAGACTCCCTCTGCCTGATTTGGGCTGGTGTGCAAGCGCTGGGCATGTGCGTGTGTGTGTCTGTGCAGCAATGCCAGGTTTTGGTCCTGGCACCTGGTGAGTGGGCATCAGTGACTGGAGATGAGTCCTTGCAATCCGGGTGGCTGGAGCAGGGCTGCTGATTCTCAGCCGTGTTTATGACTGAACAGAACAGGTTATCAAAAACATTGGACTAAAAATACCACGTTTATTTTTGAAATAACTTGTCTTGGCACTTATAAATACTCTACAAAGCCAGCTTAGAATGTAGTCTAGCAGCTTCCAGACAACCGAACAATATTTTAGATGTGCACATGATTTTCTATGTAGAATCACTATGC
>NW_004567103.1:11737510-11770570 GCF_000260355.1 Condylura cristata | reverse complement strand
GCGCCACAGGAAGAAATGTCCAGGTGTCCCTTTGCCCTTCGGTAGCAGAGAACTAAAACAAATTGTTCTTTTTTTCTTCTCTCTCTCCATCATTCATACAATTATTGAGCATCAACTTTGAGCCAGACATGTTGCTGGGTGCTGGGAATGTGATAACCCCAACTCTGCCTATGTACCCTTCTCAGCATCAGTTTAGGGTACACTGTGGTGGTAATTAACATGTACATAAAGGAATACATAATTACAAAATGTGATTCACAGGCAAAGTCATCTCTAGGAGGGAGGGAGAGAAGAGCTGAGGTCCGGTAGTTCCTGGAGCCGGCTGGGGGGCTTCTCTGAGGCAGCGGCAACTTTCCTGGAGTTGCAAGGCAGAGAACCCCAGCAGGAAGTTTATGGCGGATGTTCCAAGTAGGAGAGTCAAGGGCAGCAGCAGGTTGAAAGGCAGGTGTTTCCATAAACAAACTGCAAGGGTGGAGGGAGAGAGAGAGAAGCCTGTAGGTTTAAAGAGACTTAAGAGAGACGTCAAACGATTGCAACATGCAGCTGTTAATAGATCTTAATAGGGTCCAGCCTCAAAAAAATATTTAAAAAATTCTAGGTAAAGATTGGTGTCACCACCTGTACATCTGATGGGCAAAGAATGGCTTGATATGCGTGTTATAGAATCTCAAGTGCGTGACATAATCATCAGTTCCCCCTCCCGTGGGATCCCGATCCTCTGGGTTTGGGCCCCCAACACGGGGGGTGTTGCTGTGATGTGCCCTGAAAACTGAGTGACCTGTCAGGTGGGTTAGCTGTAGACAAATAGGTGGGACCGGCCATCTTTCCAGTGGATTCTTCCTTCCGTGCCCTGCAGAGAGCCACCAGCCCCGAGTGAGGCTTGATCTGGGTGGACAGGAAGCCATTGGCTCCAAAGCTTCACTCGTGCTTAGGCACCAGCTCTGGCTGGTGAGGAGAGATGATGGGCTGAAGGCTTGGACAGACTCCAGGCATTGCTGGCCGGGTCTGTGCTATACCACCACTTTGCCCATTTGGCAAGAGAGGCTCCCAGCTGCTCCCCTAGGTACAAGACAGGGTGGAGAGAGGCAAGGGATTTGCAGGTGTGGGTAGGTGGTGCTGTGCAGGTGCAGAAGGAGCGTGGACCCAGAGCCAGGCTTGAGCATGAGGCTCGGCTTTGTCCTTGAGAGCGCGGTGGCTGCCACGCTCCTTACCCAACAGTGCTGCAGTTACCCCATCTGCAAACCGGCCCCAAGGGCTGCTGCGCCCGCCCTGGCCTCTGGTGGTGGTGTCACGGCTTGGCGGAGGCTGGGGCAGCATCTGGGTGCGTCTCAGAGCAACACTCAGTGTGCAGAGCCCACACGAGAGCCGCGCCCCTTCCCTGTAATTATTCGGCGATTATTCACGTGAGAAGGATTTCATTGTTGTGTCTCCTGGAGTCGTGCGGTTGATGGCCTTTCCACAGTGGCGTTGAGTTTGTGTACAGAAAGGTTATTCATCGTAAGGGTTCTGGTCCTTAGTGGTTATTTGCTTTGCTTGGTTCCAGTGCGCTGAAAATTAGTGATAGCCACAGAGCATGTTTGTCCTGGCACCAGCCTGGATTTCCCCATCTGTTTCTGATGTTTACATTGTTAGAGGTCCGATAGACACATCGGACACAGCCACATGCAGAGAGGGAACTTTTTTCCACTCCAGTGCATCAAACAAGAGCTGAGCCCGTAATAAGCACAGCCCTAAATTACACTTGAGCCTGTGAAGGGCCCGGCCTGCGAGGGGGGATTGATTGCTGGGCCCGGGGGACTCGCTCCCAGGAATGATTCCGCAGCTCCATGGCTCAGTCCTGAGGAACAGATTTTTGCCTGGTTTTTGAACAAGGATTCCCGCACTGTCACCCCCAATCTGCTCAAGTAGGGCTCACATGTTTGAGTGAGCAGGAGAGCTTCAGTTTTCCTCATTGTGTGTGAGGCAGGCTGGGAAGGGCGTTTGGTGTCGGTAGAGAGCAGAGGCTTTGGGGAGCTGGTGTGTGTGTCAGAAGGGGGGTGGGGCTGGGGATGGTGTCTGGGGGCCGCTGCTGGTGGGGCAGCCCTCCCTTGGGGCCTCGGCCCAGGCGTGGCCACTGCCATTTCACTATTGTTTCAGCCTGGGCTTCTCCTCTGAACCCATCTGAGTGCTGTCCTGAGGTGAGCGTGCAAACCGCCCCTTCCTGAGCCACCCCCCCTTCAGTCCCTAGAAATGGAGGGGCCGAGAGGACCTGCTCTTCATTCTTACCACATATCCAAGAGGGCCCTCGGGATGGGGGTTTTCAGAGCTCAGAGAGGAGAAGCCCCGGGACCGTCTGCTTCTGTGGGTCTCCGTCTCCCTTTGCTTCCGTATTTGTCCTTTTCCGGGCAGGCCCATATTTGGGTAAATCCACCAACAGCTCCCCGTGGAGGGGGACAGGGTGGCAAGTTACACGAAGTGATGGACACTGGAGGCCCGTGCTGTATCTGTGCTGCCCCAGAAAAACGCTTCTGTGCCCTAATCCAGGTGTTCCATCTCGAGCGAGAGGCTCTCCTGAACAAAGCCGGGGTCCTCTTTCCCAGGCATTGTCCTCAAGGTGAGCTTTCTAGAACACTCACGAAAGGTGCCTATGTGAAGCTACCCACTGGTGTTCTGTTCGTGCCGACACTGTGACCTCTGCCCTGGGCCCACCTCTGAGAAGCACCAATAGCAAATCCAGCAGAGGTTGGGGTTCTCTGGGGAGAAAGGGGGAGAGGCAGCAGAGACGCACAAGCTCTTCTTAGTTTTGTTTTCAAAAGCTTGTCCTTCAGGCAATTAGGCTGGCAGGCATCTTGGTGGGAGTGGGGTGGCGTGCATGGAGGGAGTGGGGAGGGCGCCAAGAGCCTGACCTGCTTCCAGCCTCTAGGCTTTCTGTCTTGTTGTTCACTCTTGCTGGAAGCACACACACACACACACACACACACACGCATGTTAGCATGATGTGCTCACACACACTTGTGCACACACCCCATGAGCCTTCGTGCCTCAGGCCAGGTGTAATTTGCAGGTCTCATCCCTGACCCCTCCTTCCTGGGGGTCATCACTGCTTCCTGGAAGTATCACTCTCCTTGACAGCACTGGTCACACTGGGCTTGAACTTGCTGTTGGCTCAGGGAGGTCACTTACTCACCATTGATACATGGCGCCTGGCATGTGACTTTATTAGTGACTGGCTGCGAGATGCCCTCTGTGCTTCCCTGACACTCCTACTGTCCCAAATCCTCAACTCCTGGCACCGTGGGGGGTGAGGGCATGGGAATGTGATCAAATAGAAATGGCCACACCAGTTGTCTTCTCCACAATAACTATGGCTTATGCTGGTGGATGGGGGGTGGGGTGGGGAGCAGGGGAAGATGTTCAGGAAGGACACATGGGCCTCTCCCAGAACCAGACCCTTCCATTGTTAATGGTGTCTCCTCTATCAATTAGAAAATCTCAGTGACCAGATCACTACGTATCCAGTTCTGCAGCAGAGGCCTGTGAGGCCTGTGAGCTCTCCAGCTGCACTTTGCTCGTGCTCACTGCTGGCCCATGCAAATGGACTCCCTAGAGCAGGATCTCTTGAGCAGAATCTCTCTTCCTCACCTCTAGCCCAGCCTGGCCTCCGGACCCCTTTCCCTTTCTGCCCCATTTCCTCACTTCCAGTTCAAGAGTAAGGTAAACATACCTAACTGGTGTCCGCAAATGGTGTCTCCCAGCTCCCCATTTAGACTTTACCCTGTGGTCAGAGTGATCTCAAAATTGACACCTGACACTGCCATACTCCTTAAGACCCTTTGCTGGCGTTTTTCATCATCATCATCATTATTATTTTTTAAGATTTATTTATTTGTACATACAGAACTGGGGTACAGGCCAGAGGCTCAAGGGTGGTGAGAGGCTTCACCAGAGACAGAGTGGGGAGCAGAACAGGCAGATCGACGAAGTACACTGCTGAGGGGAGCAGCGGGCGGGTCAGGAGAGGTCTGCCGTGCCATGTGGTCACCTCCAGGGCAGGCGGGATCGAACTCATGCGGAAGTGGCATAAGCTTCTCAGTGCTGTGCTTTAACCCGCTGCGCCACCAGGGAGGGCCTGGCTTTTCCATCATTCTTAAGGCAAAGGTAAAATTCTCGTTTAGGCCCACATGCCACCTGTCCTCTCGCCCTGGTCTGACACCCGGTCCCTCCCTGGGTCTTTTCCCAGCCAATTTAGTTTTCTGGTCTCTCATTACTTCTCCAGTATCTCCTCTGTCACAGGACATTTGCACATGCTCATCACCTTTTATAGTTGCAAGTTTACATTTGTGAGGGTAGTTATTTTATTAATATCTATTTACTTTCCCCAGGAGGGCAGATTATCTCTGTTTTTGGTTCACTATTGTATGTCTACACCTAGCCTGGACTTGGCACTCAATAAACATTTGTTAAAGTAAATGAATGAAAGAAGGATGGCATCACAGCCTGTTCCACATTTGTCTACGTGCTTTAGTAGAACATATTCAGCTTGTCCTACCATTCACTGCTAAATTTAATAAAAGGAAATTTTACATGGGCAATCCTGTTCTCTGTATTTTATTAATCAACATCTTAATATTCAAAAGAGTGTAAAGATTTGCTCCATTGTAAAAGGCTCCACATGGCTTTAAGAATTACTTCTAATAAAATGATGAATAGCGCTTCACTCCATTAACAAATGATCATTAATTTTAATTCAGATGTCTGACATCTGTTCCTGATCTTTGTCCTTTCAAGTGTAATTAAAGTAATTGTAAATATGCAGCTCATCACTGAAAGTTACAGGTGATCGTATAACTATGCTATGTCTATGCTCTCGTCAATGAGACAGACTTCCTTGGGGTCCTTTCCAGTTCGGTGCTCTATCAGTGTGGGAAAAGGAGGGGTGTTGGAACAGAATAAAATGTGTGTTGGTTTGTGTGGAAGACTCTTTGATATATGACCGTAGACTAATCCAAAGGCCATTTCTGCTTCCATGTGTGTTTTGCTTTGCTGTGTTTGTTTCATTTATGCATCCATAAAAATGGTGAGCTTTTAAGAAGTTAAGAAAGTTTTCCTTTTTACTCCCACTCCCCAAAACTCTATTCAAATATGCCTGAGGTTTCTTCAAGAAACATAACATTCTTTCTCACAATTAAACTAAAAATGAAAATACTTTTAGAAGCAATGTTTGGATTCCCACTAAAGTGTGAATGACTGACACGAGGTCATGTCTTTTGAGAGGAAATTTGGATAAGTAAAAGGACCCAGGAAGGGAAGTCTGCCTGGCATTTCCAAAGCTCTAGGTCCACGTCTTACCCTGCTCTTGTTGGAGTAACAGGGACCAATCCCTGGGCCAGTCAATGTGTGGGCGCTCAGTGACAGGGTGAGAAATTTGTGCTCAGGCTGGCTCAGTTCGAGGGAGAATCATGGAAAGCCCTTGTAAGGTAACTGCCTCTATATCTGCAGGAACCCCTGGTCCCTGGTGTGCAGAAGAAAGCTGGCTTCCATTGAATGAGTCAGAACACCCTGCACAGCCACTCCCTTATTAAACTGCTCATATCGCTTTCTGGGAGAAAACAGGCTTTATTATGGATGAAATAAAAATTTTAATACACTTGGGAAAAAACATGCAAGTGAAGTGTTTTCCACATACCTGAGTCTAAATTGTTACAGGGAAATTTTATTGTAATAGGGCCCATGATCTCAGAAACCAGGTTTCTATCCGGAGGCTATTCTACTTTTATAACCACATCAAATCAGTGGAACATATGAGCTGCTGATGATTTTGTTTCTCAGGTCTTTCGTGTTTGTGAAACCAATTTCTGCTCTTGACACAGTTTCAGTCCTGATGTTGTATTTGGGGGGATAAATGATCTTTCTTCCTCTGTCTCTGTTGCTCACTCGCTCTGGATTTCCTTGAAACTGAGGAGAGTGGGCACTGCTGATTCTGGTTTTGGGAACAGAGAGAACTCCACTCTTAAGCTCCCTTCCCATTACCCATTCTTCTCATGAGGGGTGGGAGGTGCCAGTGATGGGGAGAAAGTGCTCCCCTGGTTACAGCCCACAGGGAAGCCGTGAGGTGACTACTATTGTCATGGTAGAGGTGTTGGTTTGAATGAGAAGCCAGACAAGAGGTTAAAGCATCCTTCCTAGTTTTCTCCTGGGGACACCCGTGCAATCCAGTGTGCTTTTCACTTGGACTTTAACTGCCTGTGCTGGAGTTAGTGTCTTCACTCTTATATTCTTCTAAGGGTGATTTTGCTGTCAGTGACCATGCAAATCTTCTGTCTAAATGTTTACACTACTACTTTTGGCCTGTTGGCCTGCTACAGTAGAAAGACAGGGTCTCCTTTCTAGCCGGAAAAGGGCAGAGTCTCAGTTTGCATGCTGACTCCTGGATGCCAGTCCTCAGAGAGGAGGCCCTTTTGCGTGTGGTGGGAAGAAGTACAATTCTGTAGGCAGATATGTGGATGGCTAGAGAAAGAAATAACTATTTTTCTTTGCAAAACACATTGCAGTGTATTGAACTGTATGTTCTGTAAAAAGAAATGTGGTTTCTCTAGAAGAAATTGCCATGAGGGGAAGGAGGAAATTCTGCCTTCCAGAACTAACCATGCAATACTTTTCAGGCTTTTTGCCTATGCAAGTATCTTTATACTTTCCTCCAAATCATCTCATATTACACTGATTATCATCTTGTTAGCTGCTTTTTTCACTTAATATTCTGTGGATGTGTTTCCATAACAACATAAAAATCATGTCTGTTTTTAAAAACGAGGTTGTAGAATAAGTTGTATGGGTGCACACTCATTTGCTTAACCAATTTTTGAGTGATACCCATGAAGTGGTTTCCTATTTGTCACTGTTGTGACAGGAATAAACATCATGTTTACATCTTTTTAAAATGTGGTCCATTATTGCCATAGAATACACTTTAGAGTTCCTGGGTCAAAAATAATCCACCCAGAATACATGACTATATGTCCATTCTAAAAAAAGTCCAGAGAAAATTCTCTCATCTTAGAGCTGCTCATGCTCACAGTTAGTAAGATGTATTTATTTGCATGTGTCTTGCTAAGCTGGGATTTTTGTTAAAGATCAGTGAGACACAGGAAGGATAAATTCCATTTTAACAGTAGCAGCACAGACAAGAACAATTCCTACTGGGCAAGTTTCTGAGGCTTCCTTTTCTCTAGTGTCCCATTTCTTCCCTCTGGCACCTTAAACCTCAGTTTCCTTCGCTCCCTTCTTTATGCAGAGAGAGTCTCTTCTCTGCCTCTTGGAACCTGGGTGCTGACCTGTCCTTCAACCTACTAAAAGTTTTGGGTGTTTAGAAAGGAGCTGAGGAACTTCATCCTCTACAGAGAGAGAGGGGGGGAGGGGGAGGAGAGGGGAGAAAAGGGAGAGGGGCAAGAAGAGGTGGTCAGGGAGAGAGGGAGTGAGTTCATCAAGATCAAAGTAGATGTCGAACTTTGTATCTGGTGTATTCCCGAACCTCGGATGTGTTGTTTTACTTATTGTGTCTTTAGGACATTTTGATATTGGGCAGGGCAAGATGCTTAGAACTTCTATAAAGGGGGTCATTTAAACTGAAATACAAGGCAAAGATCAGGAAAAGGAGAGAAACCAACAGGGATTTCCTGTAGGTTCTAGGAAACTTCCTTCTGGTTGGTGGAGACTTTTGTGTCCAGGGGCATTTCCAGCTTCCCAGGAGGAAGCAATGCTGTCCGGTGTAGGAAGCCTCAGTTCCCTAGGGTGCAGTCAAAGCCATGTGCTCCCCTTGCAGGTCTAAAAAGGTGACAAGGGTAATGTGTGACGGAAATGAAAAGTCCCTGGAAGGGTGGGGACTTCAGCTGAGACAATTCACATGAATTAGTGTCTTCGGTATGGTAAGTTGATGTGAAACTGACCATGAAGAGAAGTCAGGTCGTCAGATTTCTCAGGCCACAGGGAACCCCACTCCCCTGACTGTCACCCAAGTCTGAGATGCTCACCTTGCTTAGGCAATGTTCCTTTTATTTTGATTCCTAACAAGTTCTATTTCCTCTTAAAGTCAAAATAAAGGACTTTTTATTGTTGTTGGTGTTGATGAATCATTTGTGATGTAATGTCTTCCCATTGTTGAATTTCAGGCTACTGTTGGCCTAAGTGGAAATTGATTCTGGAAAGTCAAAGGATATGCTTGTGAATGGCTCTCACTTCACAATGACGGCGTGATAGTAAATGAGGACATTAGAACAAACATCTTGAGGTTTTGGCGGCTCGCTGCCATCGTGTTTTTCTTTAATAGCTATTACAGTTATTGGGCTTTGCATTTTATAATGCCATTTGTGATTATGCTGGAGTGAGCAGAAAAGAGGAAGCTCTGGTAATATGGATTATTTTTGATACATTAAGGAGGCAAATTGGATTCGGAATGCAAGATTTTGGACCTGGAACTAGTCCCACTAGCTGTGTTTCCGTATATGCCCTTTCTCTTTTGTGAATCTTTATTGTGTTTGTAAAACAGAGAAAATAAGACTTAAGGTATGCAGAAGGGGACCAAGTGGATCTCTCCTATGGCAGATGGTAGGGGGTGGGGGAAAGAGATTCAACTTTTTGTTTTTTTGGTAGTTGAATGGACTGGAAAAGATAATGCATTGAAAACCACTTTGCACAAAGCAAAGCATAATCAATCTTAAGACAGTTTTCAAGAAATAGGCCTATGAAATACCAAGAAAATATCTAGGGAACACAAAACATCAGTTAAATTTCCTTTTTTTCTCATTCTCTTCCTCCTTCCCCCTTTTCACCTCCTCCCACTCGTCCCCCCTTGACCCGCTTAATCCACCTCCTCCTCCCTCCTCCTTCTGCTTTTCTTCCCCCTCCTCCTTCTCCTCCTTCCTCCTCCTCCTCTCCCTTCTCCCTCCTTCTTTCTCCGTCTCTCCCTTCACCTCCTCTCTCCTCCTCCTCTTCTCCCCTCCTCTTTCCCCTCCCTCTCCCTCCTCCTCTTCCCCCTTCTTCCCCCTTTACCTCTCCCCCCTCCTTTGTAAATAGCCCAGTTACCTAGTTATTAACTTTTGGACCTGATGAAAACAGTTTCAATCGACTCCACTTTATCATATTTTGTGATAGTCATATTGTTAAGGGGAAGGATGTCCTAAAGGAACTCTGCAGAGTCTTATGGACTCCACCCCCTACTCCAACCTTCTGGACTCTATCCCCTACTCCAGTGATTGGAAACTACAACTCCCAGCAGTACCAGGGAGAGAACTGTGAGGACCCAAGGGCGGGGCTAGCAGGAATTCTGGGACATTGGGGGATAAATAGGGCGTGATTGTGTCTCGCTCAGGAAACGGTTCTCTGGACCACGGCTCTCCGGACTGAGTGACTTGGTGTTTTCAGTCAGCCGAGCCTGTAAGGTATTCCAGTTACTTTGTATCCCTCTCTCTTTCCCTGGGTTGTCTCCTATTCCTTTTCCCTTTTGTAAATAAACCCATTATTGACTCTTTTGTGTGTTCCTGCAGTACAACTGAATTTTGAGCACACAGGTGAGGCCCCACAGACAGGCAGTCCAGTCCACTTTCGGCTACCCTGTAACAGTTTCATAAGTAAATCTAGGCTCTTCTCTCACAGGGACTTTTAAAAAATACTCACAGGGGACTTTTAAAATATACTGATTCTAAGTTCTCACTCCAGACCTACTGAATCCACAAATATACTCAGATGCTGGGACCCCTGAATCTGGGTCTCTAATCAGCTTCAGACACACAGCCAGGTTTAGGGTTTCATCTGGTGATGGAAACCAGGATGGCAACTCTATTTCTTGCTCTCTGTCAGGTACTAGTTGAGTCTCTCTGGCCCTCATTTTTGTCATCAGTAAATGTCTGTGATCAAAGTCCAAGAGAAGTGGAACTTCAGCTACTTCTGATGTGTAAACAATGAAGCATTCAAAGCCAATCAGAAGACTTCAACTGTCTTGTAAATCCTCGTTGTTTCTGTTAATATTTGATGTTCTTAAAACTTCTGCCTGAACTGAGTTCTGAAGCTACAGAAGTTTGGAACCAACCAAGCATCTGTGACCTTTACGTCACCTTCTAGCCCTGGCAACCTTTGGTTACAGAGCCACTGTTGAAAGACTCTTCAGGGGCTATAAAACTTATTTCTTTTGTTTTACCTTTGGTTATTAAAAATCAGCATATATCAGTGACATTGAGAGAGAGACCCACTTTGAGGATCTTCAAAGACCTTTCCTCTGCCTCTTTGACAAAGTTGTGTTAAAGCAATTAAATGTTATTTGAAGGTAAGAAAAGCACAAGCTGACTACTGAATAACAGGAATAGTGTTAAGAAAACAAACCATCCCTTACCCTGGGATCAAAGCCAGAGAGAGGCAGAGTGATCGTGAGCTGGGGATCAGGGGAGAAGAGAATAGAGGGAGGTATTAGGATGGCTTCAGCTCAATTAAAGATGTGAATGTGCAATTTGGGGATAGTCTTCTGAATTCCGAACAATAGCTGGCAACAGAAACATGACTGGCCCCAGGAGAACTCACAATGCAAGAAACACTGGATTGTGCATCTTTGTTCAGACAAGGGGCCAAATAGAGGAACAAAACAAACCAGTGGACATAATTGTTTGCCATTTAAGGGAGCCACAGACTGCTCGGCATATGGTGTGCGGAGACTCTGGAATGCATGGGAGATCTTATTTGGAATGACTATTGTTCCAGAGACCTGGGGGCCAGATGAGAACAGGCCTGACTGAAAGATGAGGTGGGTTGTATCTCCATTTTGATGCAGAGCAGTAGTTTTCAACTTCATTGTCCAAGATAGTGACCAAACTTGGCTTCAGTAGATGTTTATTGCTTCTAAAACTCAAATATCCCCCACAAAGGCCAAAGATAAGCCATTCCTGCAGATATTATGAAAACACACTCCAGACTTTGAAGAGAATCCCCCCCAAGGAGAGGCACCTGAATACCACTAAGAAGTGCATGGGGTCTCCAGGTAACTGAGGGCCAGAGGGGGAGCTTGTGATCCAGTGCTTTTGTTGTTTGTGTGTGTACCTGTCAGAGCAGGAATGATTGGTTTGTGGCTCTGTGGGGTTGGTGAGACACAACCACATCATAGCCATAGTCAGTCTGGCTTCGATGCAAGAATTCACAGAACAGAGAGGAGAAATAGGACAAGAAGCTCAGAAATTGAACTCATAAAGTCTCTGTGCACTAAGGGGTTCGTTTATCAGTTCTGGGCCACGTGACAAGGGGCAAAAAAGGAATTCTTGGGCCAAATACATCTGAGAACCAGTTGAAGTGGTTTTCTCTCTCTTTTTAAAAGATTTTATTTATTTCTGTGTAGAAGAACTGGGGTGTAGGCCAAGGGTATGGGTGGTAAGAGGATTCACCAGAGACAAAGAAGGGAGCAGAACAGGTGGGTCTACTGACATACACCGATGAGCGGAGCAGTGAAACATGAGAGGTCTGCTGTGCCATGTGGGTCAGCTCCCTGGCCGGGGAGGGAACTCAGACTGACAGGCCTTGCGGTTGATTATCCTGGTGGTAGTGCTGAGATTTAACCCTTAGGCCTCCAGGGACAAAGTGGTTTTGTCTTGGGCCTCCATGAAGTTAAATGGTTTCATTTAAAAAAATCTATTGCAGAACATCTCATTACCTTTGGTATTCGAAGAAGTGGTCGTGCATACAGCATATCCCAAGTATATTTGCTCACAAACACTTGTTTGCATGGCACCTTCAGGGATTAATGCTCCATGGAACACACATAACAAAGAGAAGAAATTGAGTTGAAAAATCTTAGCGACCTAAAAGTTTGTATTTTCATTTTAGAAGTCAGATTAGATTCTGAGAAAGTGATTTTCCCAGGATCACACAGTTACTGGGAAAGAAGCCAGGATGTCAGACGGAAGATCACAGCTCTTAGGAATCCAGGCCTTGCTCTTTCTCCTACGTTTCTTGCACTTGTGCTCCCCCTTTCCCAGGGGTTCAACACTCATCTGCAGTAAAGTTGAGATTGAGAAAGAAGCTAACCAGGGATCACCCTTATGGATGGGTTTGAGTGCCAGCTACTTTTTGTTTTTATCCTGTTGTGTTATATTTCCACTGTCACACTTACCATACTGTGTCCTTATTGTCTCCAAGGTCAGATTATATCACTTTATTCACAGTTTTTACTTTTTTTCCTCACCTTTGCTATGGTGGGTGGAGTCAATTTTCCTATCTATTGATGTTGGACTTGACCAGTCATGCATTATGGGCTGAAATTTCATACCCTTCAAAGCATATATTGAAGTCCTAACCCCCAGTATCTCAGAATGTGATTATATTTGGAGATAGGGTCTTTAAAGATGTGATAAAGTCAAACTGAGATTATTAGGGTGGGTACTAATTCAAGATTGTGTCCTTACCAGAAGAAATTAGACACAGAAAAGCAGAGAGATCACATGAAGATAGAAGATGGCCACCTACAAGTCAAGGAGAGAGACTTCATAAGAAAAGAACTCTGTGACACCTTGACCTTGGACTTCTGGCCTCCAGAGCTATGAGGCAGCCCTCACAAACTAATAACAAATATGACTGGCTTTGGCCAAAGCATGTGGTTGAGAGTACCACTGTGTCAACTCTGAGCTTGACCACAAAGAACTCTGGCTTCTTTCCATGTGTGCTTCTTATACATCTAATGTAAGCTCACCTCAGATAGCTATTAATTCCAGGAAGAGCATAGTGGAGCAGAGCAGACCTGAATTCAACTTGCAGCTCACAGCAGTAACTCCACTGTCAACCCACTGACCCATGAGGCAGAAAGATAAATGTTGTTATAAACCCCTGAACTCCGGAAGTTGTTTGTTATGCAGCATTTCTAAGCATTAGTTGATGAGTTCATTTTTCCATTTGGCTGTATGTCATATAAAGGTAAGACTCATTGTGGGCCTTCTTGTATTTCCAGCACCTAGCATGGTGTCCAGCCTGCTGCAGGTTCTCAGGAAATTATTTTAGAATTAATAAACACCATGTGATAAGCCTTGGAGGCTTTTGGGTGATGTGTGCTTTCAAGAAGTTTAATTTGGCAGGGAAACACAGAATAGATTACAGGGAGGGTGACCAGGAGTCTGGTCAAGAGAGGAAGCAATGAAGATATGGACCATGGTATGGGGTGGATGAAGGTCTGTGGTGCTTGGAGCTTCTATAACCTGACAAGCCTCTCTTAATGAGGGCAGGTCAGTGAATACAAAATGAGTATAAATTTAGGAACAGGTCCTCATAATAGGCCTATAGCTTTGAAGGGCCTTGAAGCTTCCATCCCATTAGATTCATAGAAAATCCTGTCTTTCTGGGGGACATGGTAACAAATGCCTCTATCTGTCAGGGTGCATGTTATTTATATGCTTTGTGCTTTGTATTTATCTTGTTTTAGTTAAGGAAACATAGATACTTTAATAGACAAATCACAAAATCTCAGGGAATTAACATGTGATTATCTGTTAACAGACTGAATTCTGCAATTCTGCATCCCCCCCCAAATGCATATGTTGGAATTCTGACCCAGCATCTCAGAACGTCACCTTATTTGGAAATAGGGTTGTAGCAGATGTCATTAGTTGAGATGAGGTTGTTAGGCTGGCCCCTAATCTGACATGACTAGATGTGTGGCTGGAGCTGGGAAAGGGCCAACCTAGACATAGACACAGGGAGAACACCTGTATTGATGGCAGGACACTCGGTGGTGCTTCTACTGAGGAATTCAAAAGATTGCTGGAAAACCACAGAAGCCAGGAGAGAAGGCCAGGAACAGATTCTTCCTTACAACAGTGTTCTGAAGGATCATTTCTGCAACACTTTGAGCTGAAACTCAACCCTCTGGAACAGTCAGGCAATGCATTTCTGTTGTTTAAGCCCCCCACTCTGTGGGTAGGCAAAGCAGGCCCTCGCCAGCGAAAGTGATGTCTGAGGTACTGTCGTGATTAGCAGGCGCTGCCATCTTGTGGTTCTGTTGTCATCACATGGCTCCTATATTCACAGAGCTTGTGTCCAAGAAGAGGCAGGAGGAGAGAAGGGCATGGAGGGACAAAAGTAAATGTCTTCACGGACTATTCCTGGAATCTGTGTTCAACACTGCCACACACATCCCAGTGGTTAGGACTCAGTCATATAGGCACAGCTAAGGCAAAGGATGCTGGGAACTGTCGTCTGACTGTGCGCCTGGGTAAAAGAGGAAATGGACGATGGGGGTTAGCTGGCCAGTCTTCAACACATTTCTTAACTTTCTTGAGCGATAGGTAGCATGAGGATATGGAAATAATTCGTCATAGATCATACTGCTAGAAGGTGGCATATACTTTATATCTTTATAAAAGAAAATTATACTTGTAATGAAAACCTATTCAGAGGTGTAATGTAAAGTTAACAGCCCTGTTGTTTCTCCTTTGCCAAAGCCAGTCCCGGAGGGCACTGGAGTACCAGCCCGGTGGGCTCACCTTCAGTATCATTCCACCTGTCCAGGTGGCTTGGTGAACTAAGTGGGTCAGGACTGGTGCTCACATAACTGCAAGGATGTACGTCTCCTCCCCAATATAAAAGTCACTGATCTCTCTCTGTCTTTAATAATGAAGTACCATTGTATTTTTGGACATTATAAGATTTCTCCCCCCAGGTGACAAAAGTCACTGACTTCTACATTGTGAACCCAGTGATTCTCCAGTTTCTGACCTGTATTTATTCTGTGGCAACTGACTGAGCCATGGAGGTTAGAGAAGCATCAGCTCACTAAGGCTGTAATGAGCTGTTTGCCACATGGGCAAGCCAGAGGCACACTCAGAAACAATCACCATGATTATTATTATTATTTTTAAAAGATTTATTTATTTATTCGTACAGAACTGGGGTACAGGCCAGAGATGCGGAGGGTGAGAGGATTCACCAGAGACAGAGCAGGGAGCAGAACAGGCAGATCGACGAAGTACACTGCTGAGGGGAGCATCGCGCGGGTCGGGAGAGGTCTGCCGCGCCATGTGGTCACCTCCGGGGCAGGCGGGGATTGAACTCATGTGGAAGTGGCTTAAGCTTCTTTGTGCTGTGCTTTAACCCGCTGCGCCACCAGGGAGGGCCAACCATAATTATTTTTAAAGTTGGTGAGCTGCTTGATTTTTCTTTGCCAAATAAAAACATGACTTTGGTAGTCACTGAAACTGACTATGACAGCGGTGTTTTGATTTCTTTGCTTTCACTTTAAACTCAAAAATGTTAATTCTAACACAATTTATTAAAAAGATTTTATTTATGCACACAGAACTGGGGTACAGGCCAGAGGTGCAGGGGTGGTGAGAGGATTCACTAGAGACAGAGTGGGGAGCAGAACAGATAGATCAATGAAGCACACTGCTGAGGGGAGCAGCGGGTGGGTCAGGAGAGGTCTGCCACCATGTGGGTCACCTCCTGGCTGGGGATCGAACTCACACTGAAGCGGCTGCAGCCAGCTTCGCAGTGCTGCGTCTTAATCTGTTGCACCATCAGAGAGGGCCAGGAATGTCTTTTTTTTTTAAGTCTGGGTCAATGTAAGGTTTTATTTGCTCATCTTAGGTAAAGAGGTGAGTTTAGTTGGATTATCATCAAGTCATCTTTTATGCGTGTGTTTGGTCTCGGCCCAGGAATACCCCTCTGGTTTTGCTATCTCTGGCACTTACAGCTCTCACCTTTGTGTTTTTGCTGTACAATTCCTAGGGACGTCTCTTATCTCCCTGGAACACTTGCCTCTTTCAAGTGTTACTGCTTTGTTAGAGAATAGGTTTAATTCTCTTAAGGTGAAACATTTCCTTCATTTACTTTTCATTCATCAAATGAACACTTACCCAATACCTTCTGGTACCAGGTCCCCATTGCCCCAAAATAAAAGCAACAGTCCCGGCCTCCAGATCCAATGTCTAGGGGGGTTGACCCCATCCCGAAACTCGCGTTGTGTGGTGTGGGAGTCCAGTCACCTTGTTCTCTGCTCCACAGTCAACTTGAGGCATTGAATGAGAAGACTGAACATACTCCCGAATATTCTTAAAACTCTAAATGATGTCTTCCTAGACATATACACAAATATAAAAATTTCCCTTATGATGAAAGATAGTTGAACAGGAAGTGAAGATGATATTTCTGGAAAATAGGCATTACTCAAAAGTGCTCTGGTGTGAATCATTGACTTTCTGTTTATTAGAGAGCAGCTCTTGTCTAAGTAAGTTATTGAATATTTTAGGGAAGAGCCTGATGGGAACTAGTCTGCTTTCTACTTTTTTGGGGCATCATTTCTTCCTTCTCCCTCCTTCCTCTCGCCCCCCCCACCCTTGGTTCTTTTTTTCTGGTTAATTTGACATTCTTTGTAAACCTACCATAGTCAAGGTGGCTTTGTATCCAATTTTAAGTATACAACTCTTTTATAGAATTTCAGTTTTTAAAAGTAAAATGCTCTTAAACATATTAACTATGTGTAATTTGATGTCTATATACTTGTTATAAAAGAACTTTTAAAATGGAAAAATGTTCTCGTTAGGTAGGCCTTGGGCCTCTCTTACTTTGGCAATATGGCGTGGGTGGGGTTAAGGTCGGGGCTGTGGGAACACGCAGGTGAACAGGGCCCAGCCAGCATGATACAACTGGAGAAGAAGGAAACCTGTCTCTGTCCTCCAGGTGTGATTGGGGAGCGCCTGGCATCCCTCTTGGACTGCCCCAGCCAGCCTTTAAGGAAGTGTGTGTAAAGTGAGAAGTTACTTCATCCACTTCGTTCTTTACCCCTGCACATTTATGTTCAAAACAATTCCTCTAGACAATGTGTTTCCCAAGAATTGGCTTTTGTTGATTTGATACAATCCAAATCACTGATGGGGAGCATTTCTGACTTCTTTTGTTGTATCTTGTGGGACTCAGCAAGTGATGGCCGTCTGTTTTTGTATAGTTTGTGGTGGAAATGGATTTTACAGTTTTAAATGGCTGGAAGAAATCAAAAGAGGAATATTTTGTGACTTGAGGAAATTATATGAAATTCAAATTTCCGTGTCCATAAATAAAGTTTTATTGGAACACAGCCATGCTCATTAATTTAGGTATTGTTCACTGCTGCTTTTGGTACAAGGGCAGAATTTGAGTAGCTGTGATAGAGACCATGTGGCCCAGAAGTAAAGCTGGATATATTTATTATCTGGTCCTTAAGGGACTCTGCTAATTCCCTGACATATATATTTATTTACTAGCTAGTGGAGAAAAGCTAAAACAAAACAAAACCATCTTTAACAATTGGTCCCAGAATCTCTTCCAGAGAAGGCCTGGTCTTTTAGAAAAGTCTTCTGAGTCATGTGGAAGTGAAAGGACAAGCTCCAGGGTAGATTGGGGCCAGTATCCAGTTGCTCCGCATAAAAACGGAGACTCTGTCTTCCTTGTCCAGAGAGAAAGAAGGTGGCTTTTGTTGCAAAACACACTCACACATCCCCACTCTGTGTGACGATGGCCAGTGATTTAACCTTTCTGATCTCCAGGTCTGTATTTGTAATTTGGAAACAATAATGAATTTACTTTTAAGATTCTGCGAGGATAAAGTGAGTAGACAGACAGACAGACAGACAGACAGACATTGCACTTAGCATAGAGTTGTCACATGTTCAGCTTACATTCTCCTAACCATGAGTTGTGATTGTGATTATTATATTTGTAGGGTACAGGAGGACTGAATGGCACACCCGGAGCACTGACTAGCAAAGCCCCTCTTACGTCAGGGGGCTGAGATCCCCAGCTGCTCCATCCTTCTTGGAGCCAGGCCTGTGGCCCACTGATTCACAAGGTGCACCTGCCGGCAGAGCGAGTGGAGGGGTGGGTGGTGTGGCCCTTGAGTGATAAGGGTGAGGGTGATAGGTTTTAGCACACGCAGTGTCTTTGCAAATTGCTGGCAGTATTAGAAGGGGCCTGCTGTAAAGGTTCAAACAGGTGTGTTGTGTGGCATAGCATTTAGGAAGAAGCTACTGTTGGTGAGGGTTGATGGATGGATTTCCCAACAAAGTGAGGGATTCCCGGGAAACAGGAATATTTTACCTCACACACCAAAGGTCAATGGACACTGAGGTGTGCTTGTTGACAATGCTGAGTAGTTTAGGCCTTTTCTCCTCAGCAAAGGTTCTCCCCTTAGACTTCCTTTTAATTTAAAGTAAACATTACCAATCGGCCTCCAAGCAGCTTTGAACCACATGTTAAATTAAGTGGGCAGACACAATTCTGTGTGTGACCTGTTGCTCAGCTGAGATTCTAGAGACAGAACCACCGGCCAGATTTCAATCTTGACTCTGTCATTTCTTTGCAGTGACCTCAAGAAACTTATCATTTCCACAATGACAAGCTGTAGCCAGCTGACATGTAGGCATCCCACCTGCTGATGTTCACACCCTGGTGGAATCTTTTCCTACAATGTACCAGATGTGTCAATGTACAGAGAGAATGGGCAGAGGTGTTAGGGTATAAAAGACACTGTGTCTCGACTTTGTTCTCTCTCCCCTGGCCAGCCCCTTCCCCCTTGGTCGCCATTTCTAGTGGAAGCCAAGTCCATGAAACAAGGATACAAACTCTATGGAGAGGCTCATGGGGGTGAAACTGGGAGGTGCCAATAATCACATGCTCTGGCCACTAGCTTGATAACTTGTTAGGGACTCAGAGCCAGAGCCACCCAGTAAACGCCCCAAATCCTGATTCACAGAAATTGCAAGATAATAAATGCTGCTTAAGCTGATGCATTTCCAGGCAATTTGTTGTATTACTATGCTGATATAGAACCTCATGGGGTTGATAATACAGATAAAGTTCTAGAACAATACCTGCCACATAGCCAACACTATGGCAGTGTTTATCAAACACAGAAATGCACATACAGACACATAGCTCATGAGGGTAATGTGTGGAAGCAGCCCTCTGAGTTGCTCAAAACTCAGCTGTTGCAAAATCAAAGGCTTTGCTTTCTTTAAGGCACCCTTGCATGTTTTCATAACCATCTGACAGAGGGAGGAGACCCTGATTTATATTTCCCGCAGAAGAGAGAAGAGATTGAAATGGTAAGTGCCACAGAAATTAAAAGTCATTTCAGCTTTTCAATTCATTACTTCTGGAAAAAAATTTTGAGCCCAGCTTCATTACTAGTGCTTCGTTTTAGTGCTGATGATAATTGCAAAGGCAGTATTTTAAATTAGAATGTATAAGACCACATGTAATTAACCTGTACAGAAGGGCTGAGACTTCATATTAGACTATTAAATCAATCCCAACAGAATCACTAATGCTGAGCAATTGATTTGAAAATACTGTATGGGCAGAGTAAAGAAGCTCATGCTAATTACCATCCGCGACAATTTAGCACACTCCTCGGATCTAGTTAGAGAGGCAGACTTTTTCCTCTGGCCCTTAACCCACTCAAAGCTGAGAATACAAATTAGTTTAGAGTGAATACTTAACACAACCTGGAGTTATGGTGAGAGAGGGTTTTTCTGCCATTTCCTGAGTGTGAGGATTGCAGTGGCCCACATCCCTGGCTGGGTGTCTGTTGGTAGATGTAGCAGTGTGCGTGTTTTGAGGTCCCAGAGAAGAGTCCCTGGAGTCATCTGGGTGTGGCATTTCAAGCTGTGGTGGGTGTGAGCAGCTTCCATTACAGCTTGTGTTTTGTGAATCACACTTTTACACATTCCTTTTCCCCCGCAGCTGTATTCTTATAGCTTCTTGTTCCTACCTTGTAATGCCCGTTTTCTTTTTTATTCTTCCTCTTTTTCATTGACTAAAACAACTGGTGAAGACCTACTAACTTACTCAACAGAAGAGTAACACCCTAACTGGGACAGAGTATGCCAGCTGGCTATCAGGATCCAGGACAATCCAGGCCAACATGGCTGTAACCAGGCACATGGCTAAATGACGTCTCCCAGACTCTCTTGTAGGGCAAGAGAGGACCAAATAGGACCAAGTCCCTCCTGGGTCTTGTCAGGGGAAATGATGTGCCATTCCCAGGCTGACCCTTTACGAGAATGGGTGCTATTCTCTGACTCCCTCTCTTTCCTGGACAGCTGTTGGTGCTCACATGGCTCTAGAGTCATCAGAGGGAATGAGTCTGGGTCCCTGAATCACCACATGGAGTAAAGCCAGTATCAATCTGTGCAGACTTCTGGGCCCATCATGTGAACAAGAAGTATTTATATTTGAGACATTGTACATTTTCAGGTCTATTGTATTTTTTATCTTACCCCAACTAATATGCACATGCATGATTTCATTGAATCCTCATAACAACTCATTAAGGGCATTATTAAAATTCTATTTTACAGAAGAAGAAGCAAAGGCTCAGAAGATTAAATAATGTGTCTGCGGATGTCCAGATTGTGAACGACAGACCTGGGATTACTTCAACCCAGACCAGGGGCTGGGGTGGGGGAAGGGAGTGATAGAGAAGTTGGCACAAGGGGTTGAAGCACAGTGCTGTGAAGCTATCTGTAGACATTGCAGCGTGAGTTCAATCCCCGGCCAGGGAGCTGACCCACATGGTGCAGCAGACCTCTCCTGTCCTGCCCACTGCTCCCCTCAGCAGTGTATTTCAGTCCATCTGTCTGTTCTGCTCCCCCTGCTCCCGCTTCTGTCTCTGGTCAATCCTCTCATCCCATACCTCTGGCCTGTGCTCCAGCTCTTGTATGCATAAATAAACAAATCTTAAAGAAAAAGAAGTTTAAGATGCTGTCTTTGAGGTCTAGAGACCTATAGGCTATAGAGGGCCATCTTCTTTATGACCAAGAAGAACCAGAGGACCACAGGATATTGACTGTTTACACAGTTGGCTAGTCATGCCAGGTGGTTGCTAAATATTTTGACTATTACTCCTGCTTCAGGGTAAGTATGACAACAGGGTCTCTCTCCTTTGTGGTAACTTAGGGTCTACCAGGCTCTGTCTTGGGGGCTGACATACCAATTTAGTTGTCAGTTTCTCTGGAGGGAAGGGACAGAGGGGCCCATGTCTCATCACCCCTCCATGATCATATCCTTAATCACAATCAATACTTACACAAGATGGGGAATGGAGACTAGACTTTCAAGCTTGGGAACTGCTCCTTGAATGCCTTTGGAAGGGAAAGATTATTTTTTAAGTCTAGTAAGTTTACACTCTGTTGGTAGCAAAATATTCAAATAATGTGAAATTAAAAGTAACTCTTTAAAGTTGCTTATTTTGTGTATATAGCTAGTTGGTTGATAAATTTTCCCAACACCTTTCTTTTAAAAAAATTCACTGAATTTTATGACACACACACACACAAAAAAAAGTGAAGAGGATGTCAACTATGAAAAGCCATTCCGATTCTTTCAGTGTGCCCTGATGGTATTGGGGCAAATAGTTCTCTGAAATTTGCCCATCCCCTTGTGAGTAAATGCTCAGCCAAACAGGCTTGGCCCGAAGCAGAGTGGCCGAGGTCTGCAAGCTTGCCACAAATCTAAGTAACCTCCTGTCTGGGAAGCACAGGAAAGGGGTTAAGCAAGTCTCAGAGAGCTTTAACAAGAGAGACTCAAAATTCAAAGTGCACCACGCAGTCCACCATGAAGCCATGGTAATAGCTGCCATTGTCTCTGCTAAGCACCAGCAGCGGGCTCCCCACGTGTCTGTCCCAAATTCTCTAAGTGTGTACGTTTCTTCCCATTTCTCCTCCTAGTATCATCCTCAGTATTTACATATCTCCCTGCTCCTTCCCAACTGCCCTCATTCAGTTTGGTCCATGGTGTGCTGGGACATGTACCCCAAGGGGACTGCATCCATGGCATATAAGTGGGGGGGTCACACCCATTCAATGCTCCTCCCCCTTTCACAGAGCTGCATCTGTAACAAAATTAAGGCATCAGCACACTGTGTTCCCTCTGGAATCTCCAGGAATGTTGGTTTTGTTTGGTTTCTTTCGGTTTCCAGAGGCTACCCACATCCCTGGCCCACAGCTCTCCCGTCTGCACAGCCAGCGCCACCTCACCGACCTGTCCACACTGTGTCACTCTGACACTGACTCTCTGCCCTCCTTTTTTCATATGCAAGGTGCCACCCAGATAATCCAGAATACTCCCCCCCTTTTCTATTTTGAGTCAAAATTGTATTTATTCACGTGCAGTGAAACAGCCAAAAAGGTACAGGAGCAGACAAACAGAAAAGATGAATCTTACAGAAAGAGAAAGCTCAACTTCTACAGTTTTCTTGATTCTCCAGTAAGAGCTCTGCACCTCCAGCTTGCTGTGCCTTCAGTGACAGCGCCACTGGCTTTGGGGTGGCGGGTTCATGCTTCCTCTCCTTCCTCTTCCATTTGTACAGCTCTATGCTTGGCAGGCTAGTGAGGCGTGAGAGCGTATGTAGGAGTAGGTGTTGGAAGTCTTTGAGACAGGCTGAGTGTTTGGGGTGCTAGGCTATAACGAATCTTGGTGCAAATTGTGAAAACCGCCCCTCTGGATAGCCCTGGGCAGGGTGTGTGACTAGACAGAAGCAGACACGGACACTGGTTGCTTTAGGCAGTGCACAACCTCTACACATATGCACTGTTATCCTAACTGGCACAGTCCTCTCTGAGCTGGGTCCAGAGAGGGGATGAGGGATGCATGTGGTGAATAGTGGAGGAAAGGAGCTATTGCCTGAATTCCCAGGGGACAGCCAGGAAATTTCTAGACACCACAGTATATGTGAGGAAGGACAGCATTGTCTGAGGGTGATGTGGCTTTGACTAGCTCTGCCTTGCAGCAATCACTTCTGATGACATAGTTTTAGGTTGAAAAACTTACCACAAATTCCCGGATGCTCTTCGTATTGAGAAGGGGGGTACATTTCACTTCCCTTGAAACTGAGTGGCCTCAGTGAGCCACTTGTAATGAACAGAGTGCTGTGCAAAAGGCACGGCCAGACTGACATAAGGAGTGGTCTAGCTTCTACTTTTGCTTCTTGCAACACACAGCCTTGGATACTCTATCTCTGAGCCGGCTGCCATGCGGTAAGAAGGCCACACCACACGGAGAGGGTGCTTGGAGTGGTTTGCTTTAAGGAATGGGCCCAGCTGAGCCCCCAGCTGACCGCTGGCCCCGTTGGGTGACAACCACTTATGTGCCTCAGATAGCAACCACAGAGGGTTTGGGGGTGGGGACAAGGGATCACTTCGTCGTCCCTTTTCCAATTCAGGATTCAGAAAATCATGAACAGCAACAAAATAACTCTTCAGATCACTGTTTTGGGGGGAATTTGTTATGCAGGACAGGAGCATACGGTTGCCTGTGTACACCCTTGCATCAGTAAGTCACAATTTGAACTTTGGCTGAGAGTTTTAGGGCTAAGAAAATCAGCCTTATGTTGCTTTGATTGGATGTTACGTGGACCTAATTTGTTTAGGGAAATGGTACACTCCACACATGTAGTTCAGGGTCAAAATCTCTGGAAATAATATACTGTTACTTTATTTTGCCCTAAGTGTTTTGAGGCCTGGGTGGAGAGAAACAGATTTTCAACAAAATTCCCTAGAGTTGTCTTCCAGCTTCCCCTTTGTTTCACCCCCCACTCCCCCGAAGATTTTTTTTTTTATTTATTCTTTTTGTAACATTTCACACTTAGTTAAGGCTGGAAAGTCTCAAATGTTAATGGGTTAAAAGTAGAGGACACTGTTACGCGCTTGTGTTGTCAGTAAGAAAAGCAGCTCTATTAATAAGGGTTAAGATGCCTTTCAGTTATTAGCAACTGGTTAGATCCACCTGAGGAATGTTGCATACCAATGCCACATTAAAGCCAATAAAGTCAGAAAAGAAAAAAAAATCCCTAAATTCTTTAATAGAATCTGACATTACTGTTTTTAAAACTTCTTGGCTAAGACCCCACTGAATTGTGGTGCGTGGGGTTTGTGCCATATTTAGTTGATCTGTGAGAAACCTTTCATGGCACTTGGAGACGTGAAGAAAGACAAACGAGAATCCCATCTGAAGCCTTCAGTTAGCCCAGAGCTGCCAAGACGTTGGGGGCTCAAAGCAGAGTAATTTAGTTTTCTCCCTTCATTTGTGTGAGATTGAAAACCAAAAGTGGGGTTTAGGGATTTGAAGAGATTATCACCTGCGCAGAATTTATGTTCAGTTTTATATAAACAAGAACATTTCAGGAAATTAATAAAACCTGTTGAATTTTAATATTTGATGGGACAAAATTAATGTGCCTTTAGATTTATTTGGACTAGTTTATTTGCCTCCTGCTGGAGCACGGTTAGCACTGTGTTCTGCTAAATGGAGACAGTCAGTTCATGCTCCACCAGCGAAGTGTCGCCCAAGGGAGAAGCGTCTCCCTAGACTCAACGTCTTGACCTTCGAGCCTCAGTGTGATTTATTGAACTCTATTCTCCAATAGCCACGTTCCACTGTGTTTTCACATGTGTTTCAGAAAATAGTTTTCCTGAATATTAATCCAAGGGGGGGGGCAATAGGGAGGTCTAGGAGGAGGGAGAAGTGAAGTAGGCGTTGTGAAGGCAGAGTTTCGTTTTTGCTTTTGTGTGCTGTCCCTCAGCGTGCAGGGCCCGGGTCTAGGTCCCATCCTAGACTTCAGGCAAGTTGATCTACTGGTGCTTTTTTTTCTTTAGTATTTCATGTTTTCTCCCCTTCTCATCCCTGCGGGTTAGTCTAACAGAGGTCAGATGTTAAGACGGGACACGTATGTCTGGTGCAAATTATGCTTTACTGTCTTGAGCTTAGAAGGTAGCAAAAGATAGGAGTTGATATCCCAGTGGGCTCCTATCTGAGAGGGCATACAGCAGGTGAGGCAGGTTACCAGCCCGTCCGGGTGGGTAAACCCACAAGCTGGTGGACACCCTGAAGCTGGGCTATCCCCGGGCTTAGATGCCTGCCCACAATCTACAGAATTCCTAGAATTCCCCCTGAAATTCTACCCTGATAATTTGGTTGTGATACCTGCCTACCATGTTAGCCAGGTTTTATTCTTACTCTGGGTATAAGGCTATACCCAGAATGCATTAGCTAACTTACAGGCTAACTTATAACTAGGAGGCACATGTTTGGTCTGAGGCCTCTCTGGTCACTTACTGGCTGTGGCGTGAAGCCAGGACTGAGCCCTGTAAGGCTGGTGTTGGCAGGCCACAGTGTCCCATCTCCTACCTGCTGGCCAGCACTTTTTCTGGAGAGGAATATTTAGGGATTTAACACTATTCAGGAGGCCCCTGCTATGCCCTAGGCAGCTCACTGGGTAAGGGTGTGGCCAGGAGAGCCAGGTGGCCGTGGTCTCTTTCCTCAGAAAGTTCACAGTTGAGTGGGTGAGATACTCACACCAAAAATCATGATGAATTTCAATGTTATAGGTCCCAAGCCCAAAGACTGGGTCGTTTGCCCTCTGGGGAAAGAATTTACCAGAGAGCTCTAGATGCAGTTGAATGAGGCAAGGCTTTATTGAGGCTCATGACTGAGGGAGTGAGTGTGGGAAAGGAGACTTAGCTGGCTCCTTGAAGGGAGTTAGAAGGAGATATTGAGTGCATAGTCCACGAGGTGGAGGAAAGTGTCATAGCTTTGCTGGGTTGGGTTTCTCCCGGGCAAGCGCAGTGGAGGTTGTAGTTCAACTGCAAATTTGGGCTGTCAGACTTCTCCCTCCAGGAAACTGGGAGTTAATCATTACTCAGGATCTAATGCTTTTAGTCTGTCTGGGCTCCCTGTGGTTAGTATGGCCTACACTAGCCAGTCCATGATCCAGTCTACCTGTTCAAAAAGGACTTGGGGTATTCATCCCATTGACTCGAAATTTCTTTGACCTGGGCTATCTCACTAGGAGGAGCTTGCTTAGGACAGAGTGGGCAGAGCTTCTCCGAGGGGGTGGCATTTAACCACCAGCCCAAGGTGTGTCTGAGAAAGGTGGGCTAGGGGTGCAGAAAAGGGCTGCTCATGTCAGAGGACTGGGATTTGCTTTGTGGTGAATTTTGACGGGGGATTTATGACATCTTCCCAGTGTGTTGCCTGTCTGAGACTTAGCTCGCATAGGGTCAGCGGGTTAGGGGATGTAATTTATTTGAGGCCTGAGGATCCTGGCTAGCCTCACCTGCTCTTACCTTTATAGTCAGGTTTAACCCAAGGGGATCCCTGGGGCATTCTTGGATGGAGTCCAGAGCTTACTCCCACTCCCTCCTTGAGGGCTGTTTTCAACTTGCTGGGAGAGGGCAGCCAAGAAACTTTGAGGCCAATAGGTCTTTGCGGGATTTTGTTTTGCCAGGACAGATGGGAGGAGGTTGGGCCTGGGCCATGCATCTGCACCGGAGCCTTGTGGGAAGGGGCATAGTCCTCCGGCTTTGTGGGGGACACCTGGAGAGCCCCATTGCTGACTCCGATCCCACTGAGAACACCCTCTCTTCTTCCTCTGACCCAATGCACAAAGGTGGGGCACCCAAAGACAAGAGACACCACATGTACCAACACTCATTAATCCAGGAGAGTGAGGCAGAGATCCTTTCTACAAACTCTCAGGTCTCATTTAAAATCAAGAAAATTCCTCCAGGACTCCATTTATCTGTTAGAAGGTCATTTTCTTTCAGAGGTGTTCTACATCAAGGTTATTTACAAAGAATTTGCTGGTGGGAAGGGTATTGCTTATCCAACGGAAAGTAAATCCACTTTTCACTTTCTCTCTTGTTTTTCTCAAGAGCTTTTGAGACAACTCAGCATCCTTCCTTTTGGAATCTGACTCTGAGCTTCAGTGTTTCCCGTCTCTGATCCTAGTGGCCTCAGACCCATGGTTCACCCAAATCCCTCCTGTTCCCGGGTTAAACACATTTTCACTTGTTAGTCTATCCTCTGGGGATTTGCAGGACATCTTATTGTAAGTAATGTCAGTTGAGATTTACGGAGAGTTTCACTAGCTATAAATCAGTGCCTGAGGCTCTGGGAGTATTCCTTCTTGCCTTTTCTCTTGGAATTATGCAGTGTAGTTCCCCTGGGTATGGTTTAGCAAGATTTCTAGCTAGAAACTTATTGAAAGAATTTCTAATACAACACCAAACTTTCTTAACATCTCTGTCACAAAAGGAATAAAGTATAGTGTTTTTATTTTCCTGCCCCATACATGCCATCCAGTTCTTCCCTTTCCTATTCGGAGGAGAGAAAGTGTTACTACTCTAAGTCGGGGTCATCGCTATTTGCTCCTGAAAGTTCCTGGATCCACTAAACTGTCATTGAATGTCACAGGTCTTGTTGAATGTTCTTCTGTGCTACCTTCTGTGCTAGGTAGACCCTGGGGATGGTTAGGATGTTCAGGAAGTTTAATAGGGTTAGTATGAAGAGAAGAAAGGAGTTTCCCACTGAAACACTCAAAGTTATTCATGTCCTCATGGGTTGGGTTAACCCCAGCCAAACAGGGTTGGCCAGAAGCAGGGCCACTGAGGCCCAAAAGCTTGCCACAGGTGGACGTCACCTGCTGGTGGGGAACAAGAAATAAGGGGTTCTGAAGCAGATCCCAGAAAGCTGGGACAAAGGACCACAGTCAAAGTGCAAATCCAGGTAAAGGCTGCCATCGCCAGCCCCCCACATGTCTCTTACTCATGTGTCTCTTTCAAGAGACACGTGTCTCTCTACATGTGTCTTCCATGAGTGCCCTCCAGACTCAGTGCCATCTCTTCTACCTGTCCTACTCCAAAACCTGCAATGGAAAGCTTGAACTGGATCATGGGAGCTGTTAGGTGTCTTTCAATTTGTACCAGAAAGATGTTCTTAATGAAGTGAAATGGTATTTTCTGAGTGGCCCTTCTCCATATCCCCGTGAGGTTGGCTGAGACAGGTAATAGTACACTTAAGAACAGCAGTATCATTGGGTACAGTTAAGGAACAGACTCAAAGCAGTGTAAGATGCAGCTCTGTCCTGATGGTGCTGGCTGGGAGAGTGGACAGGCGAGGGTCTTGGTGGGGCTGCTGGACCAAGGCCAGGCTGCTTGCTGGAATTGTTCGTAGTCTTTGAAGGCTCTGCCCTTTATCCCTCTGACTGCTGATCTCACCTTAGCTGCTTCTGTTTCCTCCCAACTTTCATTTATCACCATGATACGAATACTCCATGGTGTTAGGAGAATGAGGTTCCCTCAATTGTCTCACCCTAAGAGAATGGCTTGGTTTCCTGCCACTGTCTACAAAGTTCATAGTTATTGCCAGCAAGTGCTTTTTCCAGATATGATGTGTTGTCCGTGTTCTCACAGAGACCCTATGAATCATTTTAATGAGCCTGTATTATTCCATCATCACTTACTGATCAACTCCCCCTTGGTCATAGCAGAGGCTTCCAGGGTGTCATATCACAAATAACATTGTGGTGAATATTTTGCATAAATAGATCTTTTGCTTCCTTTTGAAGATTTCTTTAGAATACATTTTCAGCAGTGGGAGTAACATGTCAAAGGGTAGGTATATCTTTATGGATCATGGTCAATATCACCAAATTGCTTTCTAGAATGGGGTATTTGCATACCTAATATGAATAGACCAGTGTAACAAGCTGGGAAGATAAAGCCAGCATTGCACATTATTATTTCATTTTCAAACTTCCTTTGCTGGTTTAATAAATGTAAAAGGATCCCATTTAAATATCTGCAACATGCCTAGTACAATACTAGGAACATGGCCACTGTTTTTGTTGTAATTCTTTGCGGCTTATGGTAGCAATCCTGCTCCCTGGGCCACAGCTGAAACTTCCTGTCTGCCCTACACTCCCCTGCTTGACCTTGGTGTTCATCAATCTCCATAGCCCTTGGCCTAAGGGCTCATAAAAGTTAGGTATTGATGGAAATGTGGGGCACCTAGGCTGGGCCCACATGTCGCATAGAGGTGAGAAGACTGCTTATAGCCATTTCTTGGTTCCTTGAAACTTATCGGACCTTGTCTGACCTTTGATAATTTACCTAATTTTTCCAAGACTGGGGTTGATTGAGATAAGGTATGTTAAGTAAGTAACACTATGTCTAGTGTAAAGTGACAGTGTTAGTGTTAATAATAGTGATACTTTTAATAAATCATGCTAGTCTTTGAGATTATCCTCATTTTAAGGATGGGCATTGACTCTCTGAGAGGCTAAGTTCATTGTCCATGCTAATGCAGCATGACCTCTGGCTCGTCTCCTCTGTGGTGTGTGTGCATCTAGTAGGTGGTAAGAATATTCATGAGAGCTCTTGCTTTCCCAGGACAGCTAGCGCGAACTTCCCTGTGCAGCCTTCCTTGACTTAAAGTGGGCTTATATCCCTAGGACCCTGTTGTAAGTTGAAAACATCATTACAGTGAAAGTGCATTTACTACACGAACCTACCCAACACCAGCACTTAGCCTGGCCTACTTCAGTCACGCTCAGAACCCTTGCCTTATTTGACAGTTGGCACAACAGCGAAACCAGAGTCTCTTGTGTAATGATGTTGACTAGTTCACGTCACGTGTGGAATACGTTGTGGAAAGTGTAGGTCAGGATGGTTGGCTGCTTCTCACCATTAATGTGCATTGCAGAAAGTACCCGGAGCCTGAAGAATATTGAAATGTTGAGTTGAAATTAATGTTGGATTAACTGTTGGTGGATGGGGCTGCTCCAGCCTTGGCATCACCAGTTTCTCTTCTGATAAGCCTGAGAACAGCTGGTAGAAGGGACGGGGGCCTTGACCAAAAAATATTCAAAACATGGTTTCTTCTGAATGCCAGTTACTTTCTCACTATTGTGAAGTCAAAAAGTCCTAAGTGGTACCCATGGAAGGTGGGATCTGTCTGTACTTGGAAATGCTGTCAAACTACACATACACGACTCTCCACACCCAAAGTAAATGATTTCCAAATTGCCCCTTATCCAGATTGCAGCAGCTGTGTCAGAGCTAGGCCGTCTGAGGGGAATCACGGAGGAGCAGAACTGAACCTAGGGAGAGGGTCATCTTAGCCAGTTGTGATTAGAACGCCTTATTTCTGAAAACTTGACAGAGTGCATAACAGTATGAACTCAATCATTCAGAGCCTGGGTGAGAGGGGCTGCAGCCTCAGTGGCTTCGGATTACGGGTCCGCTGTCTGGGCCCGCTGGCAGTTAGGCAGGAAGGGAGTGGGCTAGTTACTTTTGATCACGTGTCGCTTTTCTCTGAATTAAAACTTTGTCATTAACATAGTTTCAGTCTGAGAGTTACTGCCAGGGTGGAATTACTCTAATTAAGAGGAAAAGAAAAATATGTTGCTAGTCATTAATTTTTCCTGATTAGAGGGTGACCCAGTTTGAGGTTAAGTGAAGAGGACTGAGGTAGTAATTTTGCACTCTGGGGGGTTTGTGGTGATTTTCACAAGCTGAGAAGCAACAGCTGGACCCCAAGACTGCCATCTGATTTGAATTCATAGCTTCTTGCAAGTAGATGGACGAGCTCTCCAGGAATGGCGTGCCGGATTTCACAGTGAACAAAAGCCAGGGCATTGGAGGCTCAGCTTCATCGGTAAATGCCACTGATCCTGCATCCACCAAAATGTGTGGAAGTCTTTTTTCTGTCTTAGATGTGGAAAACATCTTCTTGGCTTGAGGATGCTGACTTTCACTTGTCAGATTCTAAGCTAGTAAGAAACTTTGTCATTGGCATATGCCCATGATACTGGATCGTGCTCCAACAGACTCAACACCAGCAGTCACTACCGACTAGTAGTCACGCCAGGCAGTGCGGGTCAATTATTGAGTAAATGCTCTTACTTAATAAAATGCACATTATTTTCAGGCCCCTGTGATGAAGCAACGAACAGAGGTTTGGACCCAAAGCCTGCGTCCCGCCCTTGCCATTTGCTAGTCCTGTGACCTTGACTTTCACCTTTTTGAGTTCTCTGAACTTTTCCTGAGTTGCCGGGATGAAGTATATTAAGTGTAACTATTATCAATCAACTATATGGGTGAGCAAAGTGACATTCCATGTGTTTATGGTATCACCCAGTTCCCTCACCCCTTCTGAGCCTGGGCTCCTGTAAATGCTAGCATGGGGTGGCCTCAGGACTCCCCCCAGATCTTCAGTGTGGAGGGCTCTGTCATTACAGTCCGGCTGGACGTCTGTGCCTCTCGCCTGTGTATTTGTCTGGGCAGGCAACATTTTTTTTTTTTAAAGATTTTACTTATTTCTGCATACAGAACTGGGGGTCAGGCCAGAGGTGCAGTGGGGAGCAGAACAGGCAGATCAATGAAGTACACTGCTGAGGGGAGCAGCGGGCGAGACAGGAGTGGTCTGCTGCACTGTGGATCTCCTTGGGGCCCGGGGATCCACGCTTTGGCTTGGCTCAGCTTGGCAGTGCAGCTCTCCAACCCACTGTGCCACCAGGAAGAGCCTCAGGGGAGGCAAAATTTTAGTTTTACCTGCTTTGAGCTTTTGTCTGGACCTCAGACTTCAATCAGCATAGGGCAGATCAGGAGAAGAAAAGTACAAATTTATTTCATGGGAATTTTACAAGACACAGGAGTCTCAGAAGAAAGGAAGCACAAAAGCAGTGCTAAGACCGAAATGCTTTTGTACCTGTTGAACAAAGAGGCAATTGTGGGAAAGTAACTAAATTGTGCGGGGAAGCTCCAGGAAGATAAGAATCATTTCAATAAGATCTGTGTGTCCAGAACTCTCTTATTCTCCACATCCCGTCCTTGATAAGAATGTTTTTTCCATCTACCACATTGGGATTTTCGCTCCTGCTTTAAGGAATAAAAGGGGGTGGTCAGAGGGCTATTCGCTAAGTATCTTTAATTCAAAATAACTTTGCGATCAGAGAGACATGTTCAGAAGTGACGGGTTCTGGTTTCCACCCGTCGCTCCTCTCCTCATGGCCCACCTCCCAGAGGACAGACCTCCCCTGGCCCTGGCTGTGAGCCTCTGTGCTGGGCCAGTTGCGGGGTGACACTTCTCTGGGACTCGTGTGGGTATCAGGTAGGGATGATCTTTCTTCCCTCCAGGACTGGTTAACCGAAATGAGGTCTGCCTTACAAGACACAAAGGAAGGCAAACAGTGCTTGCATTCCTATGTCTCTCTACCACATTAGCATCAATGAGAAAAATACTCTATTTTGGGGCCAGGGATCTCTTTAGCCCGAAGTCAGAGCTGTTATGGGGGGCTTCCGAGGAGGCGCTGGGTCATTTCCTGGCACCCCATGCTATCCTCCTCCTCCTCGTGTACCCTTTCTGTACACAGGGAGGAAAGTGGGGCAGGGACAGGGTCTTGGGAGTGGAGGCACTGGTGGTCCAAGCCCAAGCCCACCCCACAGGATGCCTCCTTAGACATGCCCTGTGAGGAAGGGAACAGTTTTAAATAACTTTGCGTGACTCTGCAGTCAGTCCACATTCTCCAAGCACCGGCTGTCCAGTGGCTAAGTGCAACAGGGAACAAGATGAACAAATGCCCCTGGCTTGTGGGGTGCACAGCTGAGCGGGGGTAGAGAAAGTAGAAGAAACCACCGAATCTTGTTGGGGATGTTGATACCTGGGGTGGGGAGAAGAAGGAAGGGAGATAGGGAATGTGAGTGTGTTTGGGGGGGCGTGCTGGGTGGGGTGAGGGTAAGTTGGAGGTTGTGACTTTAACTGGAGCAGCCAAGGAAGGTGGATGTTGTGTCAGGGAGCATGTGAGAGCCTGAGGCGGACCTGTACCTGGTGCGTTCCAGGAACTGGCAGGGCATGGCAGGGAGTCGGGGGTGGGAGCCAGCGAGGGGCCGTGGTAGTGAGGGGCGTGGGTTGGGACTCCCAGCGAGGTGGGGAGCCCGTGGAGCAGCTGGCCAAAACGTTACCAAGCTCGTGCTGGCCTCTCTGCTGAGTGTGAAGCAATCTCTGTCACCCTGCAGCCCCTGCTCATTTAAATAGTGTTCAGGGCCCACCCGGGTGGTGCAACGGGTTAGGACTCACTCAGCACTGCAAGCTGGCGGCAGCTGCTTCAGTGTGATTTCATTCCCCGCCCCAGAGGTGACCCACATGGCGCAGCAGACCTCTCCTGACCCACCTGCTGCTCCCCTCAGCAGTGTACTTCGTCGATCTGCCTGTTCTTCCTGTGTGAAGAGCCAGGCCCAGCCTCCGTCTGCC
>NW_004567103.1:11724306-11736831 GCF_000260355.1 Condylura cristata | reverse complement strand
GAGAGCTCCTCGTAGGCGGGCCTGCAGCAGAGAAAGCCCCAACAGCATGGCGGCCATTACTGTGAATAACGGTCACCATTTTTTGGGGCGATGTGGGTGGTTGCTGATTGTCACCAGCAGTTTTCTTCAGAGCAGATTTATTGGGGTCAGAGGGAAAGAAAGAGTCTGAGTCCCTGAACGGTTGGGGGAAGAAAGTGGAAGAAGCAGCCCCAAGGGGCTGAGGGAAATTGGGCTGCTCCCCACTCGCTCTGCTCCTGCCACTGATTTGGCCTCGAGAGCCTGTTCTGATCTCTATGCCGTGCAAAAGCCCCAGGCTCTGCAGTCTCTCTGGGCACGGGGTGTCCATCAAACGGACAGAATGAATGTGTGCAGCTCGGTTTATAACTTTGTTATTGGACCTCTTGTGGCTGGCCAGCCCCACACCCGCCCCCCAGCCACCAAGTCAAAGTCAACCAGAGGGCAGCTGGCAACGGCTGATATCTCCAAGCTCATGCCTGAATGCTCGAGAACGTGGCCCCGGCTAACCCTCCTGCTTCTCTTTGAATCTGAGTATCTGTTGGTATCTGTCAACATCTAAGTTTCATTTTAAGGGTGAAGCTGCAGGAGTTGCAAGATGTGACGGGCCTCTCCGGCTGCAGGCAGAAGCTGGCCTCCAGGGACAACACACCTTCCCCTTTCATCTGCACAGGCTCCCTTGACCCAGGAGACTGCATTTTGGAGAGATGTAATATCATAATTTTTTATGGTTCATGGCCAAGTTTAAAGAAGAGGTGGCAGCTTGTAAAATTTTTTATTTATGACGTGATTTTCAGAATTCAGTGTTCACAAATACCGGCAAGGTTGAATTTATGAAAGTGAATGCTGTTTTAATACATGACCCACGCAGTTTAAGAGGTCGCCCCGATGGGGACCTTAGCATTTGGCTGCTTTGAGCTGGCATTCCAGTGGCTGCTCACCCCAATAAACACTTTCTAGAAATTGTGTTCGGAGATGCTGTTATAAGGCTCACTGCCACAAATTCAACTTGTAACTCACATAAGGATTTCAATTTGACTGAAGAAAGTTTTGTCTTCCTGTCTCTTCTTAATTAGTAATTCGCTTCAGGTTTAATTAACATTGTCTGGTGATTGTTTTTGCCTCCTCAACGTTCTTTAACCTATTAGCTTTGAAATTTGAAGTAGCTGTCTCAAGTGGATAAAGAACAGTCTTTTCCCTTAAAAACAAGTTCTTATGCGGGCAAGATTATGACTCATATTTATTTGCAATTGGCCAGGGTTTGGGCCGAAGCTGTGAGGGAAGGAACCCCACTGGCCCCTCGAGGCTCCTGCCTGCGGGTACAAAGGTAGCCGTGGACCAACTCATTAAACTAGAGTCTGGATCCAGTATGCACAAGAACGTCTTCCTGGCATGTTTTTGAAACTTGAACTGCCCTTTGCAAAGGTGGCCTTGCATTTATTTTTATTTTTTAAAAAGGTTTATTTATCTATGCATACAGAACTGGGGTACAGGCCAGAAGTGCAGGGGCAGTGAGAGGATTCACCAGAGACAGAGTGGGGAGCAGGACAGGCAGAACTGACGAAGTGCACCGCTAAGGGGAGCAGCGGGTGGGTCGAGAGTTCTGCCACGCCATGTGGGTCACCTCCGGGGCGGGGATCAAACTCATGCTGAAGTGGATTTAGCTTCTCAGTGCTGTGCTTTTAACCCAGGGAGGGCCCAAGCTTTATATCATTTTTACAGGCAAGAAGTTGATGGTCTCACATGTACTGTTCAATTCTGGTTAGCTTTTTTCCCCTCCGCTCTTTCATCTTCTACTTTTGGGGGCCATTTCCACTTTTTTTCTGATTTCATTTTCCCAGGTATTTTGTATTTTCTTTCCAAAAGCAAGGTGGGTTATGACCAGAATTGTGTGTTTGGGGGTTCAGTAGGTGCCTTTCTTTCCCCCCAGAATGGGTGACAATGGGAGTCCCAAATCAGGTTCTGTCCACGTAAGCGAGAAGGGAAAGAAGATTGCCAGTCTTTCCTTCCTACCATTGCTACAAAAAGCCCCCGGCTTCCCAGATGCACACTGAGGCGCACTGAATCACAGCTGTCTCCCTCCTTTTCCACAAAATGACAAACTGGCAAATAAGAGGGGAGCCCCCGCCCGCCCCCGAGTGGCTGTAGTTGGCTAGGTGGTTTCTCCCAACTGTATCTCACACAATGGGGGGGGGGCTTCCTGAGACTGGACGGGGGAGTCTGGGCCCCAGAGTCTGCAGCCTTTATGTGAAAATGCTAGTTTTTGTCCTTTGGTGGAAATCGGTTTAAAAATCATAGAATCAGACTGGAGCGATGTCAACCTTCACAGAACTTTCGGATTCCAGAACTGAATGGAATTGTCCGGCTTTTCAAAGGAGGAAGGGAAGGCCCAGGGAGATTCAGTGTCCCTCTGTGTGTCTTCCTGTTCCCACCTTATGTTCAATCTGGCTTTGAGGGAGAGAGGGAGCACGGTGAGGACCCCAAGCGTGAGCTGTAGAGAAATGAAAGCAGCAGTCTCAGAGCTAGGACTTTGTTCCTTGTACAAGGGAGTTGAGTGGGGGGGGGGTGCTCGCTACTGTTTCATTCACACATCATTTTGTATGTGGGGAAAAAGACTTTACAAACCAGATTGGATCATGCGTTGCTGAATATTTCTGACCTACTTCTTTGAGAAGATCGTTTCAACAGGGACAGGACTGTTCTGTGGCTGGCAGTCGGCAGGGAGAGGTCAGAAGACCTAGGTTGGACCCCAAATGTGGGTCACTCGGTCCTCATTGCACCATGAAAGTTTGAGTTCGGATAATGTCTAAGGTAAACTATCGCACTAAAGTTGTGGAACTTTACGATTGTGTTAGTTATGACATAGTTTCTGTGTGTGACAGAAATAAAAATATCACAGTAGTTTAGAGAAGGTAAAGCTGTAAGTTTCTTTCTCGAGTAAACGGTCAGGCCTAGAGGGCACCCTGCTCGCCATCCTGTTCTGAGGAAGGGGTCGGAGTGAGAGGGAAGAGCAGAGGAGGCTCTTCCTTCTGGGAGCCCCGACAAAAGGCACATTCACCACTTTTGCTCCAACCTTGCTGGCTAGAACTTGGTCCAACTTCCATCCCTAGGTGCAAGGGAGGTTAAAAAGTGGCATCGTTATTCTGGCCACGAGTTCTCATTTTATAGGAGAAGAGACATCTCTGAGGGATGATTGCTAGTCAGTCACGTGGTTCAGGATGGAGAGGCGGAGAGCCTTTGCTGGAGGGTTTCGTCTGTTGCCTCCACCCTACCCAGAGAGGCATGGGAGGGTCAGGTGAGGCGGTGTCTCTGGTAGTCATGACAAAAATCCTTGAAGACGTAGTAGTAGGTCTCAGAGAATTGTTCGAGTAAGTAGTAACTTATTTGGGAATCTGCCTGTTTTCCTGTTCTCTGCGCTTTACTTCTTATGCCCCAACATGGTGGGCGTCACGTGCCCTACCCACCTGGGGCTCTAGCCTGAAACAGGTGTGTACACCTAACATATGCCCGGCCACAGCATCCTCTCACCTGCGAATGGGGAGCATGACAGAGAATCAAGGAAGCCACTTACTTGAACTGAGCGTTATAAATTCAGAAATGGCGGCTGCCATCCTCTGTCGTGAGTGCAGGCGTTAGAGTGAGCCAGTGCTCAGGCAGACAGGGATGAGCCAGCTGTGCAGAGAGAGAAGCCCCCGTATCTGGGCCTGAGAGGGACCCTCAGAGGAGGCTGCTCTTCATGTTGGCTCTACAGATCTTGACTTGGTTTTGCGTAAGGCTGAGATGCATTCATTCCTATCAAACTTGCTAAAGTCCCCTTTAAAAGATACTTTGTAAACACAAACAGCAGCTTTTTATTGTAAAGAACTTCTGATCTGATCAATTTAGTTTTTATTTTTTTAAAACACGTCTTAAAATCTCATGTACCATCTTAACAGCTATTGGCTTGCAAATTTCAATTTTCTGCTTGTCACCAAGAGTGACAACTCAGAGGAGACTATATAAATTGATTCACCTAGCCAGACTTATTCAAAGTGGGGAAACTAAATAGGTCAGTCAATGGAAACCAGAACCAGTGTCTTTCCCCAAATAAAGCAGCAAGAAATGCACATAGGAAATGCACATGCGATGGTGGAGACGGGAGATTGAAAACAGCTCATCTTCGTTTTTAAATATGTCCCTCTGACTTACTTCAATGAGCATGTAGATTTGAGAACGATTCTAAGTTGGTATTAGATTTAGCACTCACTATACATTTATAAGTTGACTTCAAAGGAGAAAAATAGACAGGCAAGTCATCAGCTCACTTAAATAAAATTTAAGAGTGGAGCGTCTGATGAGAAATAGAGTCCATGCTGTGAAACTCCCTGTATGAAATATGAAATCCACTAGAAGAAATATATTAGAGTAGGACTTCAATTAACTGGAACCTAATTAATCAGAGCTTTCAATTATTATTATTCTTAAACCTACTTAAATCAGGGATATAATAAAACAAATTAAGTCCTTGGGAGTGTCCTAGCTTTAGGTTTTAATATTTTTTTAGCCTCTCATACTTATCTGGAGTCATGGAATGGGCCAAATAATTGGGCTTTCCTGCTAATAAGACCTTGAGGGTCACCGAGTGCCTGATCTTTAAACTTGCGTGCACATTACAACCATCTGGGGAGCTTAAAAAAAAAAAAAAAAAACAACCCTGTGCCCAGGCTGCAGACTGGACTGTCTACCAGTGATGTCCATGTCTCTGGGTATGGACCCAGGCATCAATATCAAAACTTTTTTCCAGGTGATTCCAATGAGAAGTCAAGATGGAAAACCAGGGAACCACTGCAAGAAGTGCAGTGACTGAGCCAGCCGGTACAGGACCAGTGTGGTCTGTGTGGCTTCCAACCACACACCGTCAACATGTGCCCCGATTCTTGCATGGGTTCCCTAATCACCCAGAGGCCTGAGTAAATTCAGGACACCTTATGCTGCTGGCCTGGGAACAGTGAGAGCCACTGTTGTAAGCTACTGGAGGACACCTCTTTGCCTGCCAGCAAACCTGCCTTGAGTCCAGGTGCTAGATTTGACTCTCCTCATCCTTGCTCAAGGACACCACCCCTGTGGTAGCTCACGGTTTCTCCAAAAGCATGAGAAGCAGTTTTATTTACTCAGAACCTAAAAAACAGCCACCAGTGACCTTTCATAGTGTCCTTTCACACCGAGGGGTTCTATAGACTTTGCGCTTTGCTAGGCAGCTACACTTAGCTGCATTACTCGCCAGCGGGCTTTCTCTCCTTCCCCCTTCTTTCTCCTTCCCTCCTTTTCTCCCTCCCTCTCTCCGACTCTCCCCTCCTTCCTTTACTCCTTCTTCTCTCCCTCCTTCCTTCTTTCTTTTTAAGCTCATTCCAAGACAAGTGGGCGATGTGCTTCTTCAAGGGCAACGCCAATGAGGTTAAAGTTCATGGACAAGGCCTGTTCCTTAGGCAGGATGAGTGTCTGAGCTCCGCTTATCAGCCTGCACATGTGGCCAGAGATGGAAAAACTGGCAGGCGGTGGAATGAAACCGGGCACCTGTGGAAATCCAGGCCTAATCCCTTCCCATAAAACAAAGTGGAAGATAAGTGAAAACGGTTGAAATCTGAAAGCAGATGGCCAAGTTCCTCCAGGTCGGGCTATAAAGGGGACCTTCGTGACAGCATATTTATGGGTTTGGGGAAACCTGACAAAGTGTTGCTGTAAATGCCAAGAAATACACAGAACGTGGTTTGCTAGCTGAGCGTATCTCGTGATGATGCCAGCTTCGCCGAGACCGGGAATGCGGCTGTGTGTGTCTGTGCACGCTGTTCAGCTCATGCTTCAAGGTTCAAGGCTGGGCTTGGAGGGTGGGGGAGGGGCCACCGAGGGGATTCCTGCTTAGAGGGGGCTGACCATTTGCTCACAGAAGAGCTTGGGAGTGGGGGCTGAGGACTGGGGTTCCTGCCTTTAAAGTTGTTCCTAAAGAGCTACCCCCAAAAAACTGGGTACAAAAAGTTGCCTACTGAAGCAGATAGAACTTGGGCCACTCCTGTAGCAGTTCACCCCCACCCCAAGGTCCCAGTGTTTTCCTTGCAGTGTCCATGCTCACGGTGGCACTGCCTTCTTGGCACAGGTTCTGGGTACATGATTTATAGCTTTCACTGACCAGCTGCTTAATCCTGATCTCTTAAGGTCCTGTCCTTGCTCCTGACCTGCCCTGTGGCGGCTGGCCGTTGATGGATAAAAAGAATTCATATGCAAAGGAGTGGCTGACTAGACCTCTGAAAGCTGTTCTCTCTGGAAAGAAAGAAAAAAAAAGCACTACATGTATTATTTAGAAATCCATTTTTAAAATCCAAAGAGCCCTTTCTAATTGCAGTTCTGGAACAATCCTGTAGAACTATGTGGTTGGGGGAGGGGTGGACCCTTTGTCTCCAGTTCTGAAGAACACGTGCCCTGTTTCAAAGTGGCTGAATCAAGCAGGAGGATTTTCAATTGTAGTTTAAACTGAGTGGACCCCTTGGATTTTCCTGGAGCTTGTCGGAATTCTATTTCTGGGAAACTGCATTGTGATAGAGAAAGACAAGGAGGGAGGAGAGAGGAATCAGAATGAGAAACAGGCAAAGGGAAAACAGATGTCTCCAAGTCTCAGGCAGGGCCCCTCATTTGCAGTGTGCGGGTAAACAGGGCCGCGTCTGGAGAAGCAGCCTGGGACGTGAACGGTAAACATAAAGGGGACCAGGCAGTCTTGGCTCCCGAGGCCCCTGCGGGCCACCCCCACCAGCCGGAAGTGGAGACGTCAGACAGCGGCCCTGGGCTGCCTTCCCACCTGGACCTTGTGGTGAAGGGCTGCTCACTTCCTACCTGATTCCACACCTACCCCCGAGGATTTGCTGACACAGCTGGTCCCCCAGTGGGACTGGGATCACTGTTGGCCAATGTATCCTGCCCCTTCCTTCCCTTTCCTGCCCTTCCATCAGCAAAATGTTGAGTTCCTGGTGTCTCTTCGTAGTGGCCCCCTGCTAAATGACAGAAGCAGGTAAAGCCAGTGAAGGCAGGGGCAGCTCTCAGCACAGGACACAGGTTCTGGGACGGACCTGCAGGGCAGCATCACCCAGCAGTGCTCTGGCTCTCCCCCAGGCCCACTGAGCTGGAAACCTCTGGGTAGGAGACGCTTTGGTGGTAAGAGCCACCAATGCAGACTTTTAGGAGTGATATTTGCATTGGAACAGAGAAGGCATTCAAGGACAGGGTAAATTCCTGGTGGGAATTTGGGGGCACTGCAGCAAGTTATGGAAGAGGTAAAAATTTGGGGGAGCAGCTTAGCCTTTCTCTGGACTTCTAGCTAACTCCCTGTTTTGCTCATTTATTAGAATGTCCCTTGGAGTTGGGCCTTGATGTCACTCCTGATAAGAGAGTCATTATATCCTTCGTATATCCTTCGGTGGGTGGGTTGCTGGGCTCAAATCCTGCTAACACCCCTTTTCCCCATTCCTCATTATTTTCTGACGTGCTTTGGATGCATCTTCTCATGCGGCTGTCTTCTTTGGAATGGTTCTCACTCCCACATGCCTCCAAACACTCTCTCTTTCTCTCAGATGCAAATGGACACAGACACACACAGACATGCGCACGCACACACACACACACACACACACACACACACACACCTCAAAGAAGACAGGGAGGCATCCTTGTCTGCTTTCCTTTCTTCTCTCCTGGGAAAGGAGCCCAAGAAAAGCAAGGCAGCAAAGTTCCTTTGATGAAAACTCTAAAATATTGTTCACAGACCTGCTTTCCACATGTTTTAGCTGTAGAATTTCCAATTGCAGATTAAATAGTGCATGTGTCTCCTTACATTAACTCCTCCTTGCCCTCAGCACTGGAGTCAACTATACTGTGTTAGCTAACTCCCTGTTTTGCTCATATATGAGCCCCCCCTTGCTGCCTGGGTGTTGAGGCTGATTTAAGAAGACAAATTCAGCTGAGTGTTTGGCTGGACCCCCTGACCCACTGTGATCTCCCTCTCTTTGGGATTTGGGATGGGAGCATTGCTTTTCAGTTGCAAGGACCAAACTTCTCTTGGGTTGCTCGTACATTCTGGACTCTCTTAGAAGTGTAACTAGAGGAGGCTGACTACACTCTCTCTATTCCCCACCCCTGGCAGCAGAACAACAGAATTGAGCCCCGACCATTCTAGAACAATCTATCATAGTGGGTAACCATTGAAAAATAAGATGGCTTCTCTCCTCCTAAGTTTGGCTCCTAAGATGGAATTGAGAAGAAACCATTCCCCAGCATGTCATTAAATAATGCCATTTCATTTCGTGATGCTATTTCATCATGAAGTTGAGAAAAAAACAAAGAAAACAGGTTGAGGACCTGCTCTCATTGTGAGTTGTTTTGCTAAAAATTGCAGTTTCTAAGAACCTCTTGATGCTGTGAAGTGAAGACTTACCATATTTTATTTTGTGCTTCATGCTGGAGGAAGGTGAAGTTATGAAGAACTTTCCCTGGTCTTTTCTCATGTTACAATTCCCTTTTGCAATTTGTCTCAACGTTCCCAACAAGAACTTCTTAAATGTCTGCTTAGCCTGGTGTGGAAGTTTCCAGACCAAACAGACGAGTGTAAAGGGCTGAGGCTGCTCACGCTGCCCCCTTGGTGACTTCAGTAAGTGTTGACTGAGCTTCATTCAGTCTTCAAGTAGAGGCCCAAGGAAGCCCTGGGATGAGAAAGAGAAAGAGCACGGGGGGAGGAGAGATCTGGGGGGAAACTCAAGAGAGGTGGTCAGGGTGACTAGGTGCGTGGGTACCTTGGCACTCAAGGGAATGACTGCAGGGGACCCAGCGCTGGGGAGAGCAGAGCTAGTGGTTGGGTGGAGAGCCTCAAAGGTCCTTTGGTGGACTCTGGAATTGAGGAACAAGGCTCTGCTTCCTGTCATTGTCTGTCCTCCTCCCTGTCAGCTTCTTCAGTTACTTTCTGCACGGAGCTCCTCCTCATACCTACTCTGAAGACCTTCGTGAACCTTTCTCGGTCCACCTTCCACCCTTCTCTACCCTCTCTGTGCCCTGCATGGCTGTACCACGTAAAACCAAGACCATGAAAACAAAAATAAAGAAACAGAATTTATTAACTGGCCAGGCAAATGAGCAAGGAATTCACTGAGTTGTTCTCAGAGGAGGAAAAGAAGTCAAATACATTTTTTTAATAGCTTAGTAAGAGGCATTCAGGATGATCATGCCAATTAAGGACTGAGAACTAGACTTTTGATAAGTCTGAGCCAATTAGTGGAAGCAAATTCCTCTGGTCACTGGCAAGGCAGGAGCCTGCTTTGGAGGGTCCAGGAAGGGCCCTCCCGAGTTGCTCAGCGTTCACTGGTCAATGTTCCAGCTCTTAAGACCCTGTTACCCATCACCCAAATTCAGTTTTGCTATCTTTGGGGTTCTGTGCTCGAATGGGTTACCCACTGGCTCTGCTTTGGCTTGGCTGGAGCAGGAGCTGGCATCTGCAGCTGTCTGCTCCTCTGCCTGATTAGATGACACCAGGCCTGGGCTGGCCACAGCCCCACTTCAGTGGCTCTCGGGTGCTGCATCGTCCTTTGTTAACGTCCCTAAGCCCTTCCCCACCACAAGCTCCTTCTCCAGTCCTCAGATGACTCAGGCTGTACAGTCCTTTCCCTGCTGTGTCCTTGACATGTAGGCCCATGACAGGTAGGTAGGTTAACAGACACAACCTCCTGCCTTCTTACTCATACATTTTACATCCTCCCAGCTTTCCCCTGTGCATCATCCATCTCGATTCTCTTCTCGATGTGACAACTTTTTAGCAGAGGTCCCATTGCTCAGGGCCTCTCTCCATCAGTGAACATTTCTGAGCAAATATCAGATGGGTTTGGATTCTGGGCCACTTCACACATGCCTAGCAATCTAGCAAACCCATACTTTGGCTCCCATGGCTAAGGGTGGAAGAAATTATGCAGAGCACCTTCAGGGTGGAGGCATGTGGGAGTGTTCTCTGTGGATGGGGGAGTGGTGATGGCCAACACTGCAATTGACATAGAATTTTAAAAAAAGATTTTATTTATTTATGCATACAGAACTGGGGTATAGGCCAGAGGTACAGGGGTGGCGAGAGGATCCACCAGAGAGTGGGGAGCAGAACAGGCAGCTCAACAAAGTGCACTGCTGAGGGGAGCAGCAGGCGGGACAGGAGAGGTCTGCTGTGCCGTGTGGGTCACCTCCGGGGCGGGGAGCAAACTCGAACTGAAGCAGCCACAGCTTGACTTAGCTTCACAGTGCAGTGCTCCAACCTGCCGCGCCATCAGGGAGGGCCGGACATAGAATTTTTAATCCATTTCTGTTTCCTCTTGCTCCCTTGGGCGTCAGGGCCCTGTTCTGACTTCTTTGTTTCCACTGAAGCGCCAGACTGTATCTTTGCCTGTGTGTTTGGGTGAGTGATGGGCTCCTTCCAGGGACCCTCCCCACCCCAAGGATGGGCAGGCTGTCTAGTTCAGTTACAAGGAAGGAGGTTTGCATTTCAGTTTCTGAAATGCCTCAATCATCTTCCCATGGTTGGATCCAATTTCTCCCCATTCCGAGGCAGCTTTTTCTGCTCAGCCCAGCAGCAGCGAGCTGGTGAACTGACAGGGCCATGTGAGCTGGAAGATTTGTCTTCCTTGCTTCATCCAGGGGCCCTGCCATCAGCTGGAGGGCATGGGGAGAGTGCCCGTTCCCTCTGCATTATCCTCAATTCCCTGCTAAAAACTCTGAGGACAGGGGAAGTGGCTGCCGTTTGCTAAGTTCCTGCTAGGTCTTGGGTACTTACTTGCTTTGCAGTTTGTATGCATTATCTCTAATGTTCCCTAAAACCCCATAATATAGGTATTTCCCCCTCATTTTACAGATGGGGAAACTGAGGCTCACCCAAATTCAATGGCATAGTTAGGACTTGCACCTCTGTTTCTGTGGCCTTTGCTATTCCTGCGCCGCCACATTTACAAACAGTTGGCTTGTGCATTCCTCTTGCTGCTCACTCCTCACCATCTGGAAGGTCACTGGCTGCCTCTATTTTACCTGGCCACTGGGCAGTTTGGAGCAACCAGAGGGATGTGCTGGCTTAGGTAGTCCCCCTCCCACCCTCCTTACAGTGCATAACACATAGTAGGCTCATCATAAGTTCATAATAAACTAAGCTGCAAATGGAATGATTGGCAGTAGTCTTGATTAGATAATTTCTTTTCAAGGGGGGCCAGGATGGTGGAAAATGACTATAAAATAATTTACTCTGGCGATCATCTCGACATTGTTTCTCACTTTTCATCTCTTTGTCTGGATCTCATGTGAATAGACATTTGATGGTCCCCATAAAGTTAGAATTCAATCAAGGCATTACAAAACCCAGCTCTTCCATATCCTCTCTCAGCAGACTGTAATTTTGAGAATTGCTTTCTTGATTGGCTATTGTGGGAAGGTAAGGAGAGGCTGGCGCTCAGGTAGGGTGGCAGAAATGTTTCTGGAATTGCAATGGAGGTCTGCTTTGGAGGCTTGGTCGTTATTCATGAGAAGTCTTTTACACAGAATCACACTTCCCTCACAAATGAAAATATTTATATGATGGTATTCATGCAATTTGAAAAAAAATTGCAGGCTGCAACGCTCGCCTTTCCCCTGTGCCCCGGCATCTCTGCGTATTTTCTTTCTTTCCCCAATATTAATGAAAAAGAAATCAAACTTTTGCAGGCTTCACTTAGTTCCTGACTTTCAATCAGATAAATTTGTGACCTGAATATTTCCTTCTCCTCTTTCAGTATTCATGAAGGATTGTTTGTGGCCAGGCTGGTGGATTTAAGCATTTGTCTAGTTTGGGAAAGACAGATTTATTCCTTGGGAGTGAAGTGTAACTTACAACTGACAGATTTTTCACCCCTCCCCTGCTTTCCTCATCTTCTCTGTTTTTAAATTTAGGGGACATTATTTCTCCACTTGGTTTTTTGTTACTACGAAGTTAAGGAGTTTGAGCTTAAAATATTGATGGAGCGTCTCCCTTCGAGACCCTGGTCTCTGAGCTTTGCTGCGTGGTGTGGCTGATTGAAAGTGGTCTGGGCTGAATTTGTTTAATAGGATGTTACACACCCCTCCTGGGCCAATTTTAGCCACTTTATCAAGTTACTTGTTGATTACAGCTCTTGTCACATGCATATTAGTCGACTGAGATCTGAAAGATATGTTCTTTTTTTTTGCTTAGAGTAGGCTGTGGACATCATGGACTTGAGTTTACCAGCAGCCTCCAGACTCCTATTTCTTTATTTTATTTTATTTTATAACAGTTTATTTATTTATTTTTTTTTTATTTTATAACAGTTTATTTTTACATAATTTTGTACATTTTCCCCCCCATCTCAATTGTAATACTCACGGGTTTCCCATCACCAAGTCACCCGTGTGCCATCACCATAATCCCATGCACTTCCCTCCCCACCCCTCCCACCCCCCGTTTTTGATCCCATTTCCCAC
>NW_004567103.1:11644674-11723530 GCF_000260355.1 Condylura cristata | reverse complement strand
CTGTCTGTTTGTTTTTTGTAATGTCTCTTTTGCTGTACAGAAGCTCTTTAACTTGATGTAGACCCATCTATTTATCTTTGCTTTCACTATTGTGACGTTGGGTGCTCTGTCTTTAAAGATGCTCCAGACTCCTATTTTTAAAAATGACTCCATTTTTGTGTTGGCACTTAGGTCAAAATTGTGAGAACAATGTTGCTTGTCTACAACTGGAAGACAAACACAGATAAGGACTTTATTCCCTCCCCTCCCATTTATTCTTCTTTTGGGGAGGAGGTAGAGGCAGCCTCATTCTTCAAGAAAGGGAATGAATGAAAGTTCTGGCATCAGAACTGAGGACCAGGGTGTGGGTTTGGGGCTGGGGTAGAAGAGAAGCAACTTAAGTCCCAGAGAGGATGGGCTGGGTCTTCTCATGTCTAAGAAGAAAGCAATTTGGAGAAAGAAAGGAGAGTAAGCTTTTGCTTCTGTACCTTGGGCATTTGTTCCCTTTAATTTGGAGTGAGACACAGAAAAGTCTATCGTGGAACAGCACAGTAATGAGCCTGATTCTGAAGATTTGGAGCCGTCAGTGGCCATGTATTATCCCCATTACTGGAGCTATTGCTGCCAGGGGGACAAAGAACACCTAGGAACACACTGAAAATGGAAACATTTGTTTTTCTACTGAATCTTAGCGCTGTATGTGCAAATGGCTGTTTGCAGGGCCAAGCTCAGTGGAACTGTGGTGTGGTCGGTCTCCAGGGGCTCCCAGCTCGAAGTAGGGAACGATGCCATCCAGAGCAGATGTAATTTGACACTTATTTATTAAACTGAGATACCACTAGTTAGTATCATTAGCATTTGCTCCAATCAAAGCGTCAGCAACTAGAAGGCAGACGTGGAGCCTAAGAAGTATTTGCAATGGGTATTTACTCTCAGGAGGTGCCTTATCTTTTAATAACTTGCTTTGTTTTGGGGGTACTGAAGTAGAATAGCCAGCCCGGAAGACAGCCCCCCTGTGACCTCAGTCTTCTGTCTTCATGTCCTCATGCTGTCTCCTCCCACCCTGTGTTAGACTTGGTCTGTGTGGTCAGCAGCACATGGCGGGAGGGATGGTCTGTGACTGTAAGGCCAGGTCATAAAGGACCTTTTCTGCCTTCTGCTTTGCCTTCCCTTGGCCCCGCTGGTCAGGGGTCCATCATGTTACGAGCATACATCAGCAGATTGATGGGGAGGCCTGCGTGATCACCATGGAGGGCTCCCGCCAACAACTGGCTAACTTTGCACACGCGTCCTTCAGCCTCTGCTAAAATTTCAGACCATAGCCCTGGCCAGCATCTTACCTGCAAATTCATGAGAGATTCTGGGACAGAACCACTTAGCTACTCCAAATCCCCAGTCCTCAGAAATAGTGTAAGACCACCCATATATATTACTTTAAGGTGCTGAGTTTTGGGATGATTTGTTATCGAGCAGGAGATAACTTATACATGAAGGAGGCATGTGCACTGGAAGACAGAAGGCACTCGAAATATCTCTTCCCAGATTCCTGGCAGTGTAGTGCTTGGACATGTGAGCTCCAGTGAGCCTGTATATCAATTACACTGGGTTATACGATACTTGTCTATAAGACCTCGAACCTGGAGAGAGTTACCATACAGCAGAATCCAGGCTAGAATCACTCTCTTCAGTAGCAGCAATAGCAGCAAATAGAGTTTGAGTGGACAATGGTGAAAGCTGGCAGCTGCTCTGCGCCTCAGAGCTGGTCCTTCAGGGGCTCATAGCCATACCTTGGTTCTCCCTAACTCCAAAGCTGTGCTCTCTAGTCTTCCCAGTAATTCCTCTAACCTGATGTCCTTCCAGTGAATCCCTTCTCTATTTTAGCTGTGCTCAGTTTATATTTCATGCAACCAGGAAGCCTGACTAGAATATCACTCAAGTACATTTTTATATTGATGATGGTTTCTTCATTTTAGATATATCCATTGGGCCCTCCCTGGTGGCTCAGCGGGTTAAAGCACAGCACTAAGAAGCTAAAGCCACTTCAGCATGAGTTCAGTCCCTGCCCTGGAGGTGACCCACATGGTGTGGCAGACCTCTCCTGACCCTCCCGCTGCTGCCCTCATCCGTGTTTTCTGTCAGTCGGCCTGTTCTGCTCCCCACTCTGTCTCGGTGAATCCTCTCACTTCCCCTGCACCTCTGGCCTGTACACTAACTCTGTATACTTAAATAAATAAATCTCCAAAAATTAAAAAAAATATATATATACATTGCCCTGAGTACAGACAAGGTATAAAGCAGGTGACAGGTAGCTCTCTATGGAGTGGAGACCTAGTTAGTGAGCATATTTCCCCATATGACCTGATGTTCTATTTGCAGCTTTGTGAAATGGCAAGTTAGAGAGTACCTGCCTTTGAGGAGTTTGTAATCTAGAGACAAGCCTTCTACCTCCCTGCCCCTGAGTTGATCTGACTCTGGTGTCTTGAACAGAAGTCTTTTTTGAAAGTCTAAGCCTCCCCATGTAACTAGTTGTGTGACTTAGAGAAAGTCATTTGACATGTTGGAGACTCATTGATTAAACTGACAAAAGCACAGCCCCAACTCCAGTGAGTTGCTTTGAGATTCGATTTGCTAATATGTGTGAAAAGAGCTGGGTACCCAGGGAACATGAATGTCACTGTGCATGTACTGGCAGGTGCAGGCTCAGGGCTGGCTGGGTTGCCCCACTTCATCCAGTGAACTTCCACTTTGGCTGTCGCTCCCCTTAACTTCTGCCCAGTTTCCTCATCTGAAAAATGAGCAGGTTGGATTAAAGCTGTGGTTTTCAACTCTTATAAAGCCCTACATAAAACATCCTATAGAGATCTCCATATTAAATATATAGAATTTAATTTGCTTGAATTTATTTTTGTAGATTTCTTTATCACAAACTGAGTTGCTAAGGACAGTGGGATGATTCTGATGATGATAAACATGTTGATAACTATAATATTAATTTTGTAAACTAAAATTCTGATGACTATAAAATGTTACCACTAATATTTGCTGTTCAGCTTGGGAATCAAATTTAATTCTGCATGTAATACTCTGTTTTCTCCTCAGATCACTACAGCTTTTGTCTTCTAATGCTGCATATTTTTAGATGTACATTGATGAGAAAGTTTTGTTTCATATATGTAAGTAGTTGCAAATGGTAACTGCTTTTGATAACATATCTTGCAATAGCAGAAGATCTTTAAGTAAACTCAGAAGCCTTGGTGTGAGGACTCAAGAAGTTGGGCTGCACCAGGCACAAGTTAATGTGCTGTGGGCCTCAGCGTGGCTTCTGTCACATTTAGGTATGCCCGTGGGACAAAGCCAAGCCAGTTTACTAATTCCTGGCATAGACAATGCTAGAATCCTTGCAACTTACATGGTCAGCTCTGAGTGTTGACATGGGGGAACACCTCCATAGCACCAGTCAGGCATCTTTTTAGCTTGCCAAAGTGTATATGAACACACACTCAGGGTAAACACCACAGAAGCATGATGAACGAAAGGAAGAGCTCCCCCTTAGTCATCTCGCCCTTTCGCCCTGCTCCCCGTCTTCTCCAACTCAGTTGAGTCCTTCTTATTGTTCTGCGTTTTGTAGGCCATTTCTTCACACAAACAAGATTGTACTAAGCATATTGTTCTTATTCTCTCTTAACAACATACTTGGCAAGCTTTCTATGAATATATGGTCCTGTGTTATCCTTTTAAGTTCTTATTTAATATTTTATAAAACAACTATCCATAATTCATGAATTGTGCCTTTGTTTAACAATGTCCCATGTTTAACAATATTTCCTGTTTTATGTTATTAAAAACAACGCTGTAATAATCCCCCTTACCCTCAGACCCTTGCTGGTCTTCAGCTGGACAGGTCCTAAAAATTGGAATTATCTCATCAAGAGGAAGAGAGATTGATGAATTCTGTCCATCGCCCTTTCAAATGTGTTTGCCAATTGCTACCCATCCATTTTAGTTGTTTTTCAAGTTTACAATTCTTTGTTTATTAGTGAGGTAAGTATATTTTCAAGTTATTTTTGGTCACTTTCTATTTTGATGCTTTAACTATCTTTTCCCATTTTTTTCTTTCTCATCTAGTATCTCACATCATCCAAGCACTATTTGATAGGAAACTATTGCAGAGTACCAAAAAATTCACATGGATTTTGGAAAGCTTGTTGCAATAGCAACTGAGCCATATCAATAAATGTTCCTATCCATTTGTTGATTTACTCAACAAACTTTAGAGGATATTACATGTCAGGAATTAGAAATATAAAAACACAACAGCTATGCTCCTGTGCCTGCAATTTGCTTGGAAAGACTGATCGAACAATCTTGGTTCTTAGTGCTATGTACTCTTAGACAGGTGTGTGTGGGAGCCTCTGGTCTACCAGGTATGATGAGCAGGGTGTGTGGAGCACCATGTCCTATTAACTCTGAAATTGAGGGTGGAGGTAACCAGACACTACTTGTGCCTTTTAAGGAATGTTTTTAGAAAACTGAAATATCAAAGAATGTTTGAAAATGTGGAGAGAAGGGTAACTTAGTAAGCTCAGGGAAGTAGAAAAGGGGGAAAAGAAAAAACTTGGGGGGTCTGTGATTAGAATATCACTAGAGTAAGGGAGTTAGTAGGAGAGATTGGGATGAATGAAAGGAGGTGAGAAGTAAAGAAAAAGAGAGATGAATAGGATCTGAAGTCAAGAATTTCTTAACATGGGCTTCTGTGGGGATTTGGGTACAAGGAATTATAATGTATAACAATTTAGGGAAGAAGGTCTCATAACTGCCATTAAGATTTGTTACTGTTTCTTTGGTGGGAGAAAAACGAGATCCTATCTCCTTTCCCATCTCTCTTGGGAGACAGTCCAATGCTTGGCCAGAGAATTGGGCTCCAGGGGAGAAAAGGCAGCATTTAGTGCTGGAGGACGGTAGAAAGGGCATTCAGGTTGGGTGGGAAGGCAATGGCTGTGTTAGCTGAAGGTTCTCAGACAGCAGAGCCTGACACTGGGATAAAGGTGGAGGATTTAGTGACCAGCCCTTCTCTGATCTCCCATAGCTCATTTTACTCTTGGGGCAACTGGCTGCTCTGTATTCCTTTCTGTTTAATAGATGCAGCTTCTGTTTAATAGATGCAGCTTCTGTTGCTTGAAATGAAAAGCCTTAACAGACCCTTTCTGTAGTGATCTGCCTGGGGGAAGCAAGTTCATGATAGTAAAGGTGAGAAAAAAGTGGATGTGAGGCAAGAAAGATGTGAAGCACGGGGCTGCTGTCTGATTATGCTTGTTGTCTATTCTCAATGAATCTCAAATGAAACACAGCAGGGCACATGCAGGCGTGTTTGTTTGGCCTGTGGGGCTTTCTGTGAAGAACTGAAAAGAGAAACCACAGTCAGAGTTATCCACAGAAGGGATAAGGGTTGAGGAGTTTAGTGACCAGCCCCTCTCTGATCTCCCATAGCTCATTTCACTGTTTGGGCAGTTGGCTGCCCTGTATTCCTTTCTGATTAGTAGGTGCAGCTTCTCTTGCTTGAGATGAAAAACCTTAACAGGCCCTTTCTGTAGTGACCTGCCTGGAGCCCACCTCCATGGCTTGCCTCTCTCCACACCTGGCTCAACTGAGGTTCCTGGGACTGGTGGTGTCCTTAAGATAGTGAAGTAGCAAGTTTTCTACTACCACTTCTAGTAAGTTCATTTTATCTCAAAGTCTTCTGTATCCCAGATTCATCACTGACTTCATATCTTTATCCTTGTATCTTTCCCCTGATATGCTGGGTGTGGTTTACAAGGAAGTAGATTTAAAATTAATATGATTATAAATAAACCCCAAACTGGTCCTCATGCAGTCTAGCTTTGGCAGAAGATTGCACTTAGGAAAACAGTCCAGCAACCAAAAGCAATTAAACAAAATCAAAACTTTACTGGCTTCTCTGGAAGAATGTCAAGGAAGGTAAATACATGTTGAACAAGACATGTTCATCTTCCTTCCTATCCCCAGCATTTCCTGTCCCTTCTGCTCCCTGCCCCCCAAACTTCTCTCTCCTAAACACAGGATTCTAAAGCGTGACTGGTCATCTGAGAGTCGGTTGTTGTCTCCCTCTCCACCTCTTTTGTTGCCTGATTTGTTTCTACACCAACTTCTGATACCCCCAAGTTTGCATTTCCTGTTGTTTTTCTTTTTCTTCCCATTGTCCCAGAAAATGAACTTACTCTTTAAAAAGAGTAAAGGAGGGGTATACTCACATATTAATCATTTGAGAAGAAATTTGCTAATAATAAAAGCTCTTCAGCGATGAAACAGATGGCTTCATTGAGCAGAGATTCTCCTGTTGTGAGAATAATTCATACAAAGGCTGCAAGGTCAATGATCAATGATCTTCAGGAAAGGGTCCTAGTTCTGGATGATGGTGGGTGAGATGATTTATAAGCTCCCACCAGGTCCAAAAGCCTAGATTTAGCTTGCATTCCCTAGACTTTGTCATTGTAGTAGTGTTGAATCCTATTTTCTTTTTCTTTTTGTTTCCCAATTTAGGAATCTTTATGCCAAGGATAGAGAACCTTGAACTTGCTCTAACTCTTTACTTTGTTTTAATTTCTTTGAGAAAAGTTGTCTAAATTATCTTTTCAGCATATCTGCCTTTCCTGCTACAATCATCAAACAATTATGTGCACTCTCTAATGGCTCAGATTTCTCATTAATGTGTCAACTACATAAACTAGCTGTGCCAAGCCCTTGCTCAATGACTCTTCATTTGATGACAGCATTTTCCAGGGGACAAGTGGGCATGACAGATGTTGGATTGATGGGAGGCATCAGCCAGGAGAGCGGATTTTCCGGCTGAGGGGAAGAGGGCAGGATGGTTGGTTTGCCAGAGCCACCATACTCTAGGGAAGGAGTGTAATGGTGGGGTGGGGGCAACTCACTTTGGGGCCAGATGGACCTCGTCTGAATCAGCTACTCACACACAAGGAATATAGGCCAGGAATCCTTGGGTTGCAAGTGACAGAATTCAAACTGGCTTGAAAAAAATAAAAAGGTTGGTAACAGTGGGATGGAGGAGTGCTTCCTGCCAAAACTGGACATTCAGCTCAGCTGTAGCTAAGAGCTCAAGGGACTGGTAAGACTGGCCTCTTGCTTAATCTCTTTCTCTGTTTCTCTGCTATTAGTACCTTCTTTTCAAATGTTCATTTTTTAAAAAAGATTTATTTATTTATACATACAGAACTGGGGTACAGGCCAGAGGTGCAGGGGTGGTGAGAAGATTCACCAAAGACAGAGTGGGGAGCAGAACAGGCAGATCGTGGAAGTACACTGCTGAGGGGAGCAGTGGGCGGTCAGGAGAGGTCTGCCATGCCATGTGGTCACCTCCGGGGCAGTCGGGAATCGAACTCATCCTGAAGTGGCTTTAGCTTCTTAGTGCTGTGCTTTAACCCACTGCACCACCAGGGAGGGCCCTCAAATGTTCATTTTTATTGCCAGTGGAATGAAATCCTGAATTTCTGACTGTCTTGAACCAAATTCTCAGTGTGGCAACTCATTGGTCTGGATGGGGTCTTGTGTTTTCCCTAACAGTTGTGGTGGCCAAAGGATAGAGTGTACCAATCAGCTCGGGTGGTGTTTTCCTAAAGAGAAAGTGAGATGTCCTTACCAAACAAGAGGATAAGGATGCTGGGCCGACATCTTTCTCCTCACACAGACCACAATAAAACATCCACAGTCATACTGCGTGTTTCTTCCATTGTCAAATCCCTGCTTCATGAAACTATTGTGAAGGCTGTGGATGGTAAATGCATGGCTAGCCTGTCACTTGGCAGGCTTTCACTCATTAGTTGCAGTTCTTACTTTTGGGTCCAGGGAACTAGTTGGCGACGGGGAAATCTACCCGTTACGCAGGTGTATGTTCTTGTGTGCATGTGTGTGTTTATTTCTGTGTTGGCATGAGGGGCAGAAGGCCACAAGACTAACTTCTTACCATTCCAAACTCCTTCTTTTCTTTTGGTCTTTACTCTCTGACTCACTGTTTTTGTCTTTTGCCCCCTACCTTTCTCTTTCCTTGGCTCCTTCCCCCTTCTCTTTCAATATACATAAAGTAAGCATAAATATATATCACATAAAATTGTAGTATTATTATTTGTGGCATGAATTAAATTCAGCTATGTATTTTTTAATCCTGACCTATTAAAAAAATGACTAAAGATACCTCACCAAGTATATGCCACACACTGAGGGATTGTAATTGGGGAAACAAATAGAGACCCAAAGTCAAATCAGAAAACAAAATGGATGCCAGCCTACCTTTATTTCCTTCTTCTCTCAGTGTTAAATTTGTCTATATGCTCAAATTCAGGCCAGACACTTCATCGACACCATTATAATGCTATCCTCTCTTAAATGATTGCTAGAGGTGGACTCCACTTGCTGGAAAACAAAGGTTCACTCCCCTTATTTTTAATTTAAAAACTGAACAAGCAGAAAATTTTCTCTTTTCTCTTAAACAAGCCAAGCAATAAAAGTTAGCGAAAGTGACTGTTATGTGTGGTCCTTGATCTTGTCCACGGGTTGGTGGCTTGTGATAGTAAAATAGTCCCAGTCTTTTATAGAACCACAGAAGACGTTAAGACAAACCGGGCTGGGGGAGCTGACAGACAGCCAAGGGAGTGGGATAAGGGGAGCAGCAAATCTCTCTTCCGAGGCCCATGGGCCTTTGTGGAGGCAACAGGTCAGCACGTGGAGATACAAGCATTTGGAAGTTGAGTGTAAATAGAGGCGAGATGAAACTCTGCTGCTTCAAATCCAGCTCTCCAAAGAGGTAGACTCATGGGTTTACCTCTGTGCTGGGGCCCTTGGGAAATCTAGCACAGTCTTCTGGTTGATCCTTGTTGGAAATGTGATTATTGCTGAGAAAGTTGGTTCCATGCCAGAGAAGTCAACAAATGTAGTCATCAAGACAACAACATATATGCCAATGTGTTGCTTCTTCAGCAACATTCACAAGCACAATGGCAGTTCTTTTTTGTTTGAAGAGCCCAAGCAATAATGGGAAGATGGGAAAAGGGTCTTCCAGAGGTAAGGGGACTGAAGTTTTCTGCCTTGCTTGGTGTGCTGAGTGGACAAGCGCAGAGGGATACTAGTCGGGAAAGCTGTTGAACTTGATGTGTGGGCTTGTCCCACCGGGAGAGGATGTGTATGGGCAGGGAGGCTGGGTGTTGTTGAGCTACAAAGCTGTAAAATTGCAAGGACCTTAGCCTGACTCCAGAATATGGAGCTTGAGCTGATGTAAGCATGTGAGGAGACGTGCATTTTAACTACTTGAATGTCATCACAGGAGGATGAAAGGAGGTCACCAGACCTGTCTTACCTACTCTGTCTTTGGGGGAACTTCTGTGACTTTGCCCACTTCCTCTGTAAGTGGGAAAACTAATACTTGCCTCAAGTCCTTCCTGGGCCCCTGGTGGGGATTCCCTCATTCGGAAAGAATTTACCCAATTTGGACCACACAGTCAGCAGAGGGTTGGACACCTTGGGGAATAGGGAACAAGGTTAGTTCTCAGCCTTTATCCTTAAAGAGCTAACAGATGTGTGAAGGACTTTATAGAACCATTAGGGGCATGAGTGGATGAGTTATTCTGCCTGGGGTAGGTAACCAACCTGGCCAGACCATGGGCTTATTCCTGCTCTGCCCTCTCTGACCAGGATGGGGTTCACCTTCTCTGGGCCTCACTCACAAAAGCAAAGAGTGGGATTAGTTCCTCTGGGGATTCTTTCCATGTCTGGCCTATTTTGTGACTCAAAAATACTCAAAACACTCAGAAGCTTTGCTTGTGAGACCAGAAGTAGCAAGCAAAGTGAACACCCTAGTGGGTGCTGGGGCTTAGCCAGCTCATCTCTCCCCAGCTCACCCCAAACAAGTAGTTCTCCAAGGTCAAGAAAGGGCATGAAAGCAGTGGTAGATGGCTCTGGCCTGGAGTCTGGCCTGGGGCCTGTCCTGATGGGAGGGTGTGAGCAGGCCTGCTAGCTTCTGCCTCAGGACAGGAGGGAGTGGGTACTCCCTGGATGAGGGGAGTGGTGTCCTGGGCACCTCTGCCCTCTGCATGGGTGCAGACCTTTATGACTTGGCTCCTTAATGGTTTGCTCAAGGCAGGTTTGGACTCACAGAGCCTTTCCATGACCAAATGTCTGCCTTACTTTTCGGCTTGACCCCTGGGGTTGTGGTTCTCAGGTGCCAGGCAGCTTCCTGTCCCAGCAGCTCCTGTGAACTCTGGATCTTCTCTAAAACCAGCCATGTGGATAGTCGAGGCCACCCCCAAAGGGAATCTGAACTGTCACTGATGCACAAGCCAGAGGCAAATTCCTGCACCTCCCCTCCAACGGCCTTTGCAATGTGGCCCAACGTCAGCTCCCAGTGCGTCCCCACTTTAAGACAGTGTAAAGAATAACAGGTGCCCACCGGTCTAGTCAGATCCCCCATAAAACAGTTGGGGTTTCTATTTTTTTTTGTGGGAAAACAGCTGAGGGGGGTTGGACTAATTAACTTCCTCCCAGGAATCTGATTAAAGGAAGGCTGAGTTGTGTGGGAAAGAAAAGCAAGCAGCTATCAAGACTTAGCACGAGTGAGTCCTTTGAATGCTGAAGGGGCTGCCTAGAGGTGAACAAGCTGTGGCCAGGTGTGGGGTAGGGGTGGTGCACGCAAGTGACTTGTGAACTTGGCAGAGGCTGGAGTGGAAGAGCCAAAGGTTTGCAGTGACTAAAACTGCCTTGCAAAGCTGAGAGGACAGCATAAAGTGCCTCTACTCTTTACCTATTTTAAAATTTCTGTATTGTGCTAAAACACATAACGTTCCATTTGTTATTGTTTTCATTTCCAAGTGGGCAGCTCAGTGCACCCTTCAGCACCATCCACTGCAGAGTTTTCACGTCTTCAAAAACCAAACTGCAAAATAGTAAATAGTAGCTTCCCCCTGCCAATCCCCTACCCCTCAGCCCCTGGCAACCACCAGAGGCTCATATAAATGGGTGATCCATTCTTGTAGAGCCTTGGACAACATTGGTTAGAACTGCACAGTTACCTGTAGGTGAATTTCCCCCATCCCTCCTCTTCCTCCTCAATCTACCCAACACGAAGAGGACAAGAATGAAGACCTCTATAATGATCACTTAGAATTTTCTTCATAGCATTTTCTTGCCTCTAGCTTACTTTATTATAAGAGTGCAGTGTATAATACATTTACCATACAAAATCCAGTGTTCGTTGACTGTGATTACTACAATAAGACTTCAGATCATTAGCAAACTATTAGGAGTTATCTTTTGAAGGAATCAAAAGTTACACGTGAATTTTTGACTGCATGAAGAGTGGGAACCCCTCAGCCCCCTTGTTGTTCAGGGGTCTGCTTTATTTGTCCTTTCGTGATTGACTTGTTTCACTTTGCATACTGTCTTTGAGCTTGATCCGTGTTGTAGAGTGTGTCGAGCTGTCTGTCCTCTCTAAGGCTAGTATTCATTGTGTATAAAGTACATCTTTCTTGTCCTTCCCTTCCCCAGTGGACAGCGGTTCTTGTGCCTTTTGGTTTTTGTGAATGAAGCAGTTATGAATGTGGGCCTCTAAGTACCTGTTTGAGTCCCACTCTCAAAGTCTTATGAAATTCCTACCTAGAATCAGGACTGTTGAATCATTTGCTAATCCTGTTTATTTTTTTAAGGCACTGTACTGTTTCCCACAGTGGCTGTACCATTATATTTCCACCAGCAGCGCCTCTACTCTTTTTTTTTTTTAAAGATTTATTTATTTATTCATACAGAACTGGGGTACAGGCCAGAGACATGGAGGGTGAGAGGCTTCACCAGAGACAGAGCGGGGAGCAGAACAGGCAGATCGACGAAGTACACTGCTGAGGGGAGCAGCGGGCGGGTCAGGTCTGCCACGCCATGTGGTCACCTCCGGGGCAGGCGGGAATCGAACTCATGCGGAAGCGGCTTTAGATTCTCAGTGCTGTGCTTTAACCCGCTGCGCCACCAGGGAGGGCCAGCGCCTCTACTCTTAATGAGCCAATTCATTTTTGTCTCCTAACTCCAAGGAGGTGTGAGCAAGAGATGTGCCATTGTGCCTCCCCGGGCTGGACCGTCATCAAGAGGAAGAAGAATTGGGGGTTGGATGTGTCTATTTTCAAGTCCTGGGAAACTGCAAATGTAAATAACCCTGGGGATACCAATTCCCATCAGTAAGCTGGTTCAAAGATGCATCTAATGGGAAGGATCCAGTTCATTACACAGAATGGAGATGGGAATGGTTATCCCTCTTTGAAATATCCAGGCTGAAGCACATTGCAGCAAGTTAAGGGAAGATATGTCAATTTTATATGCAGGTAGCTGAGGGTCTTTCGTCTCTCCCACCTCCTAGAGACAAATACCTTTCAGGACCCAATTTTCTTGAGCATGTACTGTATGCTGGGTATTTTATAGGCACTTTGTTTCAGCTCATTTTTCCTCCTTAACATCTGGAACATCATCGAATTAAAAAAATACCACTGAGGGCTAACTCCCTCTCCCATATAGCGCACTAGACCATAACTGGAAATTCATGAGCACTAAGACTTTCAAGAGAGTTGCTGAGAGTGTGACAATAGGGGAACAGTAAGCGGCCGTGAAGATCTGAGCTCCGCCTGACCCTAGGCCCTGTGCCTTTCATCTCACTGCTTAATGAGTCTTCACTGATTGTCTTGCTTCTGGATGACTCAGGTTTATGTCAGTTGGTCTTTTCCCAGTTAGTCTGGGTCTTCTGCTTAAGTGTCCACTCCTCCTCAGATAAGACTGTAAGAAGTGAGTTTATTCTGACTCCTCTCTTGAGTCAGGAAGGTGAGACAGAGTCACCAGTTCAGGTCCAGAGCGACAGATGTCTCTGGACAGCTTCACTGGGCCTCAGACCCACAGGGCTTTGCGGGTGTGTGCAGCTGGTGATCTCTCCTCCCAACCTGACCTTCATTCTCTTTGACTGGGCTCCCAAGGGTACCTAAAGCCTGGCTTCCAGATCATTTTTGCTTCTCCCTTGTTCATCTGCACGGGGGCCTGCAACCTTGGGGTCCTCTATGACTGTTCCCTGTCTTTCTCTGCCCCTCTTAGAGTGGGCTGACACCTCAGACACTTGGATCTGATGCTTTTTGAGCCACCGATACAGTCAAACCTCCCTCAGTGACCAAATTCTGATCGCCTTACATGCTGCTTTCTGCAGCAACCTCCGTCTCGGGCCTTTCCACCTGCAGCCTCACCTCTCCTGGTACATTCTATGCCCAACAGCCAGGCTCATTTTCTCAGAGTGCTATTTTGATTTTGTCACTCGTCCATTCAGAAATCGGCAGGAGCTCCCATTTGCCTCCCACCTTTAATCTAAACTCCTCAGCATGTGTTTTAAGACCTTTGCAAACTCATATTTAACTACCCTCATCTCCTGCAACCTCTTGGCTTCTCATCTTTGCTCTGGCCTGGAAACAATCCGCATAGATTGCTAGCTTTGGGTCATGGTTCTGCCTTTGCCCTCAGACTCTTGTCTGTTCCTGATGAGATCCAGTGATGGTGTGTGAGCCCAGCCCCGCCAGGCTTGTTCGACATTGTATATCTCCTTCCTATACAAATGCCTGTCACACAGTAGGTGATCAATAAGTATTCGTTGAATTAAATGAAAGTTAAAGACTTCTATTTAACTGGATTTGTCAACACACATACACAAAAGGCTGTACTAAGTTTTTAACACACAAATGAGTAAGTTCCTGCTCAAGGAACTCCCAGTCTAGTCTAGACCTTTAAACAAATACCACATTTCCTTGATGGTATGGCTGATTGTAAGCTGCCATGTTAATTTAAAAACAGTTTTTAGGGATAAAAGAAACACTACCAATTTAATTATATACAATGTTTGTGGAACTTTAATTTCAGAAACTTTGAGATGTGAAAAAGAAACGCATCTTAGGATGAAGGAAAGGGCAGCAGGAAGGGGCTTTGGGTGTGGGGGTGTGTGTGAGGTGCAGGGACGCTGCTCTGTACTCTCTGAGCTGCTTTTGCTTAGTGTCTCAGGCAGGCTGGAGGGGAGGCAGGAGGTGCTAGAAGGCTCTGAAGCCTGGCATCCCAAAGCTGTGTGCGGAGACAAGGGACTTCATCTATTTTTTCACCCTTAACTTCAGTTGGTTTACCATTTGTCCCCATAATTATCATTCTGGGAGGACAGCTTCACCCCCCCCAGATGTGCACACACTGCCCCCCTGCTGCATCTCCAGCTCTGTCCTGCCCTCCCCGCCCCCACCCCGGCCCCCTCGCCCACCTCCCCACCTGTCCTGGTAACCAGGGTATCTTTCACTAACTCTAAGGATCATTTGTGTTATATTTCGCCATTGTTTTCTTTGATTATTTATTCTGGGCATGAGTGAAACCATCTGGTAACGTCTTCTACTTTCTGACTTATTTCACTTAGCATAATCACCCCAAGCCCATCCAGTTTTGTTCCCTAGGGCACTACTTTATCTTTTTCATAGCTGAGCAGTATTTCATTGAGTGTATGACCCACACTTTCTTCATGCAGCTGTCTGTCGTTGGACACGCAGCCTGGCTCCACGCTCAGCTACCGCGGACAGCGCTGCTATGAATGTGGGAGTGTAGAAGTCGTCTCATGTTATGCTTTCATTTTCTTTGGGTAAATAGCTAACAGCAGTATGGCTGGGTCAGATGAGAGTTCCGTCTTTAATTTTCGTGGAATCTCCATGCTGTTTTCTACAGAGGTTGTGCCAAATTACATTTCCACCGACGGTGGATGAGAGTTCCTTTTTCTCTACCTCCTCGCCAGCATTTATTTCCAGCTCTTTTGATATGGGCCATTCTCACAGGGGTAAAGCGATAGCTCCTTGTGGTTTTGATTTGCATTTCCCTTATATTAAGTGATGCCGAACAATCTTTCATGTGTCTTGGGCCATCTGAATATCTTTGGAGAAGTGTCTACTTAGGAAACGACTTAATCTCTTTCAGCCCACTTTCCCCTCCTGTGACATTTGTCTCTTATAATATCATTAAGCGAAGTACCCAGCCGGGTGACATGCTTAAAATAAGTTTTTAATCCTCAAATCCTGGGCACACAGGAAACAACAACACATGGATTTATTTAGTGGGTACTGGTTTGGGTGGCTGTGGCGCTGCTGTATCTGCCTGCCCTGTGCTCATTCACGCTTTTTCTGCTAACAGCACTCAGAATTATTCCCTTGCAGGAAACACCTCTCCCTTTGTCAGTCTATATGGGCTTGGGGGGTTATTCACTTATTTGAGGGCTCCAGGGGTGAGCATATGCCCAGGGCTTCACTTACATGACCAGTGAATTCTTCCCACCCGTGGTGACTGACTATAGAGGGCTCTGGACCCCAACCTGTTGGAAGAGTCTTGAGCCTCTCACCCCTTCCTGGGAGCCAGGTTGCTGGTCTGTGAGCTGGACGTAGCAGGTGGTCCCTGGCTGTGACTTTCTGACGTTCTGCCTGGGAGCAGGGCCTGCAGGCAGGAGAGGGTCCGGTTTGGGCATTTGGATTCAGCCTTGTTCCCTTCAAGGCTCTTCGGCACATCTGGATATCTCAGTTACTGGAGCTAGCACGTTTGCTCTTGTGAATTTTTGGCTTAAGTCAGTTTTGGCTGGAGTTCTCCATTTTACAGCGAAAAGGCCTCTGACCCAAATAGACATGGGTGCTGTGAGGATGCTTACTGTATTTTAGAAATCTGAGGGGTTCAGAGTGTGTGTGGGGTGAGTGTGAGGCTCTCTTGGATCTCTAACTCACTGCACACAACTGAGGACTCTGTTGAGAGAATGGTGTGTGTGTGTGAGTGGGGTATGTGTGACAGGTGCTTGGGGACTTTGGAGGATGAGGGGAAGGAATTTGCCAGGTGAGTGTGTTTGTTCAGGGCTTGGGGGAGGCCAAGGGAGAAGAAGGGAGCTACAGTAGCTGGGGGTGAGCAGGGAGATGGAGGCCATGTAATTTGGCACCAAGGAAGGGGACCACCTCCAGTTCTGTGGTAGGGAGAGAGGCAAAGAGCAGGCCGATGGATCTGGGTGCCACCACCCAGGAATTGGGGTCCAGGACCTGAAAGTAGGTTCAGTTTCTCCCTCTCTATAGTCCTCTTAGGGAAGCCCCTGTTGTCCCCTGTGAAGAGGGCGGCCTCAGAGGTTTCCTACATGCCCTTCCCTCTCCAATGCCCTCTTTTCTAATTAGAATGTGGGTGCCCCTCTTTCTGACCTGGGCCAGTTCACTTGTGGCAACACAGATGGATGGAGCTGGAAGGGATCGTGCTTAGTGAAATAAGCCAGAAAGAAAAAGAAAAACACGGATAGTTTTACTCATGGCAGGAGTGTGGGGGATCAGGGCAAAAAATATACAGATATAGTAATTGTAACAAAGTGAAAATGAATTTGGGTGTGAAGAGCACAAGGGATAATGGTGATGGCACAGGGGTGAAGTGGGGGTGGGAAGTCCATGGGGATTGCAACCGAGATGAAAAATGTACAAAATGAAGAATGATATAATAATAGCAGTAATAGCAATAACAGCAATAAAGTAATAACAGTAATAACAGTAACAACAACAACAACAACAACAATAACAATAACAATAATGAAAGAGTGTGGGTGTCTCTGGCAGGGCAGGGGCCCCTTGTCTTGTACCTTGCAGGCCTGTAGCACTTACCATCCATGACCCCTAGGGCAAGTCACTCAGTCTTTCTGTGCCTCAGGCTCCTCATCTGTAAATTGGGAACAGCAGAAGTCTCTCCTCCAAAGGGCTGCTGGGAAGATGAGCTGAGTCCATGAACAACACCTGAGATGTAGTGGGCAGCTGCTTTTGCAAGAGCAACTCAGCGTTTCTTCTGGTGTTATTTGTTCCATCCCACAATGCTCAGAGTAGACTGTTCCCGAAAGTCAGGGTTTTGCAACCCAACTTTCCACAGGAGGAAATCTGAGCCCTGGGGTAGAGCCCTGGGTGATTAAGTGTCTCCCCCAAGGCATCAATGGACAGGATGAAGTGGGAGAGAGGGGAGGATAAGCATATTGTAGGAGTCAAAGAAGAACCTCAACATCTCTATTCAAACCTGCCGGGGTGTACATGGGTGTGTGGGGGTTTGGTCCTTTTTCCTTGTCCTCCGACCCGTGAACTCTTGGGAGTTTCATCCTTAGCCTCCCCTCTGGGAGCTCCAGAGCTGCCTGGGCTCACTGCTTGTCTTGCTTGTTCTCTTTGTTACTCGGGCTTTTTTTTTTGTTTTGATTCCAGGAGCATCTGCTTGCTTGTAGGATTTCTGACACTCCAGGGCTCTCAGAACTATGGGGTCTTGCTAACGTGCAGTCCCTCCGTTACTACATTGAAAGACGATTTACCTAACAGATGGGAGCTTTTGAATATTTATGTCTGGACACATCTGTTCTGGACTTGAAAGTTTAATAAAGCCTTTTATTTTCTGAAGCGCTGGTGAAGCCTGACTGTGGTGAGCTGACAGCCCATTGGGGTCGGCTCCTCAGTGGGGACCCCGGGGGCACGGGGGAATGGCTTGGGATGCCCCATGGCAGGCAGTCACACTTCCCAAACCCTTTCCACCTTCTTGTGGTGCACGAAGCAATGTCCAAGGGGGCAGTTGGTGGGGGCTGACTCAGTGGATGCGCTGAATACGTTTACAGAGTGCGAAGAGCAACTATTACGTGCAAAGGGAGGCGATGGTCTCTTGAGCTGTTCTTCCCTGGGGAAGCTGGGCTCCCTGGTTTGGGTGATGGCTGGAACCCCACGGCACTTGGGGAGGGGTCCCACAGCACACTGAGGCCTTTGGGGTGTTGGCGAGGGCTTTGTGTTAGTCTTTCCAGGTGGGATATGAGGGGAGTTGGTCTCGAATACCTTCCGTTTCCCAAGGGTGTAGTTCTTGCTACATCCTTCCCTCTTTCCTGACCTTTGTGGCATTCTCTAAAGCCCTCACCTTGTTAGGCTGCAGTCCAAACAGGCTCCCGCTGTAGTAACAGGGTAACAGTAACATGCAGTGTGGACACACTTTGAGTCCTTATGTGGCAGCTGTGCTCCAGTGCTCCGGTTTTCATCTTTTCTTTATATATAGATTTTTATTTGTTTGTGCATACAGAACTAGGTACAGGCTAGAGGTGCAGGGGTGGGGAGAGGATTCAGCAGAGACAGAGTGGGGAGCAGAACAGGCCGACTGATGAAGTACACTGCTGAGGGGAGCAGTGGGCGGGTCAGGAGAGGTCTGCTGCGCCATGTGGGTCACCTCTCAGGTGGGGATCGAACTCATGCTGAAGTGGCTTGAACTTCTTAGTGCTGTGCTTTAACCTGCTGTGCCACCAGGGAGGGCCCTGGTTTAGTCTTTAATAATGGCTCATTATCCCCATCACACCAATGAAAGGACTCTTATCTCTAGAGGCACAGAGCTTACTTGACTTGCCAAGGTCACTCAGCCCCTGGTGGGTGGCCAGGATGAGAACCCAGCTATCTCACATCAGCACCTAACTCTTAATGCTTTATGTACTGCTGACAGGAATCTGTCAGAATTTTCCAAAATGTGTTTTTTAGAACCTAGGGTGCAGCGGTCAAATAATTCCCATTGCAGTTGGCCCATTTAAAGTTCACATCACTTTCTTCAAGGCTCTGAGGCATCCTGAAGTAAAGATATTGTGTATGACTCAGCATTTCCCAAATTTCTTCAAGGATAAAAATTGCCTTTTCCTTAATCTGAATTAAAAAAGTCTTCTAGATCTGAAATACTGCAAGCCACTTTGGAAAAACAATGGAAAATATATGTTGGCTTAAAGGATTACTTTTCCTAGGAAACTTGCACTTAACAAGGTTTAAGGGTTTAAGTCCCAGTGAGCAGAGAGTAAGAGTGGTTAGAAACCATATCAAGGGGCTTCTCAGAGACAGTTTTCTTTGGGAGGAAATTTCAAGAAGCAGTGTATTACTATCTCCATAAATTAAAAATGTATTTCATATTAAAACTGTTCCAAACTTACAGAAATTTGTAAAAATAGTGTAAAGCGCACTCATCTATCTCCTACTCTGAGACTGCACCCAACTTGCCAGCGTCCTGGGACTATCCTTTATTGCACTGGACCCCAGCGAGGGTCATTTGCGGCACTAGGCTGTCTTGGCTCTCTCAGCTCTGTCACTAAGTTATGGTTCCTCTTTTCTTCTTTGACTTTCCAGACCTTTTGAAATGGACAGACCAGCTCTTTTACAGAATGTTCTTTAGTCCGTTTTTGTCCATTACTTTCTCTCCACTAGACCCAGGTTAATCCTTTCAGCCTGAATATCCTAATGCTGTGCGATTTTCATGGAAACCTGTTGGGTGGCCAATGTGTGATCTCTACTTGTCTTGCTACGGGGGGTGGTGATGTGACTGGTTAACGTGCTGGCTCTGGGTTTCTCCACTTGAAGTGATCCTTTCTTCCTCTCCGTGTTAACACATGTCCATGTGTCAATCCTACTCCGCTCTCTGCCATCACCTACTGGTTGAAGCATCGTTTGGTGTCTCTTGCCTGAATTATTACTATGGTGTTTGCCAAAGAGTGAGTTTCCTTTTGCCCCTTATTAAAGTGGCATTGTTTTTCAACAATGGTATGACTTAGGGGAACAGGTTCACAGCTTGGCAGATGATGTCACCACCCTCACCCTTCCCAGCCACCCAGACACCCATGGTCCTTTTCCAGGTGGAGACTTTTGAACACTGTGATTCCTTCTACATTTATCTGTTTTTACCACGAGAAAAATTTGCCTTTCCCTACTTAGTTATTCATTAAAAAATTTTTTAGCTCTGTGTATGGATTAATGGGTACTCATTTCATCCAATGACTATAATCTATTACTATCGTAACTTATTTTCATGTTTTGGCCAGAGGGAATCCATCCCAATGAGCTCCTATATCCTTGCAACATATCTTCAGGATTCTTTGAGCACTTCCTTACTCTTTGGTTTCACAGAATACTCCAGGCTTATCTTCTTCTTTCCTTGTCCCAGTTCTAGAACCAGCCATTTCCTGAGAAACTCTGGTTTCTTTGAGTGGAGAATGGTATTTCAAAACCAAGGACTGGGTAATAGATTTGCTCATGGCTAGTGAGTGTCACTACTCTCAGGCCCTATCAATAGATGGAGCTAGAAAATGATCCATTACATAATACACACAAATCTACATCTATACTTATTTCATAAAATACAGAGAAAGAGCTCATCTATCACTATATACTGAAAACCATGAGTTCAAACTGACAATACCAATTCCAGTCAAACATCAGAGTGTGTTCTAGTTTTTTCTCTTTCCATATTTTTTGGTGACTCTTCCTCTTTTGATGAGTTTTGAGACTGAGATGGGGCTCCCCAGAGATGGGCTTCCCACATCTCAGTCTTCTTTATGAAGCCTGTCTGTGAACCCTCTGATTTCCATCGGTCCCTTTTGTCTAGAGCCGGCCTCCCCCAGGTCTCCTACCATATTTGGATCTGTGTGATGGCATTTGGATGAAGGAAGGAAAAAATGAACAAGAAAGGGAGGGAGGAAGAGAATAACTAAAAAGGGACTCTATTTTTTTTAAAGATTTATTTATTTATTCGTACAGAACTGGGGTATAGGCCAGAGATGCAGAGGGTGAGAGGTTTCACCAGAGACAGAGTGGGGAGCAGAACAGGCCGACTGATGAAGTACACCGCTGAGGGGAGCAGCGGGCGGGTCAGGAGAGGTCTGCCGCGCCATGTGGTCACCTCCGGGGCAGGCGGGGATCGAACTCATGCGGAAATGGCTTAAGCTTCTATGTGCTGTGCTTTAACCCACTGCGCCACCAGGAAGGGCCCGGGACTCTATTTTTCAAAGAGGTGAGAGGAAGGAAAGGGACTAGGAAAAGCTCTAAGAGTTTTGCGACTTGTTTTTTATACTCAGTGAAAAAACATTTGGGTCAGAGATAAACTCAATATCCTTTGATCCTCTGAGATATGCTTTTATTGTATTTTTAGTATTCCAAAGGGAAGAGTCATTAGTAAGACCAATGAATAGGAATTAATGGCAGCAGATTTTGGCTTCTCTTAAAATGCATTTCTCATGTTGGAACTGCTCAACATTGAATGATCTTAGTTGCAAAGCAGTGAGCTCCTAGTCAACAGAGGAGTTCATTTAGATACTCGACCTGATAGTGGAGTGAGGGTGGCAAGATTTCTTCATTGGGAAGGAAATTGCATTACATGGCTGCACAGTTCCATGCTGACAGGCGAGAGTGGCCTGGAATGAGGACAGAATTTGATCTGGCTTCCTGAGGAGCAATGACACCAAATTCCCCCTTAGTGACCTAGGGGGGAACCGGGGCTCCAGAAGGAGACTTTTCTCTCCTCCCTGTTGGAGACAGCAACAAAGAGGGTCCCTGGAGCCCTCAATGGACTCATGAGAGGCAGCACGGAGCTGTCCAATGTGAAGGGGCTCTGTGTGTGCCTGCGTGACGAATTCACACCTCAAGATAAAACATAGCTGCAGATTGATACTGCTTTAATCCCAATGCCAATATCTCCATTGGCGTCAAAGGAGAAACCAAAAAGTTTCTTCTTGGAGCTAGCCTCATAGCTCTTTTATTGTCCCCAAGTGGACCACATGCTGGGGAGCTTTAATGATTGTCCGAATGGTAATCCATCAAACACAAGCAAGATCATAAAAGGGTTTCTTCTGGGAGCAAATGCAAACATCAGATGGACTCTTGCTGCTTCATATTTACAGTTCAACCAATCTACCTACAACTCTACCAGAAAGAAACTGGAGTTTTAATCACTTGAGCAAGCAAGTGTGCCTTCCATCACCTGGGGCTGCCAACAGTTTGACAAATGTCATGCATTCTTTGTGCCGTGGCTGTGCTAGTTCCCAGGCAGACAGCCACCAAGCGAGAAAACGAGGCCAAGAAGGCCCAACACGTCATCAACTGCACTGCCAGGCTGCTATAGTCTTCCTGCTTCCCAGAGTAGGGTGGGTGCCTTTTCACTGAGAAGGAATGGAGTGGGGTTCACCTCCTTTCTAAAGTAAATGGCAGAGTTTATGACTAAGCAAAGAGCTTATGACTATTTTTTCCAGACCGGGAGTCAAATCCTGATGTGACTCTGCACCTGGGAATTTCGTTTATATCTTCACAAAAACCTGATGCTTGTTTGCTGGTTTACATTATTATGTAAATGTTTATGCACCTGTCTATTTTTCAGCAAGATGTATTTGTACTTGGGTTTGTCTTTTGTAGGTGGGCACCTTGGGTTTGTCTTCTGTGAGTCCAGAAGAATGAGCCTGTTCCCCAGAGCAGAGTAACATTAGTGACTATTTAGTGAGCAGACTGTGGCTTGCCAGACCGGGACACATTTAATCTCTTTATGCCTTTCCACAAGGGAGAACAGAGGCTCAGAAAGGTTGACACACATCCCATCCCAAGCCCCATTGCTAGCTTTGGTAGAGTTAGGTTTTAAACCCAGACTTGTTCGACAACAGAGGGACAACATCTGCCATGTTACATTGCCCCTCATGGAGCCTTGTCCCTGAAGCCAGGTGGGCAAATGTTGACAGGTGGACAGGTGACCAGGGAGCCCAAGGAAATAGGTTCTGTAAGAGTTAAAAAACATTCTCCCAGGGAGGTTTTTCACTTGTCTTTACCAAAGGCCAGAGTTGAGATTTATGATGCCAGAATATTCATGAGTTGCTGCAGTGTAAAGTACTAGGGAAAAAGTTTCCTCTGACAGAAATTAACCTTAAGGCCAAGGCTCTTCTGAACGGAAGTTTAGATATAACAGATGTGATCAAAGCAACACAAAATCCATCTAGGAGGCTATGGATTCACACCTTAAAATTATAATGAATGATTTGGAACATGGTAGTTCATCCATCCATCCATCCACCCACCCATCCATCCTTTTATCCATTCATCTCTCTATCCATCCATCATCTGCTATTCACTTAAACCTCTGTTGGAGCCTAACAAAATACTAACACCAAATCCAACCCTCATAAGTAGTTTTAAATTGAGTTGAGAGATATACATGCCTGCAAGAATAGACAAATCTTAGGGTCATGAGATGTCCAATTAAATATCAAAATGAGTAGCCCAAATACTAGGTGTTTCTCAGGGACCTGGAAGAGGGAGCTCTTTGCATATGTAGTGTGGCTGATGCTGGCCATCTTGATTGCCTTTGGGACAACTGTGCTACCTGTGACTACCAAGAATCCAATTAACTCCAGTCTTGTTGCAGGCTGAGCTGAAAAACTGTATATCTGGTCTACCCACTGCTGAGCTACAGTTTGTGCCTCTTTAGTTCTCTGTTTGGAAATGAGATGCTACCTTTCATCTTAAATACCAGTGTGATGGTCCTGCAGGATTGAACAAAGATGAAACAAGCAAGGATTTATCGGAGGGAGGACTATTCTCTTCACTCAGTTTCGCAGCTAAAATATAATGAGTGTTTGTTTGTACGTCCAAAGCCAGCAAACCCAGCCTCAAAACTAGCTCTCCAGTAGCAGCTGTCCTTGACTTTTATGACCTCAGGGGTTACAAGGTTGACAGTAGGGGACCCAGACACTGAAGGGGTCTGGAATTCGAGGTTCAGACATATGTGACATAATTAGGCAGACTTTATGAGCAAAGCAGAGAGAAGTCATTAGAACTGCTGTTTAACAAAGGACAACTTCCTGCCTCTACCCCTCCATTAAAGAGCTGCTTTTCCACCATGCTATACTTCTTTGATCCTTGAAGGCCCCTGATGTTTTGCTCACATCCTGTCATGATATTTAATGATGCCTCACATGTGCACTGGGAGTGCAGCCCAACTTAGCATCATTTGGGGAAAGAAGTTGTAACATGACAAGATTTTGATGTGGTTCTTCACGCAGCAAGGTTAGTGAGGCAGCTATATAGAGGCTGGTGAGAGCCTTAATTCTTCTTCTTGGCAGTAGAAGGGGTTGAAAGGAATGCTTGAGAGACCCAACTAATGCCAAGTTCTTTGGCAGAAGCTTTTTTTTTTTTTTTTTTTAAATGGGTTCTGCAGTATCAGCTGGTACAATGCTCAGAGGAGGAATGAAAGAATTTGGGCTTGGATGATTTTCTTTTTCTTTTGAAAGGCTGGGAGAATGTTTTGGAGAAATGCATCTTCCAACCTGAGGTTCTTTGTGATCACATACATGGACAACTGCTGAGAAGATGCATAGGCCTGTAAGGGCAAATGCGTACATCCTTCTATAACCCCTGGTTGACAGTTTCCCCCTGTCTGCCTAAATGCCTAAATGGAGTCAAGTATCCCTATGACAAGGCACTCCAGTGCTCCCTGGCTATTCCGGCAGCTGGAAAGTTCTTCTCTATTTGGTTGCTTCCTGCAGCTTCTGACACTGGCTCCTGTGGGGTGCTTGGCACCTACATGGTACAACTGGTCTTTTCTTCATGAGGGTTCTTCAACTCTCAGTGCCCCTGAGCATTCTCATGTTGGGGGTAATGCCCCATGTCTGCTTTGGTTCTTCCTGGAGGCCCTGTTATCACACTGTCATATCTGGTGGCCCTTCGTGGAGTGTCTGGCAGAACAGCATTACACCCTTGCTCTCTGAACCCCGGCTCAGCTTGCCTTGGCTTCTGGTAGCTGCTAGTCCAAATCTCTAAAATGGAACAATAATCTCAATGCATCAAGAGATCCATCCATTTGAGATTCACAAGTGGATCTAAATACATATTCCAAATGTTGGCTGATGTGCACACTACTCCCCTCCCCTCCCCTGGCTATTTAGATTAAAAGCAAGTCAATGGCTTATTGCCTGGGTCCTTCTCTTTGGTGATTTTACCCAGAGGACAGTTTGACTGCTCCGTACATGGATGCCAGTGAGACTGAAGGAAACCACTCTTAGCTGCTCCTCCTGGTGATGACTTTTAGTCCACCCAGTCTCTCCATCTGCACTGCTGCCTCCTTGCCCAAACCTTGTTTCTCTTCTGGATTTCAGCCAGAGCCTCCTAGTATTCTCCCCACATTGATTTCTGCCATTTTAAAGAAAAATTGTTAACACTATGTCAGCAGCTTCCCACTGCACATTTAGTGACACCCAGTCATGTTATCCTCATTTTCAGGTTGTGGAAGATCTGGCCCTTGCCTTCTTCTCCAGGTGAACTTGTACCTGTCTTCTCCAGCCACCCTGCCAATTCCCCAGTGTTGCAGGCCATACACATCAGTCACCTCTCTGCTTCTTGGATGCACTGGTGCTTTTTTCCACCTGGAGTTCCCTCTGCCTAGGACACACCCCTCTGTCTTGCCCTTTGCCTGGCTGGCTCCTTTCATAAGATACATGTGTGCACACATTCATGGGCAGGGCCTCTCATATCTTGGACAAGGTGTTATCGTTGTCTGACCCTGTGCTATTTACTTAAGAGAACAGATCACATTGTGTAATTACATAGTGTCTGACTTACAATTGTTCAACTTAACGATTTTCTGACAATGATAGTGTGAAAGCAATATGCATTAGTAGAAACTGGGCCTCAAATTTAGAATGTTGATCTTTTCCAAGTCTAGCTCCTATTCAGCCATGGGATCACAAGGGTAAAGAACTGATACCCTACAGTGTGTTACTGCATAAATTGCATGAGATAATCAACACTTTGTTATAAAATAGGTGTAATTGGATTGGTTTGCCCACTGTAAGCTAAGGTATGATGCTTGGGAGATTAGGTATATTAAATGCATTTTCCACTTGTGATATTTTTCAATCTATGATAGTTTTTTCAGCATGTAATCCCATCCATCAGGCTGGGTCTTATTGTCTCTGGTTCCCTGTGTGTCCCGGCCTTAATCTCTGCTCAGTTCCAGGTTGTGATGCTGTTTCCATGTGTTCTTGTTGAATGAACAAGTGACTGGATGAATGATGCTGTATTTCCCACTGTTTATCAACTTGAACACAAATACAATCTTAAGTTGTAAGCTTTACATTTTAGGAGAAACATTTAAGGTAGTTTTCTACATCTTGCTGAAGTAAACATCTCACTTTCTTCTTCATGGTCTAACGAGATGTTTAGTGTTACATCATCACAATGTAAACTAGTCCCAAATTGTCTTAGTTGAATCAAAGATCTTCCACCTACCTTTATATTGCTCTTATTTTCGACAGCTTGGGAATACTTTTCAAATAACCCTTTCTTGGGTGTTTAGTTCCTTACCTAGATGAAAAAGGAAAGAAAAAAATTATTTGGAAATGTGCTCATCTTTCTTCATGCTAACCTAAAAGCAAAGAATTTGGGTGTCTTCATTTTTTTTTTAAATGTAGGCTAATTTCCTTGCCACCCCACCCTAAATCAGAGAATAGAGACAGTTGATTTTATTCGAAGTGATACTTTCAGGAAACTAATACAACGGAAAATCTGTTTAATTTCCTGGTATTGCTGTAACAAACTGAGTGTCTTAAAACAATAGAAACAGCTCTAGAGGCCGAGTCAAGGTATCAGCAATATTACTTCCTTCTGGAGAAGGGAGGTTTCTGAGGGAGAGTCTGCTCCCTGCCTCCCTCTGAGCCTCCAGAGGCTGCTGGCCATCTCTGACCCCTTGGTTTGCAGCTGCATCAGGAAGATGTCCGCCTGTCTTCATGTGACCTTCTTTCTACATCTCTTGTTCCCTGTGTCCATGTCTCAGATCTGTGTCCCTCTCCTTTCTCTAAGAAAGACACCAGTCATTTGATCTAGAGGCAATCCTAACCCAGGATGATCTCATCCTTAATCACATGCACAGAGGACCTACACTTATGGGGACCAGGAATTCAGACTTGGGATAGCTTTTTGGGGGTCACTAGCTTAGGTAGTGAGATGCAGAAAGGCAAAGTGACTTGCCAGAGACAAACAGCCGCTTATTGATGAAATCAGAAGTACAACTTAGATCTTTTGGTCCCAAGCAAATGACCTTTGCGCTCAGCTGAATTCTCTCTCAAAAGAATGACCTTTGGCTGCTAATGCATTGACCACATGCATCTTTTTTCTGCATTAGCGCCCCTTTTGTGACCTGGCAATTGATTGTGCAACCCCTACATGCCATGTCACATGACTCAATCTAGTCTAAGTAAGGCCTCAATTAACTTTGCCTTCGACAGGTTCTTGGAAACTGACTTTAAGCAAAACAACCTATAACAAAGTCAACTTGACCATAGGCTAATTGACAGAAAAGGCAAGTTTTACTTGGCCTATTTTTGGTCACAAAAACATCACCACACTTGTAAATAAAGACTCAGACCACTTGTCATATTAATCATTCATTTGTGTTCATTTATTTTCCAATACCAACTTGATTCAGGCTCTCCGGAGGCCAGAGATAACCCTGGCAGCTGGGGGCACGAGGCAGGCAGCCTTGGGGCCAGCACGCCTCTCTGCTGCAGGGAATGTTCACACCCCTTCCACACTTACTTGACTCGGGACCATTCAGACACCCAATGAACTTGACCTGGACATCTTTGGGGTGGGGAGGAAACCCGCACAGACACAGGGGTTTCAAACTCCACATAGACAGTGGTCCCAGCTGGGGACTGACTTTTTTCCCCTTTCATCAATGAGGCTGAGCTAAATGACATAACTGGTGACCTGATATTCAGACTGGTTTGTGCAGGTGATGTTTTGCTTTGGGAAAAGGATAAAGGCTCATGGAGTGGGTTTTTGCCCAGCTGATTATATCTGCCTGGCCTCACTGGGGCAATCATTCAAGATTTTGTAAATAAAAAGTGATCATCTTCCCCAACTTTTTCTTGGATGGCTTGGCTAGAACTGGTTGGCACTTCTAGCTAGACCCCAGGAAACAGCAGTTACAGACAGAATGGTCGGTGGGCCACAGGCTGGTGGATGCTGAGTTCTTCCCCCTCAGATGGTTGCCGCCAGATACATGCCAGTGAGTCCAACCACTTTCCAGAGAAAGAACTGTTTCTTTTTTCACTTTTTTCTTTCCTTTCTTTCCTTTTGATGGAGGAGAGGCAGGAGGGAATTTGATAGTCATGAAGGTTTTTTTTTTACAAGCATGTGAGTAAAAAAATTCGTCGTTGAAAGATGTAATGCATTTGACAGGCTTTCTTAGTCGATCCTTGCCTTCCATCTTATAAAAAAATTAGCAATGATTAAATTAAAAAGATAACACAAGTCATAATAAAAAGCAGCCCACAGCACTATGGTAATTTGTAATTGTCCCAAATATTAGTGGGATGTTTCTAATTGTCACTCACTGCTTCTGTGGGCCAAACAGGGTTGGCTTAACGCAGGACCATGGAAGCCCAAAAGCTTGTCACAAACCTAAGGCAGCTTCTGGAGGGCAGAAGGGGCCAGGCAAGTCTGGAAGAAAAGGAGCCAAATCAACACCCAAGTTAAGATAAAGGTGGCCATGATCAGCCGCCCCACCGGTCTCTGCCCCACTCTGTCTCAAGTGTCTCCTTCTGTGTCCCCCAAGTCCCTGGTTCAAGTCCAAGGCCGAGAAGCAAGTGCAGCTTCGTCACATGTCTCTCTGCTCCGTGTGCCTCCTCCAGGTCCTTTCTTGAGTCTCTCCCTTCCTTCTCCCTCAGTCTTCTCAAGCTTCTCCTTCTTGCTCTCTCTCTACCCTCCCTTGAGTGGAGCAGGGACTGGGGGGCTGCCCTTTCTCCGAATACCCTGTTGCAATACCAATGTAAGTCAGGGACCCTTTTATTGCAGCCAGGTCTGCCTCACGGGCGCAGCAAGCTGCAATGCCTTGCTCAGAATTTCTTTCCCTTTGGCCTAGGAGTAGGAATCCTGGAGGAAATCCCAGCGGTGTTATGGGTGGCTCCTGAGGGCTCCCTTGGCTGAATGCTGGCCTGCAGCGCCCTGATCTACAATCAGGAAGAAGGGGAGCCTCATGACTGCTCACTCCCTCTGAGTTGTCCAGAGTGCACCTGGAACAGGTCTTTGCCCGCCTTCACTTTTCCAGCAGGTGCCACTGAAAAGCACTCAGAGTGGGCAGGGAGTTGCCACCCCTCTCTGGTCAGCAGCATGAAAGATTCTAGAAAGCTGACATGTTGCTGTACACCTGGATGCAAGGCCCAGTTCCAGTCCTTGTGTTATCGCCCATATCTGTCACACAGGTAGCTGTTGTGTTACTGCCCATATCTGGTCACACTCAACACTAACAAAGGGGTCCAACTTGACTCAAGTCTCAGCTCCATCACTTCTAGTTTCTTACCTGAGTTCCCCAAGTTTGTCACTGGCTGCTCTACATGCTGAAGGAGGGTGAACAGAGCATTGTCACTGGGGAGTGGTAAGGTGTAAGGCTCTGAATAAGCTCACAATTAATGGCCTAAGTTCTTCATCTCTGAAACTGGATGTCAAGTTGTCCTTGGTGAAAGCCAGCCATACTGTGCAGCCGAAGGCTTTGCGGAAGGCTTTGCTATCTTCCTTGGCTTCCTTCGGCCGGTTTGCTCTCTCTGGTTTGTGTTTCATAATGTGCCTGCCTGTTTGGCTGTTTACTTATTTATAGCAGTGAAAGCTGGGTCCCTTCACCTGATTGATGGCTGGGGTTCAGAAACAACTCCTCCCCAACTCATCCTTCATTAATATTCACCCAGTGCCATGCAAATGGCTCTGGAGGCCTCCCCTTCCTGGGACGCTTTAATGTGGCAGTTATGAAAGCAGCTCAGACCAAGCTCGATTAGCATAATAATGAAGCTTGGGCTGCAGTGTTATCATCCTCAAAGGAAATAGCTGGAGTGGTCACAGAGCCTTTAACAAGTACTGCTTTAGGATAAAAGAGGACAGGGTGGGAAGTGATGGATGGCTGTGCAGAGTGGAGGCGGGGGTTGTAGGGACGGGAACAAGCAGCAGACATGGGAGGGAGCTTGTTTGCTGTCCCTTTGCTTGTTCCTAAGAGGCACAGAAGTTATCTGCAGGGACAGAACTTCCTTAGCAGTGGCCCCTTGGAGAGGCCTGGGAATCTGCATTGCAAGAAAAATTTCCCATAAGTCTCTTCTGACCCCAGGGGGAATAAAAAAGCTAGTCCATAATAATGGTAAGATCTTTCAAATGTGCCTTAAGCCCTGCAAATAGGCGGGGTGATCATTATTAAGCCCTGCAAATAGGCGGGGAGATCCCTTTTGAATGCTGTTCTGTGCAACTGTCCACCCCCACCCACTCTCCCTCCTTCCCATCCATCGTGTTCCAGAAATGATTTAAGGCCAGATGAAGGATGGAAACCCTCACTTCTAGGAAGAGGAAAAGGCAGTGTTTAGATTTGCATTCAAATCTGCTGGTACCTTTCTTTTCCCAACCCCATGATGCTGGGGAATCATAGAAACCTCCAAACCCATGGCCCACATGTCTGACCATTGTGTTAACTGTCAAGTTGCAGATTCAGCTGGATTCTTGTGATTGACCTCCCTGTATTCTTCCCATTGAGTAGCCTCTAGGAGACCATTTCATCGGCCATCAGCCCATTTGGGCCTGTGCAATAACCAATTTGCACATTTAAATTATTGGCTATTTTGCTGGATCTTTTAAAAAGGAGGACCAGGGGTTCCCTCATTACTCAGACATGGAAAACAGCAGGAAAGCTGAAGCAAACTTGCGCTTTCTCAAGTCAGGTGAAATCAAACACTAGGTGAAAGGAACAGTCTGGATAATTCAAGAAAATCTCTCTGTCCCCGCCCTCTCCTTCACAGGCACATGCAGATAGAGCAGCAGGAAAGGAAATCTCTTTTGAAAACAAGAACTGATAGCAGCGAGGCTGATGTCTTAGGCTACTGGCCTGTTTCACTTTAGAGGAGGGTAGTTCATTGCTGAGGAAACTACCCTCTGGCTGATTTGGGGGAGGGGCGGGGTGGTGGAAGAAGGAATGCAGGGGAGGCATCGCAGGACTGAGTCACACAGAGGGACAGGCAGAAGGGGCCAGTGCCGCAGTTGACACAGCCAGAACATCAAGGCACCAAAGCCAGGATGCCTGGGCCCAGGTGAAGACGAGGACATGGAGATGGAGATGAAGCTCACTAGGGACTCTCTGTCCTCTCAGATTCTAAAGTCAGCAAACCTAGGCTCACAAGGAGTGAGCCCCTCCCAGAGAGAAGCTGTATATATCAGGGCTTTTTTCCCCCGGCCCGGGCGGCGGTTCTTTTGCCTCCTTTTGCTTTTGCGGTTGTTGTTTTCCACCCGCTGTCCCTCTGCAGGGCAGCAGTCTCCTGCCTGCCTGTGACCTGTACCATGAGGGGCCTTCTGTGCACTGACCTCCCTCAGGGGAGGCTGCTCTCCTAAGACCGCCGACCTGCAACCATGCAGGTCTCTTTCCCTGCAAACCTGTTCCTGTCGGGGCAGCTCTTCCTGCCCACTTGCACCTATCCAAGTGTCTTTCCGGCTTCTGTCTCTTTCTAGTAAACTTCCTCTTTAAATATAACTGAGTCGGGCCCTCCCTGGTGGCATAATGGGTAAGGACGCAGCACTACAATCTGGCAGCAACCACTTCAGTGTGAGTTCAATCCCCAGCCCCGGAGGTGACCCTCATGGCGCGGCAGACCTCTCCTCTCCTGACCGCCCGCTGCTCCCCTCAGCAGTGGACTTCGTAGATCGGCCTGTTCTGCTCCCTGCTCTGTCTCTGGTGAAGCCTCTCCCCGCCCCTGTGTTAGAGTTCCAGAAATGCCAAGACACAGAACCGATACAAAAGCCATCTACAAGTCTTTGTTGCTAGCCCGGGCTAGGGTCCGATCCCCATGCAGCGGTCTCACCCAAACGGGGTGGACCCCGAGCTTCTGAACAGAGGGTCTTACATAGCGAAAGTCGCGGGCTGGGAAATTTCCAAAGTATGCAGTCCATTGGGATCCTCCTTCATGCAGGTGGTAATTTCGAGTAATGTCCTGCTGGCGCCTGAGCTTCTGATAACATCCAGGGCCTTCGAAACATCCCGTTAGTTTTTAACCACAAGCAACATTCCAATACTTTTACACCTGCACCTCTGGTTTGTACCCCAGTTCTGTATGAATAAATAAATAAATCTTAAAAAAAATAACTGAGTCTCTGTCTCGTGAAGAATCTCGCTGTGTACTGCTGAAAGGGGAGCTCTGGGGAAAGTTTTTCCAGAGTGAACCCAGGACCTCGAACTCAAAAGACAACATGGTAGGGGTGGGGGTGGGGTGAGACAAATATAGGTCAGAATTATTCTGCATCACAAAGGAGAGAGACACAGAAACCTGAGTGAAGGCGGGGAGTGAGGCACAAATATCCTTGTGGTAGGGAGTGAGGTGCAGAGGACAGCTTGGGAGGGTGTGAGGGAGGGAGAACTTGGAGTGCAAAGGCCCCACACTCTAGTTTTAAGCTGTTTGTGGTGCTGGGACATATTTCACACTGGGTTCCCCAATCTTTTGTAAAAAAGTCTATAACAGCTTTAGTGTGGGTGGTGCTTGGGATCCTAGAATGTTTACCTAGACAAAATATATTGCTTCCAAGCTCCTGACATGTTGGTAGAAGTCTGAAGGATCAATTTCGCAAAGATGAGCGCTACTTTGGACCTCAGCATCTTTGTGAGGAATTTGCCATCCATCAGTGGCCAGAGATGTCACATCCATTCTTTGCAGTTTGTAAGCAGTTGGCATTATTTCACTTAAGCCTTATAACTACTGTTGACTTCAATCAAAAGCAGTTATTCCAACAACAAATGGGATTATTTGGAAGCAAACAACAGAAGGGAGGGCAGAGTAGAGAGCACATTTGTGGTGTCATCTCTGGATCACTGGCAGAATCGCAGAATCACGGGGGTGGGTGGTGGGCACTTCCCTAGAAAATGCAAAGCATGCTGAGTGCTGTGGTTTGCTAGTGTGGGCAGGTGCGTGCTCTCCTGAAGGGGGAAAGGGTGTGTCCTGAATGAACTCTACAGACACAGGTTTGTGGGCTGTACTCCCACTTCAGACCAAAGCGATTAAGACACCAGGAATCACAAACCCAGTCATGAGGGTGGAGTTAAGTAGCTAGATTTGGTATAAAATCAGACATGTGGGCCTTTGGGGGTCCTTTTTATTTTTTTGCCAGTTTTCATGTGCTTTTCAGCTCGGCTGAACTGGTAGGACGTACTAACCAACTTATTTCCCTCTCTTTCTCTCTTTCTCTTTGTTCTCCTCCCCTTTTTTTTTGGTAAATAAACCCTTTATTAACATTTTTGAGTGTGCCTGTAGTTGAGTCTTATTATTAATCCCTTAAGCACATGGGTGAGGACCCACAGCCAGGCAACCCTGTAACATTCTGTCTGTCTAGCCTGCTGTCCTTATTTAAGTAGGGTTTCTGTGTAATGACATTTGCCCACTTTGGAGGGAAGCAGAAAACCCACGTCACCCTGGGAGCGTTGAATTTTTTTAATATTTATTTATGCATACACAACCAGAGGTAGAGGTGTGGTGAGAGACCTCACCAGAGACAGAGCCGGGAGCAGAACAGGCAGATCAACCGAAGTACACTGTTGAGGGGAGCAGGGGGCGGAACAGGAGAGGTCTGCCACGCCATGTGGGTCACTTCAGGGTCGGGGATGGAACTCGCACTGAAGCGGCTGCTGTTAGCTTGCAGTGCTGTGTCCTAATCCGTTGCGTCACCAAGGAGGGCCCATTGATCTTTTGCCATTAAGTTATGGTTTACTCTCAAGAAACGCCTTGACTTAACTAGCTGCATCTGCAGAAACTCTCCTCAGCCCCATGTCCGTGTGGGTCAGACCGCTCTGGCTACGAAAGGCTCTTGCCTGACGGAGAAGAGAGATGTAGGCGGAGTTTGCAGCTTCAGAGCAATTTCTCTTCAGTTACTTTTTCAGTGTTAAGTACATGTTAAGCACGATCAACGAGCAACCTGATCAAAGCCGCCATGACACGTGGTTTAATCTCAGAGTCTTAGAGAATGAGTCCAGGAGCCAAAAGGCAATTTTACCTCACCTCTAGTTCTTGACACTTTTTGGAACAGCATGAATTGGATATAAAGTCCACAGAAATACTTCTAATTTTTGCCTTTTTTATTGATTCACTCGTACACATTCCTGTGATGATTCAGAGTGGCGCTCTTCTAAACTTTCTGGAAAAATCACTCCCTTATGTCTAGTCTTGGTGTCGTTGTACCTCCTATCTCTTCCTCTTCCTCCCTGCCCTGTACGTCTGCTCCCAGAGAGTAAACTGGGCAATGCATAGCCCTCCTCGAAAGAAGAGGAGGGGATAAAGAACATGCTGGCATGATTGGGAAGAAGGTCGAAGAATATATTTACATATCATTTCTGGGATGTAATAAATAAATGTTAAAAGTTAATCTGGCAGTATGCACGATTATTGTTTTGTTGTGTATTAATTAGGCAATAAATGGTAATGGTTTATGCAAATGATAGTGCTTATTATTTATTTTTAAGGAAGAAATTTTTTATAGCTCTCTTTTGGCTTTGCAAGTTCTTTTCATTTTATTTTGTCCATCTCTTGCTTGATTGTAAATATTAAAATAAATCACACTGAATGCTGTTGCCACTTCCATGCTTTTGAATCATGGCCTCCCGTAGACTCTGCCTGACACCACAGATGTAGCTTCATTCTCATCTGAGAGCCCACAAACCTACGCATAGGCACTGATTTGTAAAAGGTAAATACTTAAATCTGATTACTCAGAAATACTGGTGCCAATAATTCTTTTACCAGTCCTTTATGACTCAGAACTGTAGATTTGAGCAAAAGTTCTTCAAGGACATCTTTAAATAATCAAGGCTGACTTGTCCTCAAAATCAACTGTGTGGTGACCTGCAATGTGATATGATTTTGGGGGGCAAAAATGGAGGCCCTCTTGTCCCTTGTGTTGCCATCCCCTATTTGCCAAAATTCATGATTTACTAGAAGTGCTCCATTCTCCTGAGCATTCCATCTACTGGCGCAAGGACACAGAAGTCTTTGAGGTTATTCTCACATCTCCAGAGGAAAGATGAGTAGGAGGTGTTTTCGCTGCTATGGGGTCTCCCTGGTGGTGCAGGGGTTTAAGTGAAGCTATCTGCAGCTACTGCAGCATGAGTTTGATCCCTGGCCAGGAGGTGACCCACATGGCACAGCAGACCTCCCCTGGCTCACCCACTGAGCCCCTCAGCAGTATCTTTCAGTGAATCTGCCTATTCTGCTCTCTACTCTGTCTCTGGTGAATCCTCTCACTGCCCCTGCACCTGTGGCCAGCACCCCAGTTCTTTGTGCATAAATAAATATATCTTTATAAAAAAAATAAAGGGTTTAGTAGGATGCTTGTGCCTGGCTTTCTAGGAACCAAGAACCCAGGTGTTTACTGGTACTGGAAACAGGCGTGAAAGGACCTAATGGCCTAGCCCACTGGGTTGTGTGGGTGGTTGGATCAAGGTTCTGGGCAGGTCAAGGAGAGGCTTTGGGTGTTGTTTTCTCTAGCTAGCAAGAGAGACTTAGGTCAAAGCCCTGGGAAGTCCCCCATAGGTGTGCTGCATCCATGGTGACTGCTCTTTCCCCAGGGCTGTCACAGGGGAGCTTGGAGTCCCTCCCAGGCAAGAGGTATTATCTATTTACCATGATATTGTGGGTCTTTGAGGCCCATAATTTTTTTACTGCCTGAAGACAAAAAAAAAAAAAAAAAGAAAGAAAAAAGAAAAAGAAAAAGGAAAAATAGCTGAAAGTCTTACCCAAGGCCCAGCCTGACTGTGATTTTTTTATTTGCTCATATCTTTAGCTTTTCTTTCTTCTCTGCAGGTAGTCGGAGGCTGACTTTTCTCCTCCAACCTCTTTCTCTCCCAAGTTATTATTTAAAGTCAAGGACTTCCGGACACCTCCTCCCTGCCTCTGAGCTGCTGGGAGGGCAGACAGGGGTCGCAGGGGCAAGTGCTCACTGTCATTCTTCCCGACAAGGTGGAGCAGGTCCCTCCTCCCGGCTTCAGAGCTGGTGCTCTGAAGAAGCAGCCGCACCAACTGCTTTCTGCCAGGATGGCCCTGATCTCCCTGGAGTGAAATGCCTGCACCTTGGTGAGGTGAGCGGCAAACAGAGGAGACAAGAGGAGGTAGGGGGTGGACGACTGCTGCAGGCTGCAACTCCTCATCATTAACACCCATATAGTGAAGGGGAGGAGGAGCTCTTGAACTTGATATGCGAACTTATGCAAAATCATATATAGATTATTCTGGGTTAGAATGGAGCGTTCTGGGGTCTGGCTTTTTCTTCCATAATGATTCAAGGTTGCAGAATCACAGAGAGAACACAAGTGGAAATATTTTGAATCATAGTATAAGTCCTCGTAATTCTCCTTCATGATAATAACCACTGCCTACAATTTGGTGAATATAGGTAAGTTTCACTTCACTTAATTGTTCAGCTATATCACTCTGACCTCTGGAAATTTTTATCTTGTGGGTTCCAACTGACTTCTATGCTGGACCAGTACATTCAGTATCTCTAGCCATTGTGGTTTTCCATCTTTGACTTTTTCTTAATGTTTATCAGGTATCAAATAGCCATGCACTATTGCGGGTGTGGGTTTCAGAGCTAGACTTGGGTTTGAATCCTGACTCCCGGTAGCAGCTTAAAGAGCTTTAGTTTCCTCATCTGCATGATGGAGATAATATTATCATCCCAACCCTGGTTTGAGAGACTATAAATAAGAGACTGTATTTAAATAACATGGCAAGTGGCCGGGCACAGAGTAAGCTCTGGTTATTATCCAAATCTGATGCAAATTTTAAGTCCCAGCTTGAGTCCTACCTCCTTCATGAAAGTTTTCATTTCTACCACAGCTTGAAGTAATCTCTATGTACTCTTGAGGTATTTATTAGCTGTGCAATTCATCTGGAAATTAAAAATGCATTACTTCATGACTTGTCCTTTGTTGTTATCTTATTAATTAACTTGTATTGCTGTTTAATTAACTCTTCATATCTTTATTTCTTGTCTTCCCAACTTGACTTCAAGGTCTCTGAGGATGGAGACTATGTCTTAGGGATTTTCACTTCCCCAGATGTCTGGAATAGAGTTTCCCAACAAATACTTGATCACCTTCCTTTCCCTTGACTAAGAGCCAGGAAAAAAATCACATCATCAGGCACTTTTAAGTGGTCACTTAAGCCATGATATGTTTTTCCCCACCAGGTGCTTATATTCTAGCAAAATAACCCTCTTTGTGCTCCTTTGATTCCCATCTTGCCTCTCTCTCCGTTTTAATGAGGAGCAATAAAGCCTACTGTTACCCATAGCTTTTAGCAGAAGTTAACAGCCGGAAGCACCAGAGTCTTGGAAAAACAGATGAAGAGGTAGAAAGTCTGCTTACTGGGTCCTGCTTGTTGAAGAGAGTGGTGCTCGGGACAGGACTTCACATGCTTTCTACCTCTTCTGATCTAAGAGAAGCAGCTGTGCTTTCACCCATGGAAACCATTTCCAAGTTTCAGGTCCCCAAGTATTGGGGTAGAAGCACTGGCTTTGCAGAATGAGTGCTGTCCTTTGCACCCATTTCTTTTAGCGTAAAGGTTAGGAAGTCATTTATTCAGTAAAACAACTTAGCTCGCTGGAGAACCTTAGGGATCTGAGAAGGTAAATGCAAAATTGCTCTTTGTTTTGAAATACACATACATACACACAGATTTCCCCACTATCCACACTCTAATAAGGGCTATGTTGTGGCTAAAGCAATGCCCTCTACATTTGGGGTCATATTTATTGGACACGATCATATAGTTTCTAAACAACTTCTCGCATGAGACCAGAAAAGGAGAACACTTATAAGACTTTTTGTATGTCTCTTGGTGTCATAGTGAGGATGAACAAAACCTGGCAAACCTGAGTTTACATCCTTATTAAAAACAAACAAACAAATGCTGAATGTAAAAACAGGTTCAGAAAACCCTGGGTTTTCCTTTTGAATCACATCTTAATACCAAATACTCCATGCATACTTGTTATATTTGCATATGCAAATTGAGCTTGTCTGGGAATCTGGGTGTTTGCAGGAGTTCAGATCACATTGTAAAGTCTGGTGGTAAACCTGGTGTCTCCTCTACCTGGTTCTTGTGGTGGACTGTGACCAGCCTCTCCTCCATGATGGGTGGAGGCCACTTAAGTTCAAGCTCCTGCTCCCTGCAGTCCCCTCTTTATTTATTTTCCCTCTTGCTTCTCTCTCTCTTTTTTTTGTTTCATCTTTCTCCTTCCTTCTCCCCTCCTCTACACCTTTTTTACTGCCTTTTCCTTGACATCCCTCCTCCTTCTTCCCCCTAGCCTGCCCCCCTTGCATCACCCCCCAAAAGCACTTAGTAAGTTATGCATTAAGCAAGTCATACCTGCCAGTCTCATTATTAAGACGTACTCTCTGGATATAAATAAACAAATTTCAAGCAGTGGGCAGTGCCAGGTTTTCCTAGAGGAACAGGAGGAAAGGGGATTTTAACTTTTTGCATTTTCTGATGTCTGAACCCAGGGAAGAGCTGGCAAAGAGTATACATCAGGGTCTAGGTCCAGAAGGAAACTCCAAAGATCTATAGGGCCTTTTTCTTGCTGTCAAAAGGAAATGTTTAGTTTCTCTGATTAATTTGGAAGGGAATGCTGTCTGATAAAATCCAGTTTACCTTGGCCATAAATGAAACTTTAACAGACTTATATCGTTTTATCATTTATTCCCCTCAGTTCTATAATAGTAATATCTTCTTTTTTGTATGCGAGGGCAATGCTTAAAGAAGGCTAAGTCAGTCACCAAGCTCACTTGATTAGGAAGTGGACGGCTGGGAATTACCCTTGTGGAGGTCTGGCTTGAGGGCTCCGACAGCCCATTTAAAACACACTTCCTCTGTTACATCGTGATTAGTGAAGTTTACTTGGGTTTATTCCACCTGCTTTATTTCCCTTTGTACTTTTTCCTCTTATCCTGCCCATGACTGCTAAATTATGTAGATCCTTCAGATAAAAATTTATACTTCTCTTCTTGTCCCTTTCTTCCTTCCCTCCCTTCCTCAATCCCTTCCAGCCCCCCTTTTTTTCTACCTCCCCCCACCTTCCTATTTTTATTCGTTTCAGTTCTGGAGGCATTTTAACCTCTATTTTTGGAGGTTAGCTTTTTCTAGGATAGAAAAACACTGGTTCAAGTCTCCATCCTGGGTGTGCTAGAATTCTGGAGTTTGACCCTGTCTGCAAATTCTCAAAGTACTTTTGCTCTTGTGCTTTGCCTCTCACTCTGCTATTCTGTTCCTGCCAGAATTCTTGTTCTCATCCATGTCTTGCATCCTGTGTCTCTTCTGTCTGCTCTAAGTCCTGCATTTGGCAGGCAGAGCCGTGTTCCTTTCAGAGTTCTTCAGCCCAAGGCGCCTGCATGTGCCAGGTGTTAAAGTTTGAAGACCACATTGCAGAACTGCAGAAGCCTATTGACTGCCCACACTATTGTCCTAAAATTTATTTTTTTAAAGGATTTACTTATTTATTTATGCATAGATGAACTGGGCTGGAGACCAGAGATATGGGGTGGGGTGAGGGTGTGTGTATGAAAGGAGTCATCAGAGACAGAATGGGGACAGAATGGGGACAGGCAGATTTACTGAAATATACCCCTGAGAGGAGTAGTGGGAAAGAAAAGAGAGGTCTGCTGCGCCATGTGGGTCGGCTTCCTGGCTGGGATTGATCTCAGGCCTCAGCAGTGAAAGTGTGATAGTGCTGAGACCTAACGCCCATACCACTAGGGAAGCCCCTAAAATTTCTTGACTTTATTCCATATAGGGCTTTCTCTCTTAACCTTTCCTCTTAGTACTCAGATTCCTCCCTTCAATAGGGACCCCCTTCCCTTATTAACCTTTCTCTCCTTATTAAGTTCTCCAAATCACTTCCTCCAGTTACCAGGAAGCAGCTACCAACAAATCCCCCAATTTCTGTTACTTTCCTAGAACAAGACGCTTTCTCTTTGTTAAAACCTCCTCCAGAGGCCCTCATCTTCCACAATCAAATGTTTTCAAACAGCAGTTTCCTTCTTTCCTGTCACACTGTCCTTGTGAGACTCCTATCTATGTAGACCAGTCTCTGGACATCAGGTGACTTTATGCTAAAAACTTGTCACTGGCACATTATGGTGTTTTTCTTTGAAAAAAAAAAAATCAAGTGGACAGCTTTACCTTTAAGAGTGAACACAATTACTTTCCTCTGAATAGTAGGTAGAATTCCACACTGTTCACTGGAAGATAACTACAAGATGAAATTATGGGCAATCAAGTTTCATGGCCCTTTCTACTCACTAGCAGCCTTATGCTATGCACACCCCAAGTGGAAGAAATTGCAGGGGAGCTAATGCTCTTTGATAATGGGCCCACTAGGGGTCCAGACAAGAGTGTGACCTTTCTTCAGTTTCCCTATCAATTGGGTTTTCTGTTCATATAGATTTATCTTGAATGAGCATCTAGAATCTTCCTCCCTCTGGTCTCTCTGCCTTTCCTCCTTATTTCCTTTGTGCCTGTCTGCAAGTCTGTGCTTACTCTCAGGGTCTTCGGGACATCCTGCTTGACCAGCAAGGAAGTGTAGGGCCTTCTGGTTGTTGTTTCTCACTCCATCCTGGTGCCTCTGGACCCTAGTGTCTACCCGGTGGAGGAGGGGAAAGAACCAATCAATAGAAGGTACGAAACCCTCTTCAGCAGGTCATTCATTCGTGAGTGATGAAGGTGGATGCAGTGGGCTCCAGGAAGAGGCAGCGAGATCTGAGTTTCTAGGTGCTTTGTCCAGCAAAGGAACTCAGAACATGACAAGTGCTGAGAACATTTATTTGGGAGCTATTATTTGAGTAGAGATCCTGTGCCTTCACTGGGGTGTTTGCATTCATCAAATTCTCCAATTTTGGTCATAGATTTCCTCCCTGTGCTGATAATTACTGTGTGGGGTCCTAATTTCACTTGTGTCCAGACTGGCTTCTTCCCCTGGACAGTGTCTATGTTTGCTATAATTGGATGATGCCACACAACCCACTGCTGTCGCCAGATTTCATTATGACTTGGCGTCTTCTGTATTAATTTCTCCACTTTGGGCTGTTTCGAAGTGAGTGAGGCCAATTTCCTTTTCAATAGCACAAATCTGGAGACCCAATTTGAGCTGTGAGCTAAGTGGGTGTATTTGAACAGCTCTGATGGACTGACAGTGCTCTCTTTGTTTGATCTGATTTTTTTTAAAATGAGAGCTTGATCCTGAGAGGCAGCTGGCATTCACTGGAAGCCAGAGGACCCATCCTTGGAAAGCCAAAGAATACATCCAGGCAGCTGGTTTTATCCAGAATTATTTCTTGTTAGGGAATGAGACTGCAGGCCTGCAGTTGTCCGTGTGAGCGCTGTTGCTTGAGACTCCTGCCCCAGGCTGAGCCCAGAGACCTGCATGGTCTGGTCAGTAGAGGAATTTGGTGTCATGGTGTCAGGGGCTAGGAATAGATTGGCTGTATCAAATACAAGCTGCCCAGTTAAATCAGCTTTCCAAGTATACAGTGACTAATTTCTTATATATGGCACGAACATATAAAATTATTATTTATTGCTTATCTGAAATTCACATTTAGCTGAAATCCTGTGCTTTTATTTGCCAGATAGGACAATCCCAAATATACAAAAAGTAAACATTGCTGTCATTCCTAAAAATTGTTGCTGTTTCCAAAGGCAAAGGGAAAAGAGTGGTAAAATGGATTATTTGAAAATGAAGAGTTTACCCATGGAAAAATGCCTAGAATTGGTACAATAACAAAAAAGCAAAAGCCCTATCTCTCAGGAGCCAAATTTGCTATTTCAGTCTTCCTAGTCAAAGAACATGAATACCTTGTAACCACCATAATATTCGTTATAGTATGAATTAGACATTGGTGATAGTATGAATTAAAAGCAGAGTGAGCATTTCTGACTTTACAGAATGTAGATCAGTGGGTCTTAAACTTGAGTTTGCATCAGGCTCATCTGGAGGGCTTGTTAAAACATAAGTTATAGTGGCTCTTCCTGGTGACTCACCGGGTTGAAACACAACAGTATGAAGCTCTCCGAAGCCACTGCAGCATGAGTTTGATCCCCCCACAGGGAGCTGACCCACATGGCATTGCAGACCTCTCCTGGCCTACCCGCTGCTCCCTCAGCAGTGTATTTCATCAATCTGCCTGTTCTGCTCCCCACTCTGTCTCTGGTGAATTCTCTCACCCACCACATCTCTGGCCCGTACCCCAGTTCTGTATGCATAAATAAATAAATCTTAAACAAAATAAAAAAAAGAAAACAAACCATAAGTTACGGGGTTGTCCTGGTAGTGTCTGACTCAGCGGGCCTGGGGTGGGGCTTGCATATTTTCATGGCTAACTAGTTTCCATGCTGGACTTTGGGAACCAACACTTTGAGCCTCTGCTATTCAATACAGTGACCCCTAGTGCCTGAGGTCCGGGGAGCCTGAATTAAGTATAAAAACTATGTCAAGCTTGTCAAGAAATACTAGGAATAAGTTTAATGTGTAACTTAAAAATATCAGTCACATATTGAAACCAGAGTCTTGTCTATATGAGATTAAAGAAAACACATTATTAAAATTAACTTTACCTTTCTCAAAGTAATGAAAGCAAAAGAGTAAACTTACACTTATGACTTCTGTTTGTGGCTTGTATTCTAGCACTTTTTTTTTTGTTAAAGAGATTTATTTGGGCCCTCCCTGGTGGCTCAGCGGGTTAAAGCACAGCACTAAGAAGCTAAAGCCACTTCAGCATGAGTTTGATCCCCCGCCAGGGAGCTGACCCACATGGCGCAGCAGACCTCTCCTGACCCGCTTGCTGCTCCTCCCAGCAGTGTACTTCGTTGATCTGCCTGTTCTGTTCCCCACTCTGTCTCTGGTGAATCTTCTCACCCCTGCACACCTCTGGCCTGTACACTTCTGTATGTATAAATAAATATATATTTTAAAAGATTTATTTATTTATGGGTGCAGAGCTGGGGTATAGGCCAGAGGTGCAGGGGCAGTGAGAGGCTTCACTAGAAACAGAGTGGAGAGCAGAACTGGCAGATCTGAAATACACTGCTCAGCGGGTGAGACAGGAGAGGTTTGCCTTGCCACACTGGTCAGCTCCCTGGCCCGGAATTGCGTTTGTGCTACAGTGGCTGTGATCACTTCATAGTGCTGTGCTTTAACCTATTGTGCCACCAGGGAGTGCCCTCTTGCACACTTTTGAAGCCATCATTTGGGTTTAAATTTGAGCATCTGTGAACTAGGGAGAGGGAGAGAGATAAAAAGTGCTTTAGATCTTTGTGAGCCGTTCTTGAGTTTAGCGTCCCTCCCAATGTTTACTGAATTTGCCCACTTGGAACTTTGAAAGTCTTCTGGAGTATGGGTGCTTTATGCAAGGAGGAGTTGTGGGGGGCCCCATTGGCAATAGGTCCAGCTGTGAAAGCAAGGACTCCTGGTGGGGCTGAGGGGACAGGAAATGATCAGGATGCTTCCCCTGCTAGGAGACCTCTACTCTGTCTATAAAGGAGGTGACTCACAGCCAGAAAGGTGACCTTATGTCACTACAATTGTCTTTTTGCCCCATTGGGCTTTTAGCTGGATTGGAAAGAGAACCACTGATGTGAAGTCTGTAAATAACCAAGGGATCTCCAGGCTCCATTAGAGGTCCCCTTTAGTTCTCCATTTTCCCTGGAGTCAAAACTCAGCAAGAAGCCTGGATCCAGGTCTGGGTTCTACAGCTAATAAGGCCATGTAGAACTTGGACAAGGTTAGAAAGAAAACCCCAGAGAAGGTTAAAGCATCAGCAAATTGAATTTCTGACAAAAGGCCAACCCAACTTGGACTATTTCCTTTGGAGAAGAAAAGCCTTCAAGTATCTGAAAGGTTATTCTACAGAAGGTTATGGATAATTGCTCTGTCTCCACTAAGAATAAAACTGGTGGAAAAACATTTAAACTGCTACATGGGGATTTGATTTTTGGGGAAAGAAGAATTTCCTGACATTGAACATAATTTATCATTGGAAGAGTTTCTGTTAATGTCTGCCCAGCCCTTTCCCTTAGTTTTTGCCCAAACTATAATGACATTTCTGGTTCAGAAGTTTTGCACTGAGCTGTAGGAGAGGTTTCAACATCATTCTGGCCAGAGAAAAGAGAAGGGGCCAGAGGGCAGACATAGGGTACCAGAGTGTTGGTCTTTGCCCATTTCCTGATTCCTGATCTGTGTAATCTTCCCTTTTGTCATTGATTTTAGTTGCTTAGGTTTTTACTTGGAAACGTTAACTTAAGCAGGACAGCAATTTATTAAAAGACCTGTAGTTAGCTAGAGCCAGCTCATAATGGTTCCTAAGAGTCAATTGTTGAATTTACAGGATTTTTTTCAACTGATCTGATATCACATTGGTAGCTCGAAATCAGGATAGGAGTATTTATACCACTGAAACTGATGAGCAATGCAATTCAGACCCTTGGACTGCCTCTTTCCCTGAAGAACCAGCTGTGAAACATTGAGAAGGACCTGGCTGGATGGGAGGTAGTGCAGCACGTGCTTTCTCTGCTTGTGGCTCACCTGCTTGGACCACCTCTGATTTCAGCTAGGACCGTAGCGATTTGTTCTGTTGCACAGAGATCGTCTGGCACCTCCAGTGTCTTCTGTCTCCGTTCTCTTTTCTGCTTCTGCAGCCACGAAATTTGCCCAGTTCTTATATAAAACAGATTAGAAGTACGGGAGAGGCAATGCTCCAAGTAGAAACCTTAACAAGTGGGGGCCAGGAGTCAGAGTAGGTGTCTCAGGTTTACCCCCTTTGGGGAGAGAGAGAGAGAGAGTTCTGAATTGCATTCTGCATGACTCCTCAATGAGTCTCTAGAAGGACTGATCCACAATTACTCAGATTCATTGATTTCCTCCTGTGCCATGTCCTTCCCTCTCCATCACTCTTGATACTTCTGATCATCTCCCAAATAGGCTACCTGTACTCTGATCCTTGCCTTCGGTATTGCTTTGTTGTGTACTCAAATGAAGACATGTAGCTCAGAGATTCCCCGAAGGAGGGAGGGAGCAGTGGGGGTCAGAAAACCGACTGGGAGGCCACACATCCAGAAGGGATGCCTCGAGTCATCCAAGGAGCTGGTTCATGTCAGTAATATGCTTGCCTCCACAGGATCCCAGACATGGCGCAGCTGGCCCTGGGCTCTGGACATTGTCCCTGCAAACTTTGCCACTGCTCCTTGGAAAGTAGACACAGTTGCTTCTACTCCTGAAAGAAAGCTTCTTCACACCACTAACTCCTGAAGGCCTGGAGTGAGTGTGTATCTCATTGGTGGGCCCTAGACCTCATGCTTTCTGTAAAGCTGTAAGGAGCATTGGAGAGTAAATGGTTTGGTTACTTATTATCATGTAACTTAGCAAAATGTAGTGGCTTAAAAAACCATTTATTTGCTCATGATTATATGACTAGCAGGTAGAGCTGGGCTGAGCTAGACTGTTATATTTGCTTTTTTTTTTTTTGGTTTTTTTTTTTTTTTATTCAGAACTGGGGTACAGGCCAGAGATGCGGAGGGTGAGAGGTTTCACCAGAGACAGAGTGGGGAGCAGAACAGGCAGATCGACGAAGTACACTGCTGAGGGGAGCAGCGGGCGGGTCAGGAGAGGTCTGCCACGCCATGTGGTCACCTCCGGGGTGGGGATTGAACTCATGCGGAAGCGGCTTTAGATTCTTAGTGCTGTGCTTTAACCCGCTGCGCCACCAGGGAGGGCCCCTTGCTTATTTTTTTATTGGACTGATTCTCACTCATGTGGCTGAACTATCTGGCTGTTCATCTGGGCCTCGGTATTCTAGGATGGTTTCAGGCATGAGATTGGTGTTAGGGCTCAGCGGCTGGGTGTCTTTCTTTTGGGAGGTCTCTCAGCTTCAAGGAGACTGGTGTAGGATTCCTCATCTTGCTAACTGGGTTCCAAGAAGGTGATAGTGGCAGTTACAAGATGAATTTTGACACCTTGCGGCATAGCTGCAAAGTACCCAAACATCACTTTTCTCAGACTCAAGAAGATCTAGATTCCAGTTCCTCATGGAGGGAGTTGCAAAGTCCCATTATAGGGATGGGCAAACAAGGAAAAGAGAATTATTGTGACCCTGTTCCCTCTAAGTCTGATCTAGGAAGTATTTGACTTCTACAGTGGGAGATGGAAATTCAAAAAGTGGCGAGTTTCTCAGATACATAAGAGGAGTCATTATCCTCTTTCCTCATTTACAGATGAGGAAGCCAAGGATCTTAGATTTTAAATGACTTAGTTAGGATCAGAGTTGCTAAGCAGCAGAATTTGGGTTCAGAAAATTCAGGTCTGTTCTACTCCAGAGTAGGAGACTTTGAATACTTAGCACAGAGCAAAAGAGCAACACAAGTTTAATCCAATTCGCTCGCTCCTGAATTGGGTGATTGCATGTTTCCACTCTCCAGGCCTCTCCTTGGCTACTGACCTCCGAGGAGGATCCCTCTGGCACTAGTAGCAGAGTGCCTAACCAGGGGAACCAGCCTGGCGTTGTGAACAACGTAGCCCAGAGTAGAAGTACCACAGACACTGAACGGAGCTGAAACCTAAGACTGGATTTAATGAAACGACTAAAAGGAGATTCTCGATAAAGCATTATTTTGAAGGCATGCGCTGATTTGTATAAATATATACTGTTTATCAACATTCATTAATTCAACAAAATTCTGACTACTGTATATCATTTTGATTGTGATAAAGGCCTAAACCAGTAATAACTCTTGCTCTAAATGTTGATGCTCTTTAAGGAGAAAAGGGGAGCGTGAGGGAAGAGGAAGGGAAATAAGGAGAAAGGAAGAATGAGTGTCTGTGTTAGGGTGGGCATCAGACCACAGGAGCTGCACTTGCCTTAGTCTGACCCAGTCTTTGAGGTGGGGAAAGATTCAGCGAGACGACACAGCTAACAAAGGCTAACAGTGTGAAACCAGATTCAAGTTTGACTCCAAAACTGATTTCTATGCTTGCCGTCTACACAGATATTAGATTTCAGTATCTGCCAGTAGTTTCTCCAAGAGGTGGTATCATAAGCCAATGTGCAAACCAGTTAAAGTCTCATGCACAGGAGTTGGAACAGACCTGAACTTTTGAGCTCTGGATTTTGAGCTATGTAGGAATTCTGACTCTAACTAAGGTGTTTAGCTTTTTAGGTTCTCGGTTTCCTCATCCATAAGATGGGGATAATAATAGTAGTTGTCTGCAATGGTATTAAGCATTTATCATGGTGCCTGTAAGTTGTAAGGTAATACCAGTGGTGGTGGTTAATGATGTTAGCCATTCCCTTGTAATTATAGAATAAGTTTTATTGTGTGCATTGTTCAGTGAAACTAAAAAAAATGCTGTCGATTTACTTTTGAGGGTAATTGCTGACTGTGTTAACAATTGATAGGATTATTGCATGAATAATCTGATTTGCTTATTAGGCACTTAGATTCTTGTTGAAATAAATAAAGGAAAAAAACCTGAAAGCACTGTTTCAGCTGTTTAATGATATGTTTAGTAGAGATGTGATAATGACTGAATTGGATTAATTATGGGTCCTTCAATGGATTGCTTAGTAGAACATTAGCAGATATCTGTTCGGATAAGTGCACATGCGGGCTGAATGGTTTAGAGTTTCAAGTTTACCTGGCATAGGTGAGGGAGGGAACAGGTCACTTCTGCAGAGGGACTTATAAAACAAATATCTTGGGTTTCTAGGCAAGGAAGTTGCTGCCACCCAAACTGCAAAGGCAGGAGAAGGGAGAACTTGCACCTCACTGAGTTACATTTATTTATGTTTGCACAGCTCACAGAGGGTCTGTATGAAGCTTCTGCATAATCATTATTGCCAATGTCTCTTTAATGCTATGGCTCCTGGGCACCCTGCTAAATACGTTACATGTGTTTTCTTATTCATCTCTTAAATCAGACCCATGCCAGTGGATATTATGGGCTTACTAACTTACCCAGACGCTCAGGCTCAGTAAGAGCAAATGACTTGTTCCAGAACACACAGCTTCAAAAGTGGCAGGTGGACAGAGACCAGGCAGACTGACTGTGGAGTTCTCCCTTTCAGCCTAACCCTTACCGTGCATGGAATCCTTGTCGCGCTAAGATTCCTTTGACTCTGGAATAGGGAAAGATGTTCAGTATGTTTTGAGCATAGCTTATTGTCTTGCTTTCTTGGTCCGGTATAGATGGGTGGCCAGACTGTGGATTTGCACAAGTGGGCATGTGGCCTCCTGGATGTTGACAGTCATCCCATGAAGTCCAGTAGAGCTGGCCTTAGGTTGAAGGCAATGCTGTGAATAGGACTGTGGAGGGGTGGGAAATTCTGGTTTTTGATGACATCTCTGAGTTGACCCAGAAACTTGCTCTGCTACTGGACTTTGGCTAGTATAGTTGATTTTCTTACTGACAGTAGAAATAGCTAGTAGCTTCTCCCGTATCACCCTTTCTTTGCTAATGTGCCCATTTTTGTTCAGAAATGCCATTGCCAGTTAAAATCCTATGCATGGTCTCCCTTGTGTGGGTTGGCCATGTACCTATTTATAGCCAAAGAAAGAAAGAGAAATCACTGCCAGAGAGTTCTAGGGAAGTTATAATACTATTCCCTCTTCCTCTCTGATGCTTGATTCGAATGCTGGTGGCTGGAGCGAGAACAGATCCTGGATATGTTAAGGAGAGACCAAGAGATTTGCAGAGGTTGCCATTTACCACAGGAGAAATGCACAGTATTCTTTTCATTTTAAAACAAGCAGATGTGTGGTAGGACACACATGAGCGCAGGAGCTACGACTTTGGAGAACTCAGAACACCAGGGGTCCGGGTCACCCTGTCTGGGTGAGTATATCATTGGTGGGCTTATGTCACTATGAGGGATGACACCTTAAGGCACTCTACAGAGTGGGGCTCTGGGCACCTTCCCCAGATGCCAGTGACAGTGGGAGTGTCAAACGGATTCTGCCTGGTGGCAGGAGGTGAGTGAGGGAACGAGTCTTCCTTTTCCTTTCTTGTCTCATGTCTGGTACATGTCACTGGCTAGTGCAGAATAGGAACATGTGTTGGTTTTTCAAAAACCAAACTCCTTGGTTTTAACTGGTGGAATTCACACACATACAACCTGCCATTAGGTTAGATCATTACCTGGCTTTCTGTCTGCCCCCCTCGCCGGGGTTTCAGAGTCCACTGCCTGCCATGGCCTTCCCTTTGAACGTATCTTTTTGAGAACTTGGACTCCATGGCCACTGCCTGGGTGGCCGACCCAGGCTCATTAATTCTGAATGTTGACACCTCCTGGATGCTGATTATGCTAATTGCAGATACCGTTACAGACTTGGTCGTGTTTGTTCCATTTTGCTTTTTCAGCCAAAACCTCAGGGGGACCGACTGCTTTTGTCATTTGCTCATTTCCATTTTTCATTGCTTTTCATTATTTCTGTGGTAGACACAGTGGCAGCCTGGAAAAAAAAGTGCATTACTATTTTTAACACAATCTAGGAAAATTCAGAAGAACAGAAGTAGGCATCATTTTTCCTGAAACCCATATCGTTCTTTGCTTTCCCTATGGCATTTATTATTATTATTTTTTAAATGGAGCTTCTGGAGAGTCATAAAAAATTTAACACAAAGCAAAAATGCCACACCTGCTGAAATCTGCTAGAGCAAATGGCACACCAAGTGAAGCAATCGCTTACTCCAACAGCTTTTCATACGTTTGTAGATACCAGACTACCTGGTTACAAATACAGCTGTGTCAGAGAGAGGAGATGTGGGCGTTTTGGATTAAAAAGCAAAAACAAACTGAAACGACTGGTTGACACAGTGGAAGATGGATGATTCTAGAAGGGAACTGGGGGAGCATGATGTATGAGGCAGAGCCATTGTAGGCAGTAGTGCCTAGTTTTTAGGGGTTTTGCGGTGTGCTTCCGTTCTTAAGCATATGAGTGGGGCTGTGGGGGAGGCTGGTATCCAGGGGAGGACCCGGAGCGTGGGTGTGATGGTGCTACGTGTACCTCACAGGTGCCGTGGAGAGTTGCTGGGTGGTGTGTGTGTGTGAAAATGACACTGGAAAGGCTGATGGGCACAGAAGGAGGGAGGTGCAGAGTCACCAGTGGGGTGAGGTGGGGGGGCAGCAGGCTGAGAGACAGGGAAGATTTGCAGTTCAAGTCCTAGGCTAACCTGCAGCTCTTACTTGGGGACGTCCATCTTTATTCTAGGCAAATCTTCTGCTGATGGAATGCAACACCCTCTCCATGCCAGGTTGTGTAAGCTGCTTTACGCAGAGTCCACCGCTGAAATGTTCATCTCAGCCAAAAAGATCACCTCTCCAGGGGCATCTAGAATTTTCCCAAGTACTTAGGTATCATAGCCAGTCAAGTTGATTGATAAGCTGAACCACCATTCAATCAAAAGCCAGAAGGCCTGGGAGCCTCTTGATGCTTTGTGTATGTATGGGGGGAGGAGGGTGCGGGCAGCCGCCCAGCAGAGTCCAGCAAGAAAGCCCAAACCATTGACCCCAAGGTGAAGTGGAAGAAAATAAGGTCAGTGTTTTGCTTGCACACTTTCAGTGCTCTGTCTAGAAGCTTAGATTGAGGTTACAGTATTTTGGATACTTTAAGTGTTTCCAGAGACCCTGTATAATCCCTTCTCCTGCCCCTAACAAATGGATACAAGCTTCAAGTAGAAATGAAATCTCTTAAAATGCTGCTGGCTTTCCTTTATGCTTTTATTTATTTATTTTTATATGACGAGGAAAGCAATATAAGTCCTGCGTTATTTCCAAAAGCAAGCACCTGGTTGGGCGACTCAGAGAACTTTACCACGGAGATCTGTGCAATGACTTCCCTCCCTTTTCACCCTCCCCTGCACGCTGGCTGTTCTGCAGTTCCAGAGAATGGTACAGGAGGGCTTCAGCTAGTTCAGGGGAGATTTATATCGGCTCCAAGAGGGGCCTTATTACCAAGGCTGTAGAATACCACGAGGGGTTTCTCTGTTGCGTTGTTCTGAATTTTGGACTTTATTGAAAATAAATACACCAGGGTTGACTTTACATCAAAACAACACATGTAAAATGGAGACTTGATGAGTTATTTAGCTATTCGAGTCAGAAGTGGATTAAAAAACCCAATAATTGCCTCCATTTGTCTCTCCGTTTTGTGTGAGGCATGTGTCTGTGGAGTTCTGAAATGGGGTTCTGTGGGAGGTGACAGGAGTCAGAACACTGTTAACAAAGCAAACAGGAGAACAGATCTCTACAGATGAGCACACCACCTATCAACTCTGGCCACCTCAGGATGCTTTGGTGAGCAGAAATGCCTTGACCACAGTGGGTGGCTGGGTGGGGAGAGTCAGACTAGCCTGGACAGTGGGTCCTTGACTTAGACAGTCCCTTTCTGATGCTGGGGTCTTCCCCTTGGAAGCGAGGGAGTGCTCAGACCACTTCTCTACTATGTCTCATGTATAGCTCAGGTCTAGGGACTGAGGGAAACCAGCTTCTGTTCTGGTTACAGTTGATTGGACATGTGGGAGCCCTGGATGGCCATGTCTGTAGTGGACAGAGAGCTCGGGAGGACTCTAAGTGCCTGGTGAGAGCCTGCTTAACTGAGGATTCAGTTGACTGGTAGAAATCGAACAAATCAAAGTGTCTTTTTGTTGAGTGGATGGTAAGAAACCTGGCAGGTCATTTGAATTTGGTACCATCCAAGCTCCCTTGAATGAGGGATTTGAATATCTGTGAGGTTGCTGTATATCTCAAAACTGGGGTGCAAAGTTGATGAGGCAACTTCCTGTGACACCCCACTTACCCTTGTGGACTTGCAATAAATCCCCATTACCCACAGTGATCTCAGCACCTCTGTGCTTATCTGCTTAACTAGTTTGATTCACTTGGTACAATCCATCTAGCTCTAATAGCATCAGATTGCAATTCTATTATGATGCCAGGGTGGTACAGGGAGCTAAACAAATGGACGCTGGAATCAGTTGAGCTCTGCCTCTGCAAGGTAGGCTTCAGTTTTTGTAACGCAGATATAAAATAACAGTCTTTGGCAGCAGGATGGAAGTTTATTTCAGCTTCCCATTACAGTGTGGGTGGAAGTAGTTTAGGACAGTGAAGGCAACCCTGTAATTTGAGAGATTTAGACTCGTCTTGTTCCTCCATCTTAAAGTTGTTGCTCTCCTAATGTCAGATAAAAGGGGGAGAGAGAGAAGTAGGGTGGCGGGGAGGCGAGTGCTCACGTCACTTCAGTTGACCAGGACCAAGTACATGGCAATGCCCTAAATGCTACACACTTATGATCTTAATTTCTGTGAGTTGGGAATGCTGGCCTGGGCTAGCTTGGTACTTCACTGAAGGTCTTGGCAGGCTGAAATCAAAGCGTCAGGTGGGCAGTGATCTTACCTGAGGCTTAGCTAGCTTTTTGAAGTGCAGCGGGGCTGACGGGTCCTCCTGGTTGTAGGACTGACGTCCCACATTCTTGCTGATTGTCAGTTGGGGTCAGTTCTCAGCTCCAAGAGGCCGCCTGCTCCCCCTGTCCATGTGGTCCATCCACAACACACCCTGCATCTTTAAGGCCAACAGGAACATCTTTTGACTTTGAATCTCTCTCTGGCAAGGGTCCTCTCTGTTTCAAGCACTCACTCGACCAGTCCCATCCCTTTTGATTGATTCAAAGTCAACTGATTTGAGATCTTAATGCCACCTGTAAAGTCCCTTTACTGTTGCCATACAGCATAACGGAATCTAGGGAGCATCATTCCATCACATTCACAGGCTGCACCCACATTTAAGAGGAGAGGATTATGCAGGGATGTCCACCAGGGGGCGAACATCTTAGAGATCTGCTTACCACATAACTTTTACTTGGATGTCCATATACCCAGTCAATAGTAATTAACACAACTCTGATTTCCATTGTTATATCACCAGAGAAGAGTGAGAAAAAGACACTGAGGTTAATTAGCAGTCTCAGCTACAGTAACGTACTAACCATGCTATTTGTCAAGTTGTTTAATTTCTCTGTGCTTCAATTTTTACTATAAAACAGGAATAATAACTAGTCCATTTCTGAGACTTTACCTAATTTCTCTGTGCTTCAATTTTTACTATAAAACAGGAATAATAACTAGTCCATTTCTGAGACTTTACCTGGACTGCATGTAGAATCGTGTCAGCCCTGTCCAAGCACTCCCCGTGGGTAGTCAGTTCTCCTCTTTCCTCTCCCTCCTCCCATCTGCTCTGCTTGGGCATGAGTTTGGGAAGAGGAACTGTGATTCCCCTTAATTGGTCTTCTTTTGAGCAGAACTTTGGTGCTTCAAACATCTCACTACACTGCATGTACAACAGTGTTTGGAAACACTCTCTTCCCACACTATGTGGGCCTAAAGTCCAGCTTCCCGCCAAGTCTGTGCTGTATCCAAGAGGCAATGCCAAGGGAGAATTTGATTAGAAGCAACTTATGCTGAGTCCTGAGCAGTACATCAATGTCGGTGTTGTTTTTCCTCTTCTCTCTCCTGCTCATTTTCTCTTTCACCTGATCATCCCACCCTTCACCCGATCATCATGTCATACCTTTCTGTGAATCTACATCCTAAATCCTAAATCTAAATCTACAAACTACAATTGTGGCCTCCTCCAAAAATCTTTCTTTCATTCCCCAAGTAATCACTCCAAACTCCTAGCTCCCAGTGAAACCTCTGTTTTGACATATGACTATAATTATCTTGTTTCATGGGCATTTGGGTATATCTTTTATCTACTACTTAACCCCAGACTTGAAGGCTCTTGAGAGCAAAGATCATGTTTTATAATTTCTCCTTTTTACAATTTTGGGAATTAAAGGAGAAAATGTAATTAAAGGAACTCCTTGATGCCTGGCACATAGTAAGTGCTCAATAAATGTCAATCCTTTTCCTTTCTATACATCTTTGTATCCCCCAAAGCAACTTGCAAAGTCTCTTGAGTCTTATAGCCGTCTGATAAGTGTTTGTTGAATGCATGAACAATACTTGTAAATGGCAGTATTTCAAGTAAAGTCAATGAGTACAATTTGGATATTTTCATTTTCTTCCCTCAAGTCTGAAATTTGTGGGCTGTTACATGACTCCAAGGTGAAAGTGATATTGTGGTGGTGCCAGAGGCACATGGCAGAAGGCTGACAACATCACTGGTAGTCAGTCCAGAAGCAATAATGTCAGTTCTCTGCAATAATCTAAGACCTCAAGAGCAGGCTGGACAAAATCAGGCAACACCCCAACCAACCTTTAGACCAGTTAAGTAATTCAGTCCTTGTAAAGTGCAAGTGTGCCATTAATCCTTACTTTTTCACCCATCTCATGCCTTTGATATTCTTTTATTAACTTCAAATGCTTTCATCTTCAGATATAGGTAGGAGCCTGATCAGGTTCTCTCCACTCCTTGGCAGGTTGAAATTCTCAGAGGTTGAACCCAATGAGTCTATCCAGAAGTGTGCATAGAGTTGGCATCTCTCAATGCTACATGTATTAGAAGCTGAACATTTCTAGATGCTTCTATGAGGATGCAGCAGGGGAGAGCTGTAAGAAGGCTCAGCCTCCATGCTCCTAACACCGTGGGACTTTTGCTTTCTCTCAAAAGGGAGTGTGAAGAGTTTAAAACCTCTGCAGACAGCTGCTTACTCCAGTGCTTTTAGCCAAACCCGAGGATAGAGCAGGGCTAGGCTTCAGCCGTGGTAACCGTTGTTTACATGAACAGAAAGAGCAGCCAGCCCAGGTCCTGGGACCCCCCTGGCAGAGCCCTGATTTCACACACATTTTCCCCAGATTCCTATTGGCTTGGCTGGAAACCACATATTAAAACCCACCAATCTTTCCACTTGAGCCTGATGAAAGCTTCAACAGGAACAGCTGCACTTCACATGTGGCTTAAGTTAATATCTTATCCCGACGGTTTAACTCTAGCTGGCTGGGCTGCTTTTGTAATATTCACAATCCTCTTTTGTTTTGCATGAAGAATATGTCTTTCATTACTTGCCAGAGCAGAGGAACACAATGAAGCTGGTAGCACTTCATTTTTGAAATGTCTGGAATAATTGTTTGGTGTGTTACTCTAGGAACACTCTCTGTTAGTGCTCTCAGAAGCATATGAAAGTGTTAAATAACCCTAACACAACAACAGCTCGAACTATGTGGAATGTTTTCCTATTAAAAAAGAAAAGCCACACACTAATGGCCCAGCTTTAGCTTCTAAACCCCAGAGCTCATGGAGTCAAGCAACAGGATAAGGTCATTGTTTTTTTTTCCCCATGTGCTCTCAAACTATCTCATCCCTTCACCAGGAAGGAAGGTTTAATTAATGTGTGGCTAATTTCATGCACATACACATCCATACTGGGTGTGATTAGTTTTCAAGTTCACAGAGACTCTGCCACTCTGGTTTCCCTGGAAAAATGCACCCCAGGTTGCCAGGTTCACCACAGCAGATCCTCCTGGCAGGATGTGATGTCACAGGACCATGCAACCTATGACATCATCGGTGAGGTGTTGTGCTGCAGGTGCTGGGGATGCCTTGCAGGTTCGACTCGGTCCTGTCCTGTATGAAAACGAACTTCCAACAGCCCTTTTTCTGCTCGTTAGAGACATGTCTACAATTTGGGACCGCTCTTGAATTTTCTGTTTGATTTCTGTGTTTCATACCTCATGGGGAGAAGACAAAGCAGGAAGGGGGGGAGGAAGCATTGTTTATCTTGTGGTCCTCCCTTTGTCTGATTATGCTGGGGCTGTGCTATTGGGTTTCAAAGGGTAAACCCACATAGGATTTGACTCTGGAGGCTCAGGGAGGCTACCACATGCATTAGACATAAAGTCAAGTCAAATTCAGTTATGTTGTGTGTGTGTGTATGTGTGTGTGTGTGTGTGTGGTGTGGTGGCAGTGGAAAGTAAGGGTGAGGGCAGATAACTCTGGCAGAGACAGAGTCAGGGACAGAAATTTAGGCTGCATTTGTGGGAGGGTTTGGAGATAGTAGGGTCTAAGGGAAGGATCCAAGAAAACTCGCATCACTAAAGTGGACCTAATGAATTGCTGTTGGAAAGCAGGGTTGCCTTCTTGAAAACTTAGTCGCCCAGGTTCTACTTTGAATGTTGCTAGATTGATGAGGCTGAGTAGAAAGCAAGTCTGATTTCAAATGCAGCCCCAGTTCCTGGTGGAATGTCGAGAGGTGCCACGCTGGAGGTTAAATCAATTGATCTCCTAGACCCTTGGTATCAGGGAGACTTCTGAGGTAATGGAGAGGCAGTTTCTATCCCCAGGTGGTTCACATATCGCATAGTGCTTATGAGGAGGTGACCCGTGGTACAAGGCGAGCTGGGTTTCTACATGCCCAGTTAAGGTGTGAGATGTGCATTAGTTTCCTGGTACTAATTGAATAAAGTACCACAAGCTAGGTGACTTAAAACAGTGGAAATTAATGTTTTCATAGTTCTCAAGTTTAGAAGTCAAAATATCCATGTGACAAGGCGCCCTCTGAGGCCACTTGGAAGTGTGTTTCTTTGGTTTTTCTAGCTTCTGGTGGTTTCTAGTTGTCTTTGGTGTCCTTGGCTGGTGGTGATTGAGTAACCTCTGCCTCTGTCTTCACATGGTCTTCTCTGTGTCTTCAAATCTCTTTCCATATAACCCCCCTGTCATTGCATTTTGGGTCTCCCCACTTGATGATATCTGCAGAGACCTTATTTCCAAGTGAGGTGATATTCACAGGTATGGGGGGATTTCTGCATGTCTTTTTGGGAGACATGATGCAACCCACAAGAGATACCATGTGAGTACCAGAGGATGGAGAGACTCTGTAACTGGAGACATAGGGATGGCACCTTAGTAGAGACGGGGCTTGAGCTTTTGGTCCAAGATGTATGGTATTTGGGTGAAGAAGTGGAGGGTAAGCCTCCAGGAGGGATGGGGGTTGCAGAATTGGGGAGATTATGAAATTGGCATGTGTGAAGCATATCAGAAGATGGCAAGGAAGCCAGCTCTGGGGAGCGGTGGAGCTGAGATTGAAGAGAGAAATGGGGCCAGATTGTGGAGCTGTTCAGGCATCATAGAAGAACTATGGACCTTTTCTCCCATATTCTGGAAAACTGCTCAACAGTCTCAAATATCAATACTTTGGAAGACAGAGACAGCCAAGCAAGGAGGAGATTGTGCTCACACCTACTTCTAAAGTAAAGCGTATCCTGTTACAGAAAGGCTTCTGCTTTACTCCATGATGTGGTGCTGTGGGTTGAGCCTGAAGATGACCTGCCAACTCTGGCAAGGGCACCATGAGCTTGGTCGCTGACATCAGCAAGGTAGAGCAAGTGGGGGGCTGCAGTTCCTCCACCAGGGAAGCAATGACTTTGGCTGTGACATACTGCAATTCTTTCACTCTATAATACAATGGTCTCGCTTAAAATCAAATAGATTTAAGTTAAGTCCATCTGCAAATGCTGCTTCATTGAGATAGCATCTTGCTGAGATGGTTAAACAGAGGTCTGAGTCCTATGACGGATGAGCACATAGATTCAGAGATTGTTCAGCTTGTGGAGATGCTGAGCAGGTTAACATCAGAGCCAGAACATGATCACAGGTCTTCAGATCCCTCACTCAGTGTTTTCCGTTTCCTAGCCATGCCTCCTTTACAGTCAGAGCTCTGTGTTCATTTTCTCATTCATTCATCTACTTATTTATTTATTTTAAAATATTTATTTATTTATGCATATAAGAACTGGGGTGTAGGAGGGAAGTGTGGAGAGTAAGAGGATTCAACAGAGACAGAGTGGGGAGCAGAGCAGGCAGATCTACTGAAATACACTGCTGAGGGGAACAGTGGGGAGATAGGAGAGGTCTGATGATGCACTCATTCATCTATTTATTAATTCAATAGGGCGCAGTTACTGAAGGTCCACTCTATGCCAGGTTCTGTCCTTTTTCCTGGAGCTATGTAGGTAATTATGGCAGGATCCCTTTCTCAAGAAGTTTACAGATTGCTGGTTCATCTTGAATTTTTTCATGATGGTGGGTGGAGACTGACTCCAGGTTTTATGTGTCTTTCTTCCACCCAAACAACCTCACTATGTGATAAAGTGTTGACTGGGTAGAGCCTTCCTGGTGGCCTAGGGATTAAGGCTCAGTGCTATTACTCTATTGGCCTGAATTCGATCCCCAGCCAGGGAAGTGACCCACATGACCCACAGCAGACTTCTCCTGTCTCAACCACTGCTCCCCTCAACAGTATATTTCAGAGTTCTGTTCCCCACTCTGTCTCTAGTGAATTCTCATCCCCCTGCACCTCTAGTCTATACTCCAGCTCTATGCATAAATAAGTACATTTAAAAATAAAGAAATAAATTTGTCTGGGTAATGTTCTCGGGCTGGCTATAAGACAAGGTGCTGCTACCGAAGGCACGTCTGACTTCTTTAGTTTTGTCAGTATTTACCATCAGTAACACAATGTTAAATAGAGAGGAACGTGAAAAAGGGAAGCGCTAAGTTGAATCAGCTCTGCTATGAAATAACTCCTGCAAACAAAACGAGACTATTCTGGTCAAGACCTCTTGCAGTGACCTGGCATTTCTCAGTAGACAGAGCTCTTTATATGTGATCAGGACTTTGCTGGATGTCACAGCCCGAGGTTGCATTCTCTGTAGGCTTAGACTCATCTTGATGCTATCCCATTGTTGGGAATAGCTAAACTTGGCAATTTACTTTTCTGGTCCCTGAGATGTAACAAACTGGTGAAGTTTAAAACCTGGGCAGTAGGGCACTTTGTCACTATCACCTTGACCTTCATCGATAAAAATGGAGAAACTGAGCTCTGCCTGGAAGGCCCAAGCATCCCTGCCCCCAGCACTGGTATGACTCTGAGGACATCAAACAGGCCTTGAACCATGGTGCACATTATTTTAGGATAGTAGTGGGATGGGGGCCTTACTCTTCAGTGCCATGCTCCCCTGTGTGGGGCCTGTGATTTGCAAAATCAGGATGATGATAATGTTACCTGCTCTTAGGCTTCCATGTAGGAAGATGTGTGGAACTGGCCAGGGTTCAGTGGGCCCTCGGGAAGTGTGAGCTCCTGGCCCCACATCTCAAGAAGAGGGCAGTCTTCTGGAGTCCTTGACTAGCAGGCTCATATTTGAATGGGCCTTCAACTCCAGGCTCCAGGCTCAAACATGGTTTTTCCGACTCCTGGTTCTTCTAAGACACAGAAACCTGTGAGATGGATGAATGAGTGAGGTGTTACTTGGGTGACCTCTGATAGATTGTACCATTTGCGGGAGCATTTAACTTGATCAAATTAGTACCAACATGCCCAAATGCTATGCCTTAGGTCACACTCACTGATCTTATCCCTTCAACTTCGGAATTCTTCCATTAAGCCACCACGATGCAGGTTTCAGAGGTGGGGACATCCTGAATTATCTGAGAAAGGAGATAGTTGGACAAGCCAGATGTGGTGCTAACCTTTCTCAAAGATCAGCCTGGAGGTGTGTAGTGAACATGCATGACATTGTTCCACTGCTATTATTTTAACTCAATCTGTTCTGTGTAGTTGTTCTGAATTTCAGGTTGTGAACAGGGGAGGATGGCCACTTGAAGGTGCCCCCACCTACTGGTGATAAAGAAAGGTGAGGGGGCCAGGAGCATTGCCTTAAACTGATTCTCCACCCAATTGTCCAGGGAAGTTTGGCGTGGCCTGAGCATTAACATACAATCTTGGGTGGTGAACAGTTAAAGCCTAAGAAACTGGAAATCGTAGAAGCAGGCATCACTTATGCCTCCAACCCTGGCACTATGCCAGCATTTGCTTGCCATCTCATACATCTCTTTGGAAGAAAAAACAGCAAGCAGAATTTGCCACTGGGACACAGGTATTCACTCCTGCACGGGGCCAATGGAGCTGTTGGAAACACTCTATAAATCCCGTCTCCGGTACCGTGACCTTCAGCCCTTCGGGGCCAGCTTGCTCTTTATGTTCATCCTGTGCCGCTGCAGATGAGACTTGCAGCCGGACCCAGGGGCTCTGTATCTGGCGTCGTTGCCAGGTGAAGAGGAACAGGAGCTGCCGAGGGCCAAGCTGTCGTTAGGAACCGGACTCGGTTTTCCCAGCCAGAAATCAAACTCACATTTCAGCCGCCGGAGAACAGCCATGCTCTAAATGAGGTCACTGTGCTCTGAAGAGGGAAACAATTATGTGCTTTTCTGTTGAACTTGTGGCTCTCGGTACTTAATAGGGACGCCTGTCGCATCCCTGCGTCTACCCGTCAAGCAGCTTCATCTGTCACGCGGTGGAATTGTGTGCAGAAAGTGGCAGGTTTGGAAGAGCGGGCCTCCCATTTTATTGGTTATAAGGCAGATCCCTTTTGATTTTATTTCTCAGTTTAATCCAAGGTGTGCCTTGAGAAATGCTTATGGTAATTTGAAACAGGAGGGCCGTGGGCATGGGCCAAGGCCCCGTCTGATGGCTGTGGGCACCTGGTCTATAAATCCATGCCAGGATGAGACCTGATGCTTTCTGGGAAGAGAGGACGCATTGCCAGCATGCCACGGCTTGCCTGGGTTCCTAGGCCGGCTTTGCTGTGTCTGAGGCCTATTCTGGGGCAGAAGATGCGGAGGGAGGCAAGGGAGAGATGTGCAGCAGGAATGACTGTCATCCTGTCATCGGCTGAGGAGCAGAGCTGATGGACCCCAGAGGGGGCTCTGTTTAAAATTCTGCACCGCCTCGCACACTGTGGCTGCAGTAGACCCCCACCTGGCTCACGACATCTTCCCAGCAGCGCTGCGGGGCTCCCTCTTGTCTCAGAAGCTTTGATGAGCTGGGGTTGCTCAGAGCTCATTTGGGCACCTAACTCTCTCAGTCCTGGCCTTTGCGCGCCATTGCCTCCTCAGTGAGACTTGAGAATCCTTGAGGGCCCCTCAGAAGGCCCCTGCTCACGTATCTGACTTTAAGCGGGGTGGTGAGTGGATGCACCGCTGGCTTCTGGGCTGGCCGCTGCTCTCCTCTGGGCCTTGCTAGAGACACCGCATCGAGGCTGAGAGGAGCCCAGGTGAGGGGTCTGGCAAGGAGGGGAGCGCGCCCTTCTGCGCATCAGGCCTTGGGCAGCACAGCCTGAAACAGTGTCTTATGCCTCTGACCTTACAAGATTGGCTACCTGAGAGTGGCTACCCAGGGCCCACAGGTTGCCCTGGGGTCACATCCCCTGCCCACTGGGGCGTTATCTTCCTACCTCGGACTCCCTTGTCAGGGGACACTTGGGCTGTCTACTAGGCCTGGGAAGCCTACTCTCTGCCCTTGATCTTGACTCAATAGCTCATCTGTGCAAACCAGGTAATGGTTCCTACCCGCCAAGCCTTGTGGTGTTGATAAGAGGGTGGGGAGGTAGGGAGACGTAGGGAAAAGATGGGCCTTGCTGGGGGTGGGAAGCAGTGTATCCTGCTGGTTAGCGTCAGCCACCTTGTCGGGAATCCTGCATAACTCTGGTGAGTGTGCACGAGCTCCCTGACGCTCTGCTTTCTGAGGGGTCAAATAAGCTCAAATGCACCTTCCTCATGGGGTGTGGCAGGAAGGAATTGATGGCCTTCCAGGACAGCTTGGTGGGCTGTAAGCAAGTGCATTGGATCCTTCTTGAGGAAGGTGCTGGGCCACTGGGATGGATCTCTAGCTCCTCCTCCATTGCTGGCTCGTGCTGGCTAGCACATAAAACGTTTTATCACTTTCCATTGCTTAGCTCTGACTCCCTTCCCTGGGGAAGAAGCCCTGTCTTACTCACCCTTGTGTAACCAGAGTTCTGATAGACTGTCTGGCCCTTTGGGGGCAGCATAAAGACCCTCGGTGGTGACAGAAGTCACTGGGGAGGATGGATCTTTATGGAGAGAGTGGTTATGGTTTGGCAGCCTGGAAGCCATGTTTATATCCTCGTTAGCAAGGACCCGGGCTCTGGAGTCAGAACATTGGGTTCTGTCCTCTCCCTGACTCTTGCTGTCTATGTGACCCAAAGTCATTTAGCTGCCTTTCCCTCAAGCTCCTTATCTGAAAAATGGGGAAAATAATGGGCTCTAACACAATGGGCTATTAATGGATTAAATGACTCACAGAAAGCACTCAGTGTGTGTCTCGGAGGTTGGAAGCTCCCAATCACTGTAGCTATTACGATGGCTCCGAGGTCCAGTGTGATCATGACGGCCCCAGGGCTAACAGTGCTATCCCATTCCACAGACGGAGGGTGGGGCAGGGCTGGAGTGAGGCTGTCACCTGGTAAGTCACCAGCCAAGGTCAAGTGCTGGATCAGCTGGTTCTGAGCCGAGTTCGCCCCACGGCATGGAACTTCACGATACTGAATGTGCAGCTTCTAGCATAAGCATATAGGGGTGAAGTGTGGAGCTGCAGATGACACCCTGAGACCTGCAACAGAGCCACCTGTCCGCTGGCTTGTCCAGTCTCTTTGTTCCAGCTCACGAGTGAGTAGCCAGTGTGAGACCCGATGGAAGGCGCCTCAAGTGAGGTGCTTACAGCTCGTTTTCCAGTCCAGCACCAACGTCTTGTCCCAGTCTCAGAGGAGCCTCAGTTTTCCAGAAGCCCCACTGAGGACCATACTATTCTGTGAGGATGTGCTTTGGGGCATGTACAAATTGTTGGAGTGAAGGTTTTCCCTGGTATTTTCCTGGACAGACAAAAGAGGATAACTTCTTTGCAATTTGTAGGATTCACCAGCCCCCAACACCCTCCCCCCCCAAAAAAAAACCCCAAAATCAAAACCAAACTCAGGTTCCACGCTGGCTGTTTTTCAGTTTTGACTTCACTATGACCACTGTCCTGGTTATGGAGAGCCAGTGGCTTTCACAGTGTTCTAGAATTTTCTGAAACATCACAGGGGACAGGGCTAGCAGGTGTGATATATCTATCTAGTTTCTATTCCAGCTTGGCTGCTGAAATAGAATTCTTGCCACTTGACTCCTTATACCTGTCAGTGAATCTAACTTTTTTTTTGCATAGGAGAACTGGGGTATAGGCCAGAATTGCAGGGGGTGAGGGGGTAAGAAGATTCACCAGGGACAGAACAGGGGAGCAGAACTGGCAGATCTACTGAAACATACTGCAGCAGGCGAGACAGGAGAGGTCTGCTGTGCCATGTGGGTTGGTTCCCTGGCCAGGGATCTGGGATCGGACTCAGGCCAGAGCTGAGTGTTACTGCTGAGACTTACCCTCTAGGCCACCAGGGAGGTCCCTGACTTCTAATTGAATGAGTTTGGGGGTAGAGGGGAAGCTAGGAAACAATGACTTTGCATAAAGAACTCAATAACAGGTATGTGTCTGGGTCACCTGCAGCTTGCCGTCTCCAGAACAGAGATAGGAGCAGCATACTGGCTGGTTTCCTCTTGCTGATACGTTTGGTGGGCTCTGGGGAAAGGCTGGCTTTGGAATCATTACGATTTTGCAGAATTGTAGCCTTTGCCTTTTATTCTTAAGACTTATTTATTTATGCTTACAGAACTGGGGTACAGGCCAGAGGTGTGGAAGGTGAGAGATTCACCAGAGACAGAGTGGGGAGCAGAACAGACAGACCGATGAAGTACATTGCTGAGGGGAGCAAGGGGTGAGACAGGAGAGGTCTACAGTGTCATGTGGGTCACCTCCAGAGCTGGGGATCGAGCTTGTGCTGCAGTGGCTTCTGAGAGCTTCATAGTGCGGTGCTTTAACCCATTGCGCCACCAGGGAGGGCCCTGTAACCTGAGCATTCTAGATATATTTTTTAAATAACTGGGGCTTCCCTTGGAGAAGAAAGGGATTTTCACAGCAAAGGAGGGCTGTCAGACATTGGAACAGCCCTTAGGCTTGTGGGCTGTTCATTTTACTAAGACCAGTTTGATTATATAATATTGTGATAACAATGATGATGATGATGATGATGCTTTTTCTGATGACTTGGACAGATAAGTAATAAAATTCCATTTTGTGCTTCTTGGGTGCTAGAAATTATCTATTTATTCCTTCGATTCTCATAAGGACCTTAAGATGGATGTACTTACCTCCTTTTTACACACAAAGAAATCAAGACTCAGACAAGTCAAATAACTTGTCCCAGGACACACAGCCCATATGTGGTGAAGCCGAGATTTGAATCCTGAAAGACCTACTGCCCATTTTAGGAGTCCCTCCCTGTGGGCTCTTCCATTCCTTCAGCTTTTCTAATAGTCAGTTCTGCTTTCATTGCTGGGAAGGAAAGTGTTACCAGGCGAGGATCAGGCACTACTCAACTGATTAGAAAAACTGAAACAGAAAACAGAAACAGAAACAGAAATCCCTACCTTTTGCCCTCCAAGACAAGCAGCTCAATGTGGCAGTTTATGGAGTCGGTCTCAGTTGTGGCAGGAGGGGAAGGAAACCAAATCAGAGACTCAAAGCCCATTCGCTGGGGCCCACCATGGAGTTTCATCCTGGGAATTACTTGGAATTACGGGGTGACGCTGAACCTCAGGACTTTGGCTTTGTGGGCTATGTCTGGGCTGCTGGAGATAAATTTGACTTCTCTCTGTTGCTACCCATGGAGACTAACTCAGACTTGGTGGAGTTCTTTCAGCTGCTGGTGCAGGAAAATGGCTGCCTGTTCAATGCCCGGACAAGAAGCAGCCGAAATCCTTCTTCCCAAGACCTGGTGATAGAGCCAGATAAGAACAAACAGGGGTTTGTATAGGGTGCCCTGAAACTTTAAAGGAATAAGCCAAGATGAAGGATTATTAGTACAAGTGTAGTGGGTGGGTGTTGGAGACTGGAGGGTTGGGGACTTTAAATGAGGGGAATTCTTTGGGCTCCCAACTAGAGAGAAGTGTTAAGTCAATAGACAGGTAGCACGTTAACTAAGAAATGTTTCAGGACCTCGTTCCAAATTGGAAGTCACGCACCTTGGGGGCCAACTCTGAGTGGGGGTGATGGCTGGGAAAGATGCACAGGCCTCTGTCAGCAGAGGCAGATACTCTGAGGTAGATACTCAGAGAAGGCAGAAAAGCACCTGAATATTACATAAAGATAAACATCCAGCAAGGAAGCATGGGGTGAGATCAAGAGAAGAGAACTCTTGGCAAAACTTCTTCTGTAATTTATCCCAGACCCTTTAATTCCTGACCACGACCCTTGGGAGGAGATTATCACCTTTTCTAGCCTGCACAATTGGCTGGTGGTTGTTAACTTGAGAAAATCACCAGAGATAGTCTTGAGCAACTTCAAAAGTCCACTGTCTTTTTCAATGAACTTGTTGTGAAAGGGCGTAACCAGAATCCTAATAACAGCTAAAGATCTAGCTGCAGGTGGCTGTCTAATTCCCATCAAAATAATACTCTCCTCCTCATCTTAGTAGATAAAGGGGGGAGAATGAAAGAGGGAATGGAGAGTGATTTTTGGCACGGGGCGCCAATCTGTTGCGGAGGAAGACAATTGCTGTTGGCAGTGAGGTTTTTCCTCCAGCAACAGCTCTCCCACTCCGCTCTGTGGTTTGGAAGTCTATACATAGATGCTGTGGTGTCAGTTGTACATGGCTGCCCATGCCATACAAGCAAGGATAGACTGTAAATTTTGGAAACATCAGAACTACTGTAAGTGAACATGTTACTCCTTTTTCTAGACGTATACAAGCTAACTTGAAAATGCGCCATTGGAGAATCAGACTTGTGGTCATCAGAGCTTCTTTGTGGTCCTTTGTGTCTAATTAGCGTTCTATCAGAGTTCTGTGGAGCTTGATAATGCATGCTACTTGCATCAGGGTTTCAGTTGTCAAATCAGATCACAGAATGCTAGGTTAAACAAAATCGAGCAAATATCTGCACTGTAGGACTTTTTCAGAGCCTTGATCTGCAAATTTAGTTTGAATCATCTACACAGGGATACATGTTCAGTCTCCTCATGTTATGACCTTTTGTCTTAGAGATGCACCCTGGGCAACACTGCTTCCTTCAAGAGGGCATGAGTGGTCCCCTGAGAAGCAGGTGGCACAGGTATTCCCCTACATCCTGTGGTTCATAGTGTGCCTGCCGGAAGTGGTGTGCCAGGAAGCCTAGGGTGGAGGTACTTGGGACCTGTGTGTGTGTGTCTGGGCTGGTGGTTGCACAGAGACGTCCGAAAGGAGAAGGTGGCAAAGAAAGAGCATCTGCTCTCCTCTCCCTGCAGAGGAACACCCAGTTTTGTGGATTTCCTCAAGAACCCTTTCTTCCGAGGCCCCAAGAACCAAAGCCTAGTCATAGGCAGAACTGTTGTAAAAGCTGCCCCCAAGGGCTCCGTATTTATAGCTTGTCATTGACGTAAGCATATTCCTGCAGCTGAAAATAGTGACATCCAGCCATTTGGGCCAAGTTGTGAATATTCCTCAGAGATGTGTGTCCAGGAAAGGATTTTATGACTAGAAGAAAATCACTGGGAATGGTATTCCTGAGAAGCTAGATTCTCTTCTTTACCCTTAAAAAGGAGATAGGGACTTTCAGTTGGCACCAGCCTGGGCACTTTGAATACTGAGTGAATAAATAAATAACTCTCCCCGCCAGGAGTTCTCAGAGGTCGCCTTTTGCCAATCTTGCTGCCTTGTCATCTAAAGAAAGGGGCTGAATGCTGGAGATTTGGGGGTTTACCAAGGCGGCCACATTTCCCACCTAAATTGTTTTTTTCTGATAGGACTCCAATGAGTCAACCACTGCCCCAGAACTTGCTTTCTCTCCAGAAACGATCAACCAAGCAGGAGAATATGGCAGACAGATTCCCATTTTGAAAAACTATCTAGAAACAGAGCTTCAAAAGGTTTCCTTTGAAACCCTGACCATGCCAAATTGGATTCTCTTTTAGTAATTTAGTAATTAAAGAAGGGAACCTCCCAAGAACTGAAGGCTGCAGCCCCACCAGGCCCAAGGCCTTGGGAAGAGGCCTAACTACTTGACTCACCATATCTCTTTCGCAATAAAAGCCCAACGGGCTGCCTTGTGAATGATACCTTTATCTTCAAACCAGGCCCGGGTTATTTATTTATTTAAGATGTTTGGCCTGTTTGGAAATTAAACACTTTCTTGGATTTCATCTCCTTGGGCCAATGGCAAACCTGTTGGGGGCGATCCTGAGAGGATACTTTGATAAAAGCCTTAATAGGGTAGCGCAATGGGAAAAGCCAAAATGAATTAGCTTGCTGTGACATGGCTAACATCACCACGTTTATATATGTTTCATTAAGCGGGGGCTTGACAGCTTTATGAGGAAACAGTGGGGTTTGCAATGGAGGAAGGCCCTGTAACCCTGCCAATGCTGATTGCGGCCTGTGCCATGCATGTTTTTTAATAGAATAATATTTGCACAGTGAAAATGTCATTTTAAATGACTGGTTTGATAATCCCTTAAGCTTTTAAATGATCTGCAAAGTCTGGAAACTCTACCCTCGTGTTTAAAATGGAAGGGAGCATTAATGAATGCAAACATTCAAGGATGGTCCCCAGCTTTGTTTCCTGAGTCAGAATGACTTACTGGAGGTTTCTTTCCTTTTGTCTCTTTCACCCTTCCTGCAACGCAAATGTGTGCACAGAGCAGCTGCAGTGCAGCCTTCCCAGCAGGGATGTTTTTGGCAGGGGAGCTCAGCCAGAGGTAGTATCTGGAGTTAACAGCAGGCTGCTGCTAGCTCTCTGACTTCTCTCCCTCATGCAGAGGAGAAAAGTCACCCCCTCTGGGAGGGAGCTTGAAAGGGGCCCCTCTGGGCAGAGCAATTAGCAAAGGCCTTGCTTTCCACCAGCTGGTGCCTCTAAGCTCAGTGAGCAGAGAATGGGGGCGATTTAGGCTCCTGCATCCGCCTCAGGCCTAGTCCTGTACAACCTTGCCCAACATTTCTGGGGAGGTCTACCTTGTTTTGCTCAAACTCTCTTCGGACCTGGATAAAAGTCTGTCTCTTATAGCCCTTACTTCAGAAAAATCTCCTGTGCCCTGAGACTCTGAGAGGGAGGAAGGCCCTGCCCTTCAAAGATTCTGGAAGAGGAAAGGAAGACTGATGTAGAAATTGTCTTCTCTTCGATGGGTCGAAATGATGTAAGACTTGGCATTTTACAGGCTGGGGGTCAAGTCTAGCCCACTGCCTGTTTTTATAAATAAAGTTTTATCAGAACACAGTCATGGCCATATACTTATCGTCTGTGACTGCTTTCCTGTTACACTGCAGAGTTGAATGGTTGTCATGGAGACCGCCTGGTCCACAAAACTTGAAATAGTTGCTATCTGACCCACAGAAAATGTCTATGGACCCTGAGCGAGAACAATGAACAAAATTAGATGGCACCCGTAGCTTGAATCCTGGCTCTGCCTATCCAGTGTGTCCTTGGGCAAGTAACTTAATATCTCTGTTCCCCAGTTTCCTCACAAGTAAAACGGGGATAATATTCCTGCCCGTCGGTCTTCATGCAGGTGTTGTGTGGTGCAAAGTAGGGTAGCTGTGTGAGTTATCTCACCAGGGTCTGTCAGGGCCTAGCTATGGGGCTTTGGGGGAAAGTCCCTGGACCTCTTTGGAGTTGTTTCCTCATCTGTCAAACAAGAAGGGATCCCAGGATTAGCACTTCTTAAACTTTAATGTACATATGGCCTCCTGGGGAATTTGGCCAAATGCAGACTGATCCAGCAGGTCGGGGGAGGGGCAGGACGCTAAGTTCTTCATCTCCCCCAGGGGATGCCGATGGAGCCCACACATGGAGCAGCAGGGACCAGATGCGCCTCCTGACATTCCCAATGGGGATCAAATGGGGGTTCTCAGTGAGCTGTCTGGCAAAGGCTGTTGAATTGGCACCAGGGCCAGTCCCTCTCCCATACATCCCTTGGCCCTTGCGATTGCAGAGGGATCTCTGGATGCTGACCTAACTCAGCATCCGTGGCAGGGTGCCGGTGAGACGAGATGGGTATTTCCCCACTTGTGGAGGACTCTGGCTAAGCCCTTCTTCTGGAAACCAGGTGACTTGGCAGCAACAGCTGGTGGCAGTTGGACACTCTATGGCTGTTCTCCAGGAGGCCTGAGCAGAGCTGAGCTTGGGACTCTGGGGCAGCGTGAGGCGCCTGCCTCAGACAACGGCACCAGTTCAGTTACATCTTGGTATGCAACTTGCCGAAGTCTAATCCTCTGCATCCAAGTAGAATATTCCAAGCAGCTGCCCGTGGTGCCAAGGAATTTTCTCAGGTTTTTGTCCCCAGGCACACTTTCCACAGACTTGGGGAGCTCTTAGGCTGTTTGCCACAATTGCCACTTGAAGATGCTTACTGGCCTTTTTAGGGAGGGGTTGTCCAGAAGCTGGAGCCAGAGCAGGGGTCTGGAAGGCTTCTCTGGGGAAGGTAGGTGACAGAGGAGGGAACTGGAAGGCGGGGAGGATAATAGAGGAGCGCCCGGGGCTAGTCACCCACAGTGTCCATCAGTCAGGACTCTCCTTAGACCCAGGTACACTGGGGGACAGCACAGGGCTGTGTTAGCAAGTCATGTTTTAGGGTTCAGATAATCTTCACCTTTTTCCAGTGGCAAGGTTCTTAACCTCTCTGAATTTCCATTTTCTTGTAAACTTGTGAAAATGAAATGAATATACACGTTTTCCTTTTTTGACTTCTCTGGAACAACCTGTTTACATCTCATCAGTTCCAAGTGTCCTCTGGCTGCATCCTGGGTCCTACTTGGCTCAGTCTCTGGTATGGATAGAAATTCAGCAGAAATCCCATCAACCCAAATTGCACCATGAAGACTCTACACATACTATGTTTTTAGCAAGGAAAATAAGGAGACAAAAGCATGTGTTTGATCAGCTCATGACAGTTCAGTCCTTCCACTGGTGAGGGTGATTTCCTTAACTGCCTTGTGTCTGTTTCTCATCTGTGGAGGGTGGCGATTTGGTTTGTTTGGGCTGTCGGGAGGATTAGATAGGAGCGCTGGAGTTTCAGCACAGCCCTCACACAATGCACACACCCCAGCCCCGGCCCTCCTTGCAGTTATTTCGAGATCCCTGGGCAGCTTGAAAAGCTGCAGAGCAGTGGTTGTGGATTCTCTGCACAATGCCCTTGAAGGTGCTTTACAAACTAGGTGGCTCTGGACAAACACCCTGGAGTGTGCTACTGCCCAGAACATTGGAAGGGAAGACTCAAGGCAGACCTAACCCATGTTCACTCTCAGGGCTCCGGATCCTTCTTTTGAACTCTCACCACACTGTCCACGGTGGTGGCTCTCAGCTCTGTCACTCATGTCGGGAAGTATCTTGGTTGCTCTCTTCCTAGCTTCACGCATCTTGTGCTAGGCCAGGACTCCCGGTTCTTCCTCCACTATGGTTCCAGGCCCAGCTGGTCCTCTCTGTTTCTATCTATTCCTCATTGCTTTGGCCTCCTCTCCTCTATCCCCACCCACAACATCTGGTTTGCTGCAGAGCTTGGGACCCACAGCTTTCAACTCCGACCACACCAAAGTCACCTGGCAAAGCTTTAAAAAGAAAATACAATCCTAACGCCCTAAGTCCCAAGATTCTGATTCAACTAGTTAGGGATGGAACCTAAGACATCTGTGTTGTAAAATGTCCCCAGGTGATTCCAATTTGAAGTTGGGGTTAAGGGCCTCTGTTCCAGGCTTTCTTGCCTTCAGCTGCAAAATCGGGAGCCCAGCAGCTTTTATAGCTTCACTTTGCTCACCTGCGGAGAGGAGCAGCGCAATTGGCAATTGGATCAGATGCTTCAGTTCCAACTCGGATGCCTTTCCTCCACTAACAGACAATTTCCTTCTACGAGCATATGTTGCCTTCATTGTATTTATTGGAGCACTTATTTTATATCCCTTGTGAGATAGTAAACTTCTTGGGAAAGAATCAATAAATAGCATTTTGAACTCTACTTCCCATAATATTTAATACAGGTCTTCTCACATAGTAAAGATTCAATATATGATCACTGGATCGATTGACAGTTACTTTTTTGTGTGTGTCATGGGGCTCTAGAACAGTTCTGAAACGTAATAAACACTCAATAAATATTTTTGATGGATCGATTCATAGATCTACTCAAAATGTAGAGGAAAGAAGACGCTGAGGACACCGACCAGCTCCCAGGCCTCTGGTGACTGCCTGGCTGAGGTCAGTATGTTTACTCTGGGTGTCTGTGCCTCTGGTGAGTGCATGTGAGACCCATGCATACACACACACACACACACACACACAAACTCAAATGTGCATGCACGTGCACGTACACACCTACTCACACTCACACATAACACACTCACTGCTTAAACGTTCAAGAGCTGACCTAGTTAGATGACCCGATCCCCGCTGCTTGGTGAAAACTGAAATGCTAAGTGAGAATAATGTTATTTCAGTTTAGTTATGCGCAACATAAGATAATTATAAAAATACTTGAAAAAGTCCACCTTAGAACAAATGGTCTGAAGTGATTCTCCTTGGGTCCTGGTCTCAGAGCTACCTGTTGGCTCAAACCCCCTCACCAGACACAGTTTCCTCACCTGGAAAATCAAGCTTTGGATTAAAGTAGCAATTCCTATTTCCGGAAATGTATTCCAAAAGACATTAGTTCCTCAGAAAATGAAAGATATTAAAAGGTGTTTAAAGTCAAGTAACCAAGAAATGAAAACTTCAAGGAAGAAAGAAAAAAAATGGCAAAATCTGGACATGCCAAATGAAATGCCTTCTTTCAGGTGTTCTGTGAGAGTCTTTAATTTTGTTTATCATGACTCACCAAAAGTATGGAGATAGGTTTTCCCCAACCACTTGGCTTCAATGGACATGCATCCCCCCACACTGGAATTCTGCTAACAATCTGAGGAATTTGCAAGCTGATCCTCATGGCTCAGTGTGCCTGGTATCTTGCCAGGACAATCCACAGGGTGCCTTCAGGAACCTACTCACTGTGAAGAAAATCTAGCCTATGGTGATTTACTTCTGCTTCTCAGGCATCTAACTCCTATTTATCACTCACTAACTCAGCTCTTCCAAGAAGCCTTCCTGCCTTGCTCCATCCACAGTGAAATTCCTTGACTTTAAAGCAACAGAAAGCAAGAAGAGGAAGGACCTTGGTTTAAGACAGTTGGGTTTCAGTCCTAGCTCCATCCATTGTGTGGGTAAGTGGGCACGTAATTGAGCGTCTCTGAGTATCATTGTTTGAAAGCCTGGCCTCAGAGCTGCCATCTACCTGTTGGCTCAAACAACCTGACCAAACACTTCCAGTTTCCTCATCTGGAAAATCAAGACTTAAAGTATCAATACCTATTTCCAGAAATGCATTCCAAAAGATACTAGTTTCTCAGAAAGAGAAAGATGCTAATAGGTGTTCAAAGTCTGGTTCCAAACTGGTCCAAAATGACCAGTCTCATTTAAAATATATGGGTGGACATTTGTAGGTTGTCCTGTGCAGTGTTTATTTTTCCTCCTTCTAGTAAGACACTAAGTGAAATTTCTCTCTGAGGTTTATGCTAGGGATATTCTCAGCCCAGGGGTTGGTAATCAGGACATCTCATTTCAACTTGGATGTAATAACAGACATGACACCCAATCAGGATCAATGGGGCGTAATTATACTTTGCTGATATTTCTGGAAAAGAGGCTCTTGTTCTTTCTACTGGATTTGGAACTTACCAACGATAAGGCCTGAGGATGAGGCATCTTACAACTGTGAGGGGAGAACAAATTCTGTTCTGAGAACAGAAATAATAAATTGGAAATATCGACTTCATGCTTGGCATTTCTGCAGCCATCTTAGACCTTGAGGTGACCATGAGACCCGAAATCATAGAAAATATACAGGCCCCTCCCATCCTGGAACACACTTCTAATTTTGGATCATTTCCTTTTTATGAAAGTGAGAAATAAACTTCTACTACACTTACACCACTGCTGTTTTTTCTGTTACTTACAATCCAATAATCCTAATCCATAGCTTGAGTCAAGTTTTCTGTTTTCCTTGATTGATTGCTTACTTTTAAAATAGAATCCTATCTGACATATCCCTCAGCTGCTTGCTAGGGAGACATTATAGGTTGAATTGTGTCCTCCACAACTCAAGTGTTGTAAGCCCTACCCCCATGCACCTCAGAAGAAGGTTTTTTAACCAAGTAAATTAGCTAAAATGCGGTCTTTAAGGTGTTCCCTAGTCCAACAGGATGCTGTCCTTATAAACAGAGAAAATTTGACACAGATATGCGTGCAGACAGAGGAAGGACCACATGAAAACAGGGAGAAAATGACCATTTAAAATCAAGAAGAGAGACCTCAGAATAAAACTAACTCAATAACTTGACTTGACAATAACTTGGTTTTCCAGTTTCCAGGACTGTAGGGAAGTAGATTTCTGTCACTGAAGCCACTCCACACATGGTACTTTGTTACGGCCACCCCAGAAAACAGCTGTGGATGAACTGAAATAATAGTGCATGGATACGGCACACAGCGTGCAGTTTGTACCCAGAGGAACTTCAGCAAATGTTACACCTTTTCCCCATGTATTAAGTCATCCTGTCAGGAGATCTGCCTGGAGGCAACGTGCTCCATTTTCCTAACTAGATCCTTGAAGGCTCCACAGCCCCTGACTCAGGACTATTTTGCACATTGGAACACTCAATAAATGCTTATTGATTAATTAGGACTCCCTAGGCCATGCTAGGCAGGCAGAGATGGATTAAGTTGTTTCATAAAGTCTGTCCTAATGCACCAAAACCCTCTGGCAGGCTGTTTTCCTTTAAAGGGAGAAAAGAAGGAGAAGGCAGATTTTACAGCTGGTTAAAATATACCGGAAGAAGCTGTCAAGGGAAATAGCGGTGGAGATGAAATTGACAGAGTGATGGCCAGGCAGCCCTTTGCTATTAGTTTCAAGCTACCGGTTATGTCTGTTTTAATCTGGAGGATGCTTTGGTAATGAAGTGAGTGTGTGAATCTCAATAATGTAAATTTGTGGCTTTCCTTTTGTCCATCAGGGATTTTTTTTTTTAATCCCTCTTCAGAGCTGTAATAGGATGGAAATATCCTTGCTTGCTATTATTTTTGAGAACTGTAAGTGAATGTTGGCCCTTCTGCCCCTTAAATCCATAGCAACAAGCCTATTCCTTTAAAAACCTAATTTCAAAAACGGTGGCTAGATCTAGAAATCTATCCTTTTAAGCTCCTAGCTGGCATGGCAGTGGTTCTATCTCCACGCCTGTAATTTTCCTCTGGGGAATGACTACACCTTCGCTAACAAAGTATTGGTTAAATTTCACCCATTGGGAAAAAGAAAACTGACAAAAATGTGTCATATCACCCTGGTGCAAGGCCTCAGAATATTTCCCCTCCAGTCACTGGCGAAGATGTGAAGATGTTACTTGATCCACTGCCCTTCCCTGAGTCAATCGGAGTAATGTATTTATCTGGACTTTAAAGCAGTGTGAAAAACGATAGCAAAAACAAACAGGCAAAAATACATATGTTGTCTGGGATCCCCGAAGCTTCTCCAGAGATAGGAGTGGGGAAGGCGAGATGGAATTACTCAGATAATCGCTTCAGTTCTCTTGTTCACTCTATCTGGGGAACTGTCTGCACCTTGGTGGTCTAGCGTTTCTTTGGGCTTGATCTTTTCTATTATCAGAAGAAGTTTGTTGAGAGTATTACCTGTAAAACCCACACAAGAATCTTCAAGGGAAGCCAGGAAGGTCCACGGAGTCCCGGAAAGGACATTATAGGAATCCGCTAGCATAGGGCAGCTAAGGGCTGACCTCATCCATCTTATTTTTAATATTCTTGCATCTGATTCTGTTAAAAGCATATTCTTTTAAAAATGTTAGTTGTGAAGTATTCCTTTCAAAGTTTATGGCTGAGTGATTTTTCCCTGTGCAATTGGTAGTGGATGGTTTTGCATGTAAAGGTTCTGGTTTAAAGGAAATTTCTGGAAAAATATATCATTCTTTCTACAGTTAAGGCTTGAGTAAAGTGAGGAGAGCCTCACATTTAAATGTTAGTTTTCAGATGTTTGACTTACTTTTTTTTTTTTTGTTTTTTAAAGATTTATTTATTTATTCATACAGAACTGGGGTACAGGCCAGAGATGCGGAGGGTGAGAGGATTCACCAGAGACAGAGTGTGGGGCAGAACAGGCAGATTGACGAAGTACACTGCTGAGGGGAGCAGCGGGCGGGTCAGGAGAGGTCTGCCACGCCATGTGGTCACCTCCGGGGCAGGCGGGAATCGAACTCATGCGGAAGCGGCTTTAGACTCTCAGTGCTGTGCTTTAACCCGCTGCGCCACCAGGGAGGGCCCCTGACTTACTTTTTTATCTATTGTTTACAAAGAGAATCTGCAGTGCAGATATGGGTTCTGTGAATGCATGAATGTGTAGATTTTTGATTCATAGGGGGATTTGCATGGTTGCTAATTTACCTGTGTTCAGAAATGTCCAGTGGTCAGAGAGGTAGCAGGTCCTATCCTTTCTGTCCCGTCTCTACAGGACAGTCCTGGGCGGGTGTGCATCTGGGTAGCTGTCCTTGGCTCTCAGCCTCACGGGTGCCCAGGTGCCTTCTTCACTAAGAATCTCCCTCTCTGCTCAGTGTCACTCAGTGGCTGAAATTCAGATGGGCAGTGAGGGTGTGGGAGGTGGGGGCCACGGGTGGAAAGAGTTAGCAGCCAAGGGCAGGTTTGAGGTCTCTTCCAGGGGAGATGCTGGGCCCCTGCGTACTGTTTTGCAGATGGCCTGAGAGGCCCTCTGGCTTAGTCCTTCACTGCAGACCCGGCCCTTTGAGCTCAAAAGCCTGCTGGCATTAAACTCTATTTTTCATACATTCAGTTCTCTTAAAAATAGCCCCCCAAAGCATATTTTACTCACATACAGCCTGCCTGTTTGCGTACCTGGCAAAACCTCCCCAAAGTCTGTCAGCCAGTGAGAAGACAGCCCACGCTGCCAGGCTTTTGCAGTTCTCTGACCTAGAGACTCTGCCTTCTGAGCGTGAGACCCCCACCACTGCAATTTCCGGCCAGGAGTGCCCTTCCCCAGGCCAGGCTCCGGCCCTCCTTTCGCAGTCCTATCCAAGGCTTCCAGAGAAAGCTCGTGGGTCTTCCTGCTTCTCTTGGTTGTTCTTCCTTGGTTCCTGCACCCCCAAATCCTTCCAAGGCTCTATAGCTGGTCATCCATGTAACTCTGCACTGTCGTTCCCACACTGTGTCTCTGAATCCAGGGCTGTGGGCACTAAACATGTATTTGCAGTTTTTCATCTCTTCTCTAAATAGAAGAAAGCTCTGTCTTGGAAAAACTAGTTCACTTTGAAACACAGAAATACATGATCTCATTTCCTAAGAGGCAGTTATTGACGAGTCATGTTTTTATTGCTTAAGTAGAATGAAAAGTACATAAATGCTTAGTTTATTGTTATTCTGATAAACTATAATTACATATCAGCCTTTGTATATAACGTCTATAATAGTGAAATGTAAAATATTTCGTGTCATCTATTTTTTTGGACTAGAGGAAGCAAGGTCAAGGGGAGTTTGTGGTAGAGAAGACATGACAAGTAGACATAGACTCAGTGTTTGTTGCTACTTCTCGTCTGTTGACAATCTTGTTTCTGGAACTAGACTGCATGCTTTTGACAGCACAGTAAGTGTCTTATTCCCTTGTCATTTACATCTTAGTGCAGAATTGAGTTAATATTTGGTCTCAATGTACATTGATGAATGAAAAGATGGAGACGAGCAGGAAGATGGGAGAAAGACTGCCTGGGATCAAGGGAATAAAAGAACACAGGGTTTTTATACAAGACCCTCCTTGCAAAGGCAGGTTTGGGCATTGTGACCTTGGGCAAGGTTTCCAGCTTCAAATTCTTAACCCTTCGAAGGAGGACAATGGCAGCTGGAATGAATTTGTAAAGTTCTGGGGAAATGGAGGACTTTTACTAGAACAGAGGTCCACTTGTGTAGTTTATCTTTTCTGCCAAAATCCCACCAAGATAGCACCCAGAAGATTGGGTGAAATCCTTTGGAAAGTCCTGAGGAGTTAGGAGGTAGGTCCCTGAAACCCTTTTCAGAAGATAGGAGAACAGCCGTTTTATTTGGGGGAACTTTTGTCTGGTTAGCATCTTTGTATTTTGGGGTGTCCAGACCTTTATTTCCTTGAGATGCAGGGACTCTGTTGGCAGGTCCTAGTTCTACCTTGGCCTGTTCTCAGGCCCAAATGACAGCGGGGTGTGGCCACCTTAGTCAAGGACAATGTTGAGAGCTCAGTGTTGGGGGACCCAGAAGGGCCAAGCACTAAGGGACAGGGTAAAGCTCCCAGGAAGAGCTGTGGTCTCCTGCCTAGGAATCTCCACCTTGGAGGAATGTTCTCAGCCTGAACGAACCATCAGAAGTTGAGAGCAGTCTTGAAAGAGACTGGACACTGCTCAGAAGGCACCGGGAGGGCTGGAGGGGTCATAACAAAACAAAACAGACAATGAAACTGATATTCGTTATTCGATATTTGTAGAGTGGTTCTGACCCATTCTATTAGGATTCAGCATGCCTCCTACCTCTCAGGGACTGTGAACCACCTACGTACTCCAAGGCAAGACAAGCGCCGCTACAAAGAGATTTAGGGAGAAGCCAAGGTTATTGATTGGAAACATTCATTGTGCTGCATGATGTGGCCTTGCTTGAGCTTTTTCCCTGATGAGATCATAATGCAGACTGCAACTTTCATGCTGGTTTCCACGGCATGTGGGCAAAACCAGGTAGTTTAAACAGCTTTTCTAGTTGCATGTTTGGGGTGGGTGGAATCACACACAAATAGTTTCAGAAAGTCAGCAAAGGAAAAGGGGGAACTTGAAAACAATTATTCTAGATTTCAGTGCTCCCTAGGTTAAATGATCTATCTTTTACTGGACACTAGAAAAGCTAGCAGGTTCTAGAAGGCTTAAAGGGAGGGTGTTTCTGCCTATGGAGAGCCCTTCTTTAGCAGTGTTTAATCAGGTAACCATTTACCCGAGGCACCGACATACACTGGATTTTTTCCTAAGTCCTTTGTCTTGGGGAAAAAAAGCAATAAACAAATAACAACAGCACAGAAACTCTCTAATAGTGTCCAGAGAAACCTGGACAAACTAAATTTTATTTTTTTTTAGACCAAGTTTTCCCTCCCAGTTCATTATAAAAAATCAAGAAAGGTGGTGCAATGTAAGAAAATAAGGTCTCCTCTAATCTACTATTTTGAGACAATCCAGCCACACTTAAGCATACAAATGTACATACATACACACGTGTGTATATGCGTATCTAACATATAGTTGCTAAGTTGTTTGCATAATTGAGATCATATGGAACTGAATAAATAAATATACATATTTTTTGTTTTCTGGCTTAATATTTGACATAAGCATTTCCCATATTACCAAAAACTAAAAACATTAAAATAAATGAATAACATTTTCTTTTGAATGCAACATAATTTGCTTATTCAGTCTCCCATTCTGAGGCATTTCTGTGGTTTCCAGCTTCTTTGTTATTATAAATAGTACTGTATTTAGCATCTTTGTGTTTTTCCTGATTTTAGGCTGGATGGCTTGACTGATAGAGTACTTTTTGAGTTCTGTATATGCGTTGCCAAAACACTTTTCACAAAGATTATACCACTTACAATCCACCCAGCAGCGAATTCTCTTTTCACTACCTCATCAGCAATGGGTAATCCTATTCTTAAGAAAATGACTAATTTGCGAGCTAAAAGCTGCATCTTATTACTTCAATTGTTGCCTGTTTTTCTTTGTTTGCTTACCATTCTATTTTTGCTCCTGACTTTCCATGTACTTTGTCCATTTATCTGTTGATCTATTCACCAAATCCCTTTATATAGAAAAGATAGTCCTAATTTTTGTGTTATATTCACTATAAATATTTTTCCTGTTTATTTTTAAAAAAGGTTTATTTATTTATGCATACAGGACTGGGGTACAGGCCAGAGGTG
>NW_004567103.1:11584574-11643379 GCF_000260355.1 Condylura cristata | reverse complement strand
GCCGCCCCTGAGCCTCTGGCCTGTACCCCAGTTCTGTATGCACAAATAAATAAATCTTTAAAAAAAAAAAAGAAAATGTAATAAAATTAACTGGGCAGCGTCCTTTGTGCGTGTGTAATGGAAAGGTTATTATGGGACGGGCATTTTCTGCTCTTTGAAGATTTATCAGAGCTTACTTATAAAATCACCCGGTTCCAGATTAACTTACTTCTTCTTGAGTCAATCTGTTATTCCTCATCCAGGTCTGCTCCTGTCAAAACTTATCCATTTTATTGAGGTTTGCTAATCTATTTACACACCTGGTGAATTTTTCACTTATAATTTAAAACTTTTCTCTGTATTCATTCCCCTATCATCTTTCATTCTTAAATATATTTATTTATGATTTTACTTTCTGTTTATATTGATTAGCTTATCCTGAGATTTGTTTGTTTTATTGAATTTTCAAAGAACCAGTTCTTGGTATCATCTATCAATTTCTATTTTTTAATTCATTTACGTATTTATTTATCTTCATTATCTTTTTGCCTTGCTTGAGTTAGATTTTGTCATTTTTCCTTTAGTTTTTAAGAAACTGCTTACTTTCTCTTAACATAGTACCAAATAGTTGAGGCTACACATTACAAAAAGTACAGTTTTAGCTATGTAGTATAAATGTATATGTATATGTATGTATTTATCTAACCTGCTATTGAACTTTTAGTTCTACCTTAATTTTATATTATTTAGGAGAGTCATTTTTTCTTTTAATTAATCATGTTATACTTACATAAACGTTTACTATTATTTATTTCATATATTTTCCTACTAAACTTAAACTTAAAAATTGTCTTTTGCCTTTATTTAAGGTGTTTGTATATAGACAGTTTTACTTTTTTTTTTTTTTAAGACTTATTTATTTGTGCATACAGAACGGGGGTTACAGGCCAGAGGTACAGGGGTGGTGAGAGGCTTCACCAGAGACAGAGTGGGGAGCAGAACAGGCAGATCAACAAAGTACACTGGCTTTAGCTTCTTAGTGCTGTGCTTTAACCTGCTGCATCAACATGGAGGGCCCAAGACAGTTTTACTTTTTTTAAAAGATTTATTTATTTGTGCATACAGAACTGGGGTACAGGCCAGAGATGCGGAGGGTGGGAGGAGCCTCCAGAGACAGAGTGGGGAGCAGAACAGACTGATCAACGAAGTACACTGCTGAGGGGAGCAGCGGGCTGGTGAGGAGAGGTCTGCTGCGACATGTGGAGCTCCTCTGGGGCTGACGGGGATCGAACTCATGCTGAAGTGGCGTAAGCTTCTTAGTGCTGTGCTTTAACCCACTGCATCACCAGGGAGGGCCCGACAGTTTTACTTTTTATGATCTTATCTTTTTCAATTTGTTTTCAAAAGCTTTTGAGATATATATATATATATATATATATATACACACACACATACACATACATATACATACATGTATATATACATATATATGTATATGTATATATATGTATATATATGTGTATATATATATATATATATATTTTTTTTTTTGGTATAAACTGTGTTTTTACTTGGATTGAAAGAACAATTTCTGGGCCCTCCTTGGTGGCACAGTGGGTTAAAGCACAACACTGCAAGCTGGCCGGAGTCACTGCAGCATGAGTTTGATCCCCACCCCGGAGGTGACCCACATGGCACAGCAGACCTTTCCCTGACCCCTGCCCCACGCTGCTCCCCTCAGCAGTGTGCTTCATCAATCAGCAGTGTACTCCACACTCAGTCATGGTGAACCCGCTCGCCGCCCCTGCTCCTCTGGCCTGTATCCTAGTTCTGTATATATAAATAAATAAATATTTAAAAAAATAGCTTAATAAAAAGGAAAGAACAATTTCCTCTTAAACAGAATGAGCATTGACTCTCTTTTGTTCCCCAACATTATTCCTTCAGCTTCCTTGGCACTTCTCATGGACCCTCTTTCTTAACCTCAGTGTATTCATGATGTTTATAATATCTGCTAGTTTTTATAAGTATTTTGCTTTGTTGAGTTATCTGCTATGTAAATGTCCAATATTTGCTTTTGTCATTCTGATTTGCTTTACTGTACAAATTCCCTTGTGTGTCTTCAATTTTGTAATAACGGTTGAGTAGGATTCCACGTGTGGATAAGCCATCATCTTGATCCAACTCTATCCATGGGCATTTCGATGGCTTCCATGTCCCAGCTATTGCAAACATGCTGTAATCAACATAGTGGTGCATATAGTTTTTATGTTGATTCTTTGCATAGATTCCTAATAATGGTATTTCTGGGTCATAAGGTATTGCATTTTTACTTTTTACAAAATGAATCCAAATTATTTTCCATAAAGGCTGCACCAGCTTAAATTTCCACCGGATGTACTGGGGTCCTCTTTCTTACATCCTCTCCAACACTTGTGTCTCTTTAATATGTACTGTCTTCATGGCTGTGAGATAGTGTCTCATTGTTCTAACCTGCATCTCTCTTATTGCAAGTGAGGGTGGTCATTTTCCCATTATCTACTGGCCTTCTGGATTTCCTGTATGGTGAATTGTCTATTTTCATACCTGCTGCCAATTTATTTATTGGTTTGTTTTTTTATTTATTTAGTTTCTGGTTTGTTTTCTATTGATGAGTTGGAGAAGTTTTTAAATCTATCTTCAATACTAAGTCCTTGTTAATTGTATATTGTATGAATATTTTCTTCCATTCAACAGAATGTCGTTTTAATCTTCATATAAATTGCTATGTAAAAGATCTTTAATGAGGTTATCTTAATTACTTATTTTTACTCAGGGTGGGCTCTGGGAATTAGTATTTATGCCAGCATCTCTGATGATTTTTTAAAAAGATTTATTTATTTATGCATACAGAACTGGGGTACAGGCCAGAGGTGCAGGGCCAGTGAGAGGATGCACCAGTGCATCCTACCAATAAAACCAGCATTTTTTCTTGTGCTCTTTTATACTCAAAAAAAAAAAAAAAAAATGGCAGTGCAGCTCAAAGTCAGGAGACTTTGAGGAGAGGAGACTCCTGCTGAGGAGAGCAGCGGGAGAGACAGGAGGGGTCTGCTGTGCCATGTGGATCACCTCCAGGGTGGGGATCAAACTCACACCGAGGTGGCTGCAGATAGCTGTGTCCCAACCCACTGCACCACCTCTGATAATTTTAATGCATAACTCGGTGGTAAGTTTGTGGAAGAAACACTGGCTTGGGCCTTGAATGACCCTGAGATGACCCCAGTTATGACTTAGTTCCTCCTTTAGTCCCGAGTGCTCCCACCTGTGCTCACTGGCACCTGAAGTCGCTTACCTATTGTGGTTTTTGGCATTATCTGCTACATTGAGGTTCACCAACTGGCAAGCTGAAGATACAGGTTGGTGTGGATGACACCAGTCAGGCCACACGTGCCTCCCCACGCACCATAGCTGACAATCCAGGGGGCGACCTGGACACAGACACTGCAGCTCAGCCCGGGAGCCGTCTCTGCAGGGCGCCCGCGGCAGCCCTTGGCGGGAAGTTGTCGAGTAGCAGCTGGTTGGGGCTATGAGCCCCTCGCAGCTGTTTGTGATATGTCAAATGAATTTTTGTTTTTATGTGTTAATGTACTCGGAGCTATTTTACAGTGTGTTTGACATTTTACAGTATAGTAAAGTGTATACATGCCTAATTAAAACAGATGTGCATTTGATAAAATAATTACAGGATATGCCGAAGAAAAATGGCTAATTATATATACAGCATAAACACCTAAACATACGCTATAAATACGCGCTTGGAAAGTACTAGGAAGTAGGTGTAATAGACGGAATTCTCTCTCCGTGCTCACACTGAGTCACGCCTTAGATTTTCCTGACTTTGAGCTGCACTGCCATTAGAACTTCTTTCCTTTTTTTTTTTTTTTCACTGCCCTTCTACCTCTCCCCAGACCTTCCATTTCATCTTTCTTTCCTTTCCTGGTATGGAGATGAGGAGCAATTCTCTTTCTCCTGAAAAGAGGTGGAGTTAATGCAACAAAGATCAGTAAAAGTTGCTACTGTATTGCTATGTGCTAGGCATATTGCTAATAGCCACTTAGAATGGATTATCTCAGTTAGTCCTCACAGGCGCTCCCCAGGCACCACCATTATGCTTTCCATCTTACAGGTGAGAAAACGGAGACTCAAAGGGATTAAAAACGTGCCTGAGATCTTCAAGCTGGACATGCAAGATCCAGGATTCAAACGGAGGTTTGATGACAGTCTGCTCTCTCTGTCTACTACCTTCTAATCCCCTCTCTAAGAATGTCTTAGACATCCCCAGCCACTTCTGTGCTCCCAGGTGGGAAATACTGCTGGAAGGGGAAGTCATCTCAACTGTCTCTGCTGCCACTTTAGGCACTGAGATATTCCAGAGCAGGCTTCTTCCACAGAGCCTCTATGCTCTCTCTCTGGGCACAAGGGAAGTTCTGATGCGTGGGAGATCTGCTCTGGATTTCCCCAGGGTCTGGGGCTTGCTGGTGCATGTGGGCTAGGGAGTGTGGTCAACTGTGTGAATGTATGGTTTGGTGTTGTGATTTCGGAGGCAGAGCTGGATGGCCATTCCTGCCAGCGGTGGCAATGTAAACAGTGTTTGGAAGGTAATCTAAGTGTGTGGAGAAGAGGTTGGGAAGCTCTTTAAATAACAAGTGAGAGGCTGCTTTTTCAAGATTATGTCACGTGGATGTGGTCTTCTGTAGACCATCCACTTGCTTGGAGCGTGGCTGGAACAATCCATTGGTGCCTACTCAAAAGCATGCTCCCACTGGGCTTCTGGAATTTTGGAGAAATAGGTTATCTTGCTTCTCTGTGGCCTCATTTATAAGGATCCTGACAGTAACTATGTAGTGATGATTCAGGACATGCCATGGGGCAAACAGGAGCATTAAGTTCAGTGAGGATGGGATATATGGCTGAAGGTGTGTGTTCTTGTGACACCTTGCCCTCAGTGGCTTAAATATGTTTTAGTTTCTTCATTTGTAACATGGGAACAGAAGAGAACCTATTATTATATAGACGTGTCTGGTGAGGTTTAAATGCAACAATCTACAAAAGATTGTCAACGCAGAGCCTGGCAACAGCATACAACACATGTTACATTATTATTACAGTTTAGCAAGTTCTTTTGTTTTTGATTTGGTGACTGATAGCTACTTCTTCTGGAAGGCAAAGGGAGGAAGGTGTATTTATTGGATGTTAGATGGCCAGATGGATCTTGGCTAAATCACCCCTCTCCTCTCTCTGGGCCATCGTCTTTTCATGTAAGAGACAAACTGGCTGGATTAGAGCGCTTTCAGGTCACTCTGAGTTGTACATTCCCGAGCCTCCTTCAGCTTTCCCCTGGCTAAGCGGGGACCCTGTACTAGAAAGAGTCCGCGTGGAGGGGGTACTGGTTTAGGGTGCAAAAGGAAATGTTGGGCAGCATGGGCCAGTCTTGCTGGAAATGTCATACTAAGAGCTGTTTTCTTTCTCTCCTTTTAATTAGTCCTATTTGATAGAAATAATGGCAGTCAGTGAGAATGGAGGTGGGTGGTCCCAGAAATCTCTCCTGGGCTTTGGGGCAAACAAAGTCTGGCCAAGCAGGAGGAGCCTGAGCTTTGTGGGACTCCAGGGTCTGGAAGGCTTTGCTGGTTCAGTCATCAGGCCCAAGTGCTTATTGGCGTCAACTTGATGTAAGAGCTGTTCTAAAGTGGCATGATTGGAGTCCTTTTTTAGTGATGGGGGAGGAGAGGAGGGAGGTGGCAAAACTGTTGACAGCTGCTGGAAAATTCTAAGGTGCCAACTGGACCACCCTGGAAGTGCCCTGGGTTCTGGGGTGGCGTGGCCCTGGAGATATGGAGATGAGGTGGAGGGGAGCCCCACCCCTTCCTCTGCATCCTATCGCCACAAGAGGACTTATTATTCTTAAAGAGACTGACCACTACTAATGACAGGGTTTGAATAACTACCATGTGTGCTAAATATTTTTAAAAGAGGAGAGATCCGTGCCTCTGTTTATTAAGACAGTGCTAAGAACTGCAGGGTTGCTGTAGATACCCTCATTTCCTCTGCTGCACATTGCATTGTGAATTGGCTTCAAGTGGTCTGAACATTTTAGTTATAGCAGGGTTAATGTACAGAAATGGGTTGGACCATAATTTTTTTCTTCCTCTGATTGCAGAGATGAAGGGAGTAATGTTGGCTTACGAATGGTGTGGGGGCTGGAGGCTGGGGGTAGAGGGGGTGACTACTTGGGATTTTAAAGATCTTGGGGTAGAATATAGTGATGGATTATGGCAAAGGACTTCCTTGAGAAAATAGAGGAGAGAACAAGCCATAATTGCGTTTATCAATCTTTCTGAGTCTTGCAATTGATTAGATGATTGTGATTTTCACAAAGGGGCTAATGGATGGATGTCAAGCAAAATGTCTCTCGGGGACCAACCCCAGTTGGAGCAATTAACACTTAAGTGTATGAAATACCACAGTGTTCTCATCTGATATCCAGTCTGTTTCTTGGCCAAATCTCAGACATTTAGATTTATATTTGGATTTAAAGTGCCATATCTTACATTGGAAAATATGTTTTGTAGAAGAAATAAGCCAAGTATATTGAATATCTATAAAAATGGGATATTCTTTTTATTCTGAAGATGGAAACTGCTTGAGTTTGATGCAGATGCAAGTACCATCACCCATGATTTATAAAAAGGCTGGATCCACCCAAGGTCTTTGAAAGACTCACTCACTTTCTCAGGGTCTATGTTTATTCTCACAGAGCCCAAATGCGGACTAGCCAAACTAAATTCCTAATCGTTTACCAGATACAAGTAGAGATTAAAGTTACAAGAAGGATGATGCAAATTAATGGATCTCAGCTGTAAATAGATTTCCCCCTCATGTCTTTTTTTTTTTCTTCTCTTTTGCTTTTCTTTTCTGATGAAACAGATTATTCCATGGACTGCTTCTAAAGAGACTTTCTGTTTTTGAAAAAAATTCAATTTATTGAGCTTGATTCCCCAACTTAAAGGCTGGAGAACAGATGTTTGAATATGCAGTTGGAAGGAAGAGGGAAAATTGGAAGGAGAGAATCTCAGGGTTTATGTCAGCTTCTAGTAGAGACTTTGGAGAGTTATGGGGACAAGTTCCTGAAGAGTATTTGTCCAGATTGTTATTGATGGAGAAGATAATAGTGATGGGAAGACTGATTTTATCCTTTTTGTAAGTGAAAGGGTGACATTTTTTGATGCCCTGAATATGAGTAATTTAATGTACTTTAAGTAGATGAAAAGCTACATCTCATGAAAAAACCTTGACAGATGATTAGGAGTTGAACACATTTTCTACCAAAACAACGTTCTCTCTCATAAAAAAAATATATCCTTGGTGGGTGTTTTGAATCCCACCTAAAAATAATGCGATGAAGAGAATATTGAATACTGCAAGAGAGTAACGACATGTGTGGTGTAGTTTAACATTTGGTTCTTTTGAGAGGCAAATTTAGTGTTCTGAAGCCTTCAGATCTCAGATGGCCATCTGATAGCTAGTGACATACTATGTGGGGGTGTCTGTTAGAGAAGGAACTGCTGTATCATTTCCAGATCTTTCCATTTGTGAGATGAGAATTTTTTTTCCTCCTTCTCTCCCCTAAGGAAGAAAAGGCAGATAATTAATCTGAACTTTAACTAATCAATTGCAGTTTTGAAAGACTTTTCTAAAGTGTGCCTCTTTGAGATGAGTATGTTTTCTAGGGGTCTTGAGATAGTCATTCTGGAATCAGCATAGCTCTGGGGCTGTGACTATGTCCAGGGAGAAAATGTTTGATTCTTCTGATGCTGTTAGACACCACACAAAACCTGTGATCAGAGGTGATTCATGAAGCTGTGTTAGAGAAATGATACCAGTCACTAGAGAAATACAAATTAAAGCGTTACAACAAGGTAGAACTATATACCTATTGGTTTGGCTCAGATGAAAAAGACTGACCATAGCAGATAATGGTGAGGATGTGCAATAACTAAAATCCTCATACACTGTTGGTAGGAAAGCAAAATCTCAGAACCACCACTTTGGAAGAAAAGTTTGGCAATTTATTATAAAGCCAAATATACATTTACCATACAACACAGCAGTTCCCCTTCTAAGCATTTATCCAACAGAACAGAAAGCTGTGTCCATACCAAGATGTATGCCTATAGCCACTTTATTCAAGTGGCTTAAAACTGAAAAAGGGGGCCCTTCCTGGTGGTGCAGTGAGTTCAAGCACAGCACTAAGAAGCTAAAAGCCACTTCAGCATGAGTTCGATCCCCTCCCTGGGGGTGACCCACATGGCGCAGCAGACCTCTCCTGACCTGCCCACTGCTCCCCTCAGCAGTGTACTCTATCAGTCAGCCTCTTCTGCTCCCCACTCTGTTTCTGATGAATCCTCTCACTGCCCTGCACCTCTGGCCTGTACCCCAGTTCTGTATGCAGAAATAAATCTTTTTTAAAAAAAACAAACAAGCTGAGAAGAACACAAAGTCCCACAATTGTGGTGCAACCACACACTGGAGTACTATTCAAAACCTAAGATGATTGAACTAGTAACACACACCTAATATGTATAAACTTCAAACACATTACCGTAAGGGAAAAGTGCAGACACAAAAGACTACACGCTGTATGATTCCATTTACTTGCGATCCTACATGAGGTGAAATAATAGTGAGAATGGTTTCTTGGGACCAGAGAGTAGGGAGATGGAGCTGACTGCAAAGGAGCAGGCAAGATATTTTAGGACTTTCTGTATGTTTGGAGAGTGGCCGTTTTCTAGATCGTGATTGTAATGGTGATGATAGTTGGGAAAGTTTATGAAAACTCATCTAATTGTACTCCTAAAACTGATGATTTGATTTTATGTAAGTGTCAGCTCCATTAAACCGATCAAATGAAAAGGAATTAGTCAACAAATATCTGTGGAGGGGTCCTTTGTGCCAGTGTGGTTGGGTGTCTTGGGATGAAGGTTGTGTCCCTGCCCATAAAGGTGAAGCTGCAGACTTACCAAGGGAGAAGGGCTTTCTCGACCACGTCTGAACACATAACTTTACGCAGTCATTGTCTGAAACCTGCACTGAGATTCTATTAATGCCAAGCCCTCACCCAAACATAAAGTGATTGCTGAGACTATAATTGGGTGTCAGAAAACACTGACTTGAACTGAGAGTTCAGATGTATCCAAACAATATGCAAGAATTTCCAAAGTTGATCCTTTTTGGATTCAGGAGTTGTGTGGGGTTCAAATCATTGGTTTTTGGGTGTATGTGCTAATGAGACTGCACTGGCACTGACTGAACTCTTGATTCAAGTTTAAATCTTGAGCCAGACAAATGGAATTCTTCCCTGATTGCGTGCTCCCTTCGGCCTGGGAGGGCTGTGTGCTGGGAGAGCTATACTGATTAGCGAAGGGGTGAAGGAGAGGTATTTTCACTGTGTGCATATTCTTAGAATTTAATGGTTGGTTTTCAATGTGATTATATAATCTCCATGCAAATGCCATCTGCCATGTTTGGCACTTATGATAAAATATTTGAGATATTTTACTCATTTTACTTGAAAAACAGATTTTGAGAAATCAGATCTCTCCCTTCCTGAGAACACAACTCTGCAGAAGCCATACTTGAGTTCTTCCATGTGTGACTATGATTTCTATTTTTATCCATGACTTGTGCTTTAAACTTGGTTTAAATTTTTGGTTAAGCTTTTGTTTGCCATTTTGAAAGCATAAATTAAAAATCAACTTTAAGGATTGCCTGCTTTTTTTTTTTTATTTGGTATGCATTTTTACTGTTCTTTTAAAAGGCAGTTTGCACTTTCAGAATGATGTGCTGAAAACTAACTTCCAGATTTGGGTGATTGAAATCTCAAAAAAAGGACCAAACTCGATTACTCTCCGGGTAAAGGAGCCTGGCTTTCTCGAACACAGCTGGTTCCTGACTCATAACACTTAGCCTAAAAACAGCTGATATATGTATAAAGCATTTCCAGTTATTTGGATAGTTGCTGCCTGTCTTCCCAGCCTACTTTCTTCATTTCATTCCTGTATTCTTTTTAGGGAGGAAAGCAATAACAACAAACCTCAAATATTCTGACTTCACTTGAGGCTCCATCATTTACCAGGAGAGGATGAAATGAACAAGTTTAACATGTTAGGCAACAATATTTAAGAAAGATTCCAGGCCAGACTGGTCTCTTCCTGTGGTGGGTTTTTAAATAAAAAAAAAAATACTGATAATCTTTTGCTTACTGGATTTGTAATTTCTAAAGGTTATTAGGAATAAAACCAATGTGAACATTTTTGTGGGAATCTTTCCAGGGGCTTTTCCTGTTTTGTTTTTTCTTTGAATAGGAATGGATACCATTTTGCATTCAGGTGTGTGACTATAATGTATATAAATATATGATATATGCACCCTTACCTTTTCTGTATTATTTTGCAAAAAATGTGAGAAATTGGCAGTTTTTTGGTTCATTTATGTTCACCTTCCATTCTTTATGCTGTATTATAGTTACTGTCATATGTATTATATCTTCATGTTATAAACCCCACAATGAATAGGTAGTTGTACTAAATTAAGAATGACATTTAATTTTTGCTGATATGTTTACTACTTATGCTACAATTAATTTGGCATAGCTTTGCAGTGCAACGCTCCAACCCGCTATGCCACCAGGGAGGGCCTAGACTCTCCATTTTTGAGAAATTTTCTGTTTTTCCATTGATTCAGGTTTCAATTTGATGTTAGTTCCTTCCAGTCTGAATAATTTACTATAAAATTCTTGTTGTGCAGGTCTGATGGTGATGGATTTTCTTAGCTTTCATGTATCTAAAATGGTCATTTTTCCTTCTTTCTCAGTATATTTTAAAATGTAGATTCTGAGTAGACACATTTTTCTCTTTCTGTACTTTAAAAATATTGTTTATTGTCTTTTGATATCTATTTTTTTTCTGATCAGAAATCAATGGGACTTCATATTATTGCTCTGCTGTATGTAATATGTTATTTTCTACAACTGCATTCAATACTTTTTCTTCACTTTTTTGTTTCAGCTTTTTTAAAATTTATACTGAAGGAGTTCATTGGAGTTCCTTAATCTGCAAATTTATGTCTTTCCCCCAATTTTTTGTCATTATAATTTCAAGATATTTTTCTGCTTCAATTCCTTTTTTTTTCCCTTGAATTCCAATGACATGTATGTTAACCTTTTGACATGGTCCTTTATGGCTTAATCACCCCCAACCTACCATTTTGCAGATTGTATTATTACTATTGATTTACTTCCAAGTTCACTGACCTTTTATTGTATTATCTCCAGTGTTCTGTTAAACCAATCTACTACTTTCTTTGTTTCAGGTGTATTTTTTAGTACTAGACTCTCCATTTTTTTTAAAAAGGATTTTGTTTATTTATGCATACAGAACTGGGGTACAGGCAAGAGGTGCAGGGGAGGTGAGAGGATTCACCAGAGACAGAGTGGGGAGCAGAACAGGCAGATCATGAAGTACACTGCTGAGAGGAGCAGTGGGCAGGTCAGGAGAGGTCTGCCACGCCATGTGGGCCACCTCTGGGGAGAGGGGTTGAACTAGCACTGAAGCAGCCACAGCTTGGCTTAGCTTTGCAGTGCAACACTCCAATACGCTATGCCACCAGGGAGGACCATAGACTCTGCATTTAAAAGAAATTTGTATTTTTCCACTGAAATGACCTATTTTTCCATTCATTAGAAATCATTTTATTCCCTCACTTATTCAATAGCTATCGAAATTGCTTTACATTCCTTACATACTAATTCTATTATATGGATCATCTTGGGATCAGTTAGTATTGATATATTTTCTTTTGAGTACAGATAACATTTTCCTACATCATCACATGACTAATAATGTTGGATTGTGTTGTAAACACACTTCATAAACGATATGTTGTAGAGACTCTGGAATCTGTTTTTTTCCTCTGAAGAGTATTGATTTGATGTTAGCAGCTTTAGTAGAATTCGAAGTCTGAACTCTCTCTTCTCTGAGAAGGCACAAACTGAAATATCTGGAATCCTTTGTGCCTGTTCTATCCACATGTAATTCAGTCCTTAGCAAGAGATATGGGCAGAGTGTGCAAAATTCAGGGCTTTCTTTTTGGTTCCCTCCTTCCTAGGATTTCCACTTTCATGGTCCAAGTGCTATTACCCTACTGTCTGTCTACTTGTTCATCAAGCTAGCAGATTGCTGATAGTTTACTCCAGTTTTAGCTGCCTTGCCTAGTACTGACTGGGTTAGAGGCAGAAGATATCAAAGTCCTTAGGGCTCTTTTTTTTTTTTATGAGAGTCTATCTTTCGCCATTTTCTCACTGCTTTATTTACTCTCTAGTATTTTAATATTATTTTCATATTTAGTCAAGAGTTTATAAATGATATCTATTGGCAAGAAGTTTTCTTCCATTGAAACAAATTTTAGCAAATAAAGGTGAGTTTTTAGTACTTGACAGGGAGGTGGAGAGGACTATATGTCAACATGGGATTTATTGAGAAGGCAGCTAGAGAGAAGTATAGAAAAAAATCAAACATACATGTTTATTATTTCAGAATTTTATTTCAAGTTAACATATCTCACTTCTCACCTTTACCTCCTATTCCTTCTCTATGTCTACCTTCTTTATTTTTTCCTACTGACCCTGTGTCTCATGTGAACTTCCTCATCCTAGGAGCCTGGCCTACTAGTAACTTAGCTGCAATTTAAGGACATTATGGATTAAATACATTCTTGTTTATTTAGAATGTAGGTTGTCTGGCGAATGTAACCACCACCTGTGAAATTTCAAGTTCTGAACATTTAGAAGTCATACTATGAATGAAGACTGCCCATACTTTAAAATGCAACTTATCTTAAGTATTACCCCAATGGCAGAGGTTTATTCTATATTCCATTACTTCTTTTACCTGTAGCTCCAGAAAGGTTATCTTTGGTTAGGGCCTGAGGCTGTAACAGTTATAGTTGGTTGCTAACTCATAGAATAAATTACTTTTTAGTTTCTTTTTAAAAAATATTCTGTTCTAAAGTTCTGTCTATTTCTCTGCTTATTGTACAACCAACTAGACCACTTTCAGCTCAGTTAGGTTTTTCTTGTGTTAGTAAAAATGGAGCACAAAACAATCAGTTGAGCGTAGGATGGTCCTTGCTGTTATTTTAACCAAATAGATCACCCTGGCCTCTTAGCAGACAGCCAACTGATCTGCTGAAATGATAGAAAATTGATTACAGAAAGGCCACTTAGGTAGAATGGAGAAATGTGCTCTTAAATTCTTTTTGATTCATAAATTTCTCTCAGAGGAAGAAATGACTCAAATTTTGCAGCTGAAACATTGAAAACCAAAACTGAAAACATCTTTATCATTATTGCTATTGTTTTTGAGCACAGACTTTGGAAACTTATGACTTCTACCCAGAACACTTATTTTTCTTAAACCTTCTCTGATACATATGTTCTTTGGAATATGCTTTGGAACAGATTTAGTAAACTGTAAGGAACCCAGCTCTAAGATGGTAACACTATAAGACAGCTATTTGAAGAGCTTAACATTCCCAGTACTAATAGGTATTTGTTTTACAAAAAGGCTCTCTTAAGTGTTCCCTACAAACACCAAGTTCCCATAGTGCCTTTAAAAGGAGACTCATGTTACAAAAATCCTATTTAACAGAACATTTTGAGAACATACCATGTGTGATTTTCAAAGATTATGGTTGATGTTAAGTAAAACTCCAGAACTTCCAAATTCAAAGGAATAGTATGCTCTCTGAAGTCACCACCATACCTCATCTGAGATGGGGATGACAGTGTCTCCCTCACAGGGCTGCAGGAGTATTAAATGAGGTAAGTCAGACTAGGGGCAGGAGGTGCTCAAGAAATGGAAGTATTTATCTCTGACTCCAAAGAGGCTTTGACTATTCAAATCATTCATCACTAGAGTCCAGTGTGCATATTATTCTCAAGCCTCAGTGATGGTTTATCTTTGGTCTGGGGTGAATTTGGAATCAGTCATGGAGTAAGATGGCTGGCAGACTGGATGTGTAAACAAATAAGTAATCGTGTGCTATGATTTGTTTACTTATTTTTATGGGCACCTTAAATCACTAATCTCACAGTGCTCACTTATATGTAGACATGTATGTGTATCTATGAATATGCATTGTGAATGGAGAGATAATCAGATTGTAATCGAATAAAGGAAAGCCTATTTTCTAAAGGAGAAATAATCACTCAGGTTCAGGACTCAGGAATAGTCCACAGGTGTGTTCTGCTTGGGGTCAGGGCAGAGGGGAATTTTAAAGGATCAGGCAGGTTTGAGATTAGGTCATTTTTGGTGACATTTTGGTTTGGTTTTAAGTCCATCTGACTGTCTCTGATTGGTGGGTGAAGTCTCCTGGCAGAAGGCTGCAGTGTGGGACTGGCTGTCATGAACAGCAGATGATCTCTTATTTTTTTTTATAGTCACTGAATGGCTGAGCCAGGCTGTTTACTTTTCACCCAGAAGTCTTGCCATGGCAGTTTAGATGCAAAATGAAGTCTGCTGAACTCAACACAGATTCCACAATATATGCATATGCATGTAATACATATATAACATATAATAATGTATGCATTACTTATGTATTTAATTTGTCAGGATGGAGGAGGAAAGTTAAAACAAGTGTTGTGTTTTTGTGGCTGGGAAAACATCTCAAATGCTTAGCCAGTGGCTCTCAATCTTTGCTATTTATTCAGTTACTTAAAAAAAAATCCCTGTATTCAGCCATACCCCATAACAATTAAATCAGAACCTATAGGAAGTAAGCTTAATGGTTTTTAAGTACAGCCAAGCTGAGCAATTGGATCTCAGGGTTGTTGGTCCCCAGTTCTGGATGAATCATAGTATCACTTAGGGAGCTCATAAAAATGACCAATGCTTAGCACTGCCCTTTAGTCATTCTGACTCAGTGACCTGGGGTGGGCCAGGGCATGGAGCACTTTTTGAAAGTTGATTCCATTATGCTGCCATGTTTGGAAGCCTGAGAGGACTCAGGAACTCAGCAGGCAAGGCTGTTGGGCAAAATGGCAGAGGTGGTGGCCACGCAGAACTGCATGTCTACTGTGTCTGAAGGGGCAGCTGCTGTGGAGATACCTGTAGGAATGTGGGTCCAATGTTACCAGATCTTCTATTTTTCTAGAGACAGTGACATCTGGATATTTATGTGGAGACTTCTATTTTCATAAATTGTGGTGAACTATATTTACCATTAAGTTTACCATTATTAATTGTGGGAATCAGTGGCATTAAGTCTCTTCACATTATTGTGCAACCATCGTAACTATCCACACATGGAACATTTTCATTTTCTGCAACTGAAATTCCACACCCATTAAACAACAAATCTCTATTTTCCCCACTCCCCAGACAGGGCTGTCCCCATTTTACTTTTGATTCTATGAATATACCCAGCCAAGGGACCTCACTTAAGTGAAATCATACAATATTTGTACTTTTGTGACTGATCTATTTCACTCAGCATTTAGGGCTCAATGATATTGTAGTGCATGTCAGAATTTCATTCCTTTTTTAAGGCTGAGTAGTATTCCATCGATGGAATATTACTACATTTTGTTTTGTCCTCTTTTCATGTTTGTGGATACTTGACGTGTTTCCATTTTTTGGCTATTGTGAGTAGTGGTCCTTTGAACATGGGTGCACAAATATCTGTATGAGTCCCCTATTTCCAATTCTCCCATTGCATGTAGGGGAAGTGCATGATTGTTTTCCTTTACTCTTACATAACTACCACACCATCCCACAATATTGCACTTCTGACACCAATATGTGATTTTACTATCCAGATATGTCTCCTAGGATTCAATTAAATTCTGGGGGGGGGGATACAGCTTAAGGATTCAATCTCATAAGACTGTTCTTTCTTCTTCTATCCTCTGTCCCCTGACCCCCAGTCACAAGTCACCTGTACTTCTGACCAACTGACTCTAAATCAAAGGCTCCCATGATTCCATCCTTGGATTTAATGTTTTGTAGGAATAAATCACAGAACTCAAGGAAACATTTCCTTCCTTGTGGTAAAGGTTACAGCTGAACTGCCAAATGAAGAGATTAATAGGGGAATGTCCAACAAGATCCCTAGGACAGGCTATTCTGTCCCCATGGACCTGGGCTGTACTAGCTTCCAGCATGGACATTCAACAACCCAGAATCTGTCCAAATCTCACAATTTGGGGATGTTTGGAGGCTTTGTCCAGTGGTTATGACTGCTGTCTAGGCTCTTCCCCTTCTCAGAAGAAGGAATGGAGGAGGGAGTGGGAAGTCCCAAGCGCCTAATCATGCTGTGGCCTTTCTGGTGACCAGCTTTCAACCTGAAGTTACAGGGAAGCCCACCAAGAATCACTTCCTCAGAGTAAATGGCACTCCTATTACTCATGAAATTCCAAGGGACTTAAGAGAGCTGATGTCAAAGACCAAATATTAGAGCAAGAAAATGCATGTCTGCTCCTATCACTTACAATGTTACAGGAATTCTTGGAGTTGTGCCAGGAAACAAGGACATGTGTACATGTATGTATGTACGTGTGTATATATACATAGATATATCTTTTTTTGTTGTTATTTCAAGGGTATGTACACATAAGTGGAAGCACTAGGCCATATGGTAATTCTATGTTTAAGAACTATGAAATTGAAGCCCTTCATTTAAAAAATTTTTTATTATTTTTTTAAATAATAAATAAACTGGGGTACAGGCCAGAGATGCGGAGGGTGTGAGGATTTATCAGGAACAGAGTGGGGAGCAGAACAGGCATATCAACGAAGTACACTGCTGAGGGGAGCAGCGGGCGGGTCAGGAGAGGTCTGCCACGCCATGTGGATCTCCTCTGGGGCAGGCGGGGATCAAACTCATGCGGAAGTGGCTTAAGCTTCTTAGTGCAGTGCTTTAACCCGCTGAGCCACCAGGGAGGGCCAAAGCCCCTCATTTTTAAATGTTTGCAATTTATTCCCATTTTAAAACCACCACCACCACTGCAAAAGACAAAATTTGGCAGGACTGGAGCCTTAACGTTCTCAAGAACTTGGTCTGCTCCTTCCTTGGGGTGCCTCCTAGCGCCACACATCACTTCTGTCTGGACCTCAGTTTCCTCATCTCCAAAACAAGGGGCTTGGCCAACACCATCCACTTTTTTGTTTTGCTCCAGGAGCCCATGAAGCTGGAATCAGCATGATTCCAATTTGATTGTGGTTCTCATTGTTGCTTGAACCTCAAGACCAGCATTTGATTTCCTGGGATTCAAATCACAAAAGCCCACATGATCTGGCTGTCTAGATAAGATAGGGGGGATTAGCACAGACATGTTGTTTTGGTCCAATCCGATACAAACGGAGTCTAAATCAGCCAAGATAAAACCTGTTTGAGCCAGCAACCGAGCAGTTGCTGCCCTTTTAAGGGAAGAATAATCTATTTTCCAGTCCCAACAAATTTCAACCACATTTGAGCAGAACGATCACATTTCCAACCTATAGGTAAAAGACGGCTGTGGTAGTAACACGATTCTTTGTGTGATTGTGACGATCTCTTAGCAGGAGCTCCTTGTTGGCTTTTTAGAGGAAGACATAGGTCCAGCCATTTGAAAGTTTTGTTTATTTATTTCTATGAGCCTCTTAAGTGACTAATCTCACAGGATCAAAGTACAGACTAGACAACTGCTCCCAGAATCCTTTGGGCCCTATAACTTGCCGGCAGCATTTATCTCTTTCCATTTTGTGTCCCCAAAAGTTTCCTGTTTGAGCGTGAATACTATTTACACAGACATCAGCTTCTCCATACTTCTGTTCTCTTCTCTGTACTCTTCACTCAAATCTAAGTTTTTCATAAAATTCTCACCAAAAGGATACAGATTCTTATACCTTCAAAAAAAAAAAATGCATCAACCACTTACTTGTCATATCAGGGTTCATGCCAGTTGTGATTTGTACCAGCCAGTGTGTTTGGTTTCTGTTGGTTAGGGGGGAAGGTGGTCCTCAGGGGAGAGGTGATGGAGAGAAGCTTGGAATACAGGGCCAGTTCAGCTGGTCAGTGGGCTCTTCATTGCCATTGTCTGAGACTTCGGGTGGTTTGGGGATTTTGCTTTGTCATTTATAAAATGGGTACTATCTTTTAGGGTTGTAATGGAGGCTACATTAGGAATGTGTGCACAGTATGAGTTGGAGGACATGGCGCATAGGAGGCATAGTAAGTGGAAGTCAGCAAAAGTCCTCAGTGAATGGAAGTCATTATTAATCATTTTTACACCTTGGGAGACACTGGCAAGAAATACTGGAAGACTAGAGCAGGTTCTGTCACTAATTAGCAGTGTGATCTTGGGCAAGTGACAAACTCCCTGGACATCAGATTCTGCATCACTTCTCTCAGTAGTACAGTTACCTACCAGAAAGCAGGTCCTGTGGTAGGAGCCAAGAATAGAAAGACAACTGGAACAAGCCAGAGCTCTGAGGAGCTCCCCAGCTCTCACGGAAGAAGACAGTACCCCAAAAGGCTGTGGATATGAGTTAGGAGAGCCTGATGAACTTTTAGCTGGGAACTCGGAACCAGCTGCAAGAAGGCACCTTAACCTTTGCCTTGAGGTATCAAAATCTCAGGCAGAGACACCTGGGGGACGCTAATGAACTTTGGCGTTCTTGGTTACCATTTTGCAATTGGCATCACCCACTGTGACTAGGGAATATTCTTCTAACCCCTGAAGCAAAGCAGAAACCTGCTCCCGGGTTATCAATAAGGTTTGTAGAAAATAAGGTTTGTACAAGTTGTTAACTATACACTTCTAGTGAGCTGGCTCTGATAGGAAAATCATAACCAGCTTCCAACACTTTGTTATTTGCTTTGTAACAACACAGCCACCAAGAGTGACCGGTGGGGTGTCTGTGTTTCTTCCCAGTTGAAAGAAAATCATTCTTTGTTAATCGCTGCACTGTAATTGTGAAACACCATGTTTGAGGCAGGGTTTCAAGGCAGACATGGCCTTGAGGTCTAGTTCTCTTGTTTTTTAATTTGGAATGAAAAAAATCTCCTTTACCCAAATGCCCCTGCAGCCTGCAGGCATTGGCATTCTGAACAGCCTGTACACAAGAAAACAGACCCTATTTTAAAAGGGTCTTCGCTCTCATTCCATTTACCCTTGTGCTAGTCAAGGGATTGTGAAAAAATGGGAATCTTCTATTTTTTTTTCCAGAAATTTACATTAAAAATAACATCAAAACATCAGTATTTGCCATGTCCCACTGCCTGGGGAATTGGCACATGTCTTCAATGCTAAAAGAATGTTCTCTTCATGTTGATCTGCCTTGCAAATGAGCTTCATTCTTGGAAGACCTCACAGAGCAGGCACCTTCACCATTTGGTTTCCTGCTGCCCAAGGGGCACAGGGGTTCACCAAGTCCAGGCGGCTGCTTAATAGGATGCGTGGAGCCAGAGCGTTGGGAATCTGGCTCTGTGGTCAGTTCTGAGACATTCCTCCACCCTCGCCAGGCCATGGTGTTCAGAACACTTGCAGACACAAGTAATATGATCCAAATATCCAGGTCCCGCCACAGGCTCCTCCATCTCCCATGATGTATTCAGGCTAGAAGCTAAAGGCAGGCAAATTCAGCTTCTCTAGCTTCCAGCAAAGGAGGGAGTGAGGGAGGCAGAGAAAGGGAGGCAGAGAGAGGGAAAGAGAGAGAGAGGTTGAAGTTATCAGTAGCACTTGAAACCCTGAAGAAACAGATTTGTTTCTTGCATCATTTTTTTAAAAAAGATTTATTTGTGCATACAAGAACTGGGGTACAGGCCAGAGGTAGGGGGATGGCGAGTGGACTCACTAGAGACAGAGTGGGGAACAGAATAGGCAGACTGACTGAAATACACTGCTGAGGGCAGCAGCAGGCCGGACAGGAGAGGTCTGCCTCGTGCTGTGGGTCACCTCCCTGGCCGGGTATTGAACTCATGGTGCTGCGGCTGTGACAGCTTCATAGTGCTGCGCTTTTAACACGCTGCGCCACCTGTTCTTGCATATTTTTTTTTAATGTTTAAAATTTTGTTCATGAATGCAGTACCATTATTTTACATCTTTTAAAAATATTTGAATATATAGGATTTCCCCCTTAGGTGTGGTCATTTTAAAGTTATTTAGTTGCCAAATGAGACTCCTCCGGCGCCGCCTAGCCTCTCTGACTCTGAGGCTGTGGGTCCTTCCCTACTCTCCTGGAAGAATTTTTCCCTTCTGCCTTTGCCTTGGGAGAGGGAGCCGTGCCCTTGGGGTTCCGGACTGGAGGGGAGACCCACACTTTGCCCCTTTATCTGACCAGGTGGGCCGTCGCCAGCCTCTAGCTGTCTCACCAACATCTCCAGCTTTTGCGTCCACATCACTTTGTCCAGCACCCCCTCTCCCCACTTAGATTCCTAGTAACTGCCATGTCTACACATTCACCTCTGAAAAATTGTTGAAAAGGCATCCCTCTTGCAGGAACACTTCCTACTCCGCCTCTGCTGCCGTATGTCATCGCCGTTCATTCCTGGTCCAGTTCCCCACCCGCGGGCTCAGCCGTTTCTCCGCTTGCTCCCAACCCTCTTTCCTCGCGCTGAGTTGTGTGGTCCTGTCTCCCCAGGGCTGTAGGCATCTCAGGTACCGGAGTGAGCTTTCCCCTCAGCAGCTCGGGTGCCCGGCCACACAGCCAGGTCTACCCGGCAGGCGCCCAGTTCGCATTTTCTAGGAATGTCTGTTTGTTCTGATTGTCAGCCAGTCAAGTGTACTCTTGGGTAGAGAAAAGGAAATGCACTAAAAGATGTGGCTCAAGGACTAACCAATAGCCTGCTTGTAATTACTAGTGGGGAAGGGATACTCATACACGTTCTTGTATAACTAATCAATATCTTAATGTATCTCCATTATTGAGGGTCTATTTTATGTTACTGATATTAAACATCTACCTATTGTGTCAGAAAGGGTTCATGGTAATTGTTATTGATGGTTAAAATCTTGTTGGCTGGCAAATGCAGATTTTAGAAAATTTTAATGGATGATGATTGGCTGAGATTTATTTTTCCTGTATTGCAATAAGCCAGATTCTCCATTAAGCTATAAAATATTATGATATACTGGAGGCAATGTAATATGATCCAAACACACAGTTATAATTCATTTCATCATTAGTCACATGGGCCAGGACATTAGCATAGCAGTTAACTACTATCCGGATGAGCGTGGAACTCAGGAATATTTTTTAACAATGTAATTGCATTAGTGCCAGTTATAGTTTAATTATCCGTTGGTTATAATCACATGCTTAATGATAATTGGGCAATGGAATGATTGCTGACATGGATTTTTGAGGCAGAATCTCTGTTTGAGTTCAAAATACAGAAATCCAACCTATAGAGCAGTGTGATAGTTGCCATCATTTGGAGGATTTCAGTTTGTTAGATGAGGTCTGGTTCACTTAACTGTGGCTCTGTGGTTGATAGTACCTGAGTTGTAGCTCTTTAGGGATGGATTTATGGGCAGTCCAAATATTCTGAGCTCTTTTCATCTTCCCCTGAACTATCTCAGAGGTATGAAACCTCATCACCCAGGCTACCATTTATACCTTCAAGTAGGCTAGAAAAATCCAGTTCAACTCATCCATCTGTGGTCCAGATTTTGGCTAAGGTGCCTATCACTTCTCTGGAATGCTGCTTTGGTAGAAAGCATGCATGACCCTGTTACTTCATCCTCATGGTCACATCCTCTACAATGTGACTTTGCAACTTGCTACTAGTCATGTGGTTTCGTTGCCTTGGACTTTGGGGTTGGCCATGTGACTTGCTCTGGTCATTGGGATGTGAGGTCACATAACTGCCCTTCACTATTCTGACCTGCCCTCTCCTGTGTTCCACCTGTGCTAAATCCTGTGAGTCTCCAGACTGTAGCACATAGGTTTGCATCTAAATTATTCTCTCCTACTTACATACTGCCATATCCTCCGAGCTCCTTTTCTCCTGGGCAAACTGATTTACTCTTAAATAAACAGTCAGGAATCATATTCTCCAAGAAGTTCCTTGCTCCTACCCTTTACACGTTCCCCACTGTCCTTCAGGAAAACTCTCTCTTGCTGAATTGTTCCCTTGACTTCTAATTACTGGCTTTCCCTCCCCTGTAAGTTCCTGGAGGATAGGACATAACCCCCTCTGTCACTCCATTGCTCAGCACAGTTCCTGGCACAGAAGAAACAAGCCAAACAGTTTCATCTTTTTTTTTTTTAAGATTTATTTATTTATGCATACAGAATTGGGGGCAGTGAGAGTATTCACCAGAGACAGAGTGGGGAGCAGAACAGGCAGACTGACTAAGTACACTGCTGAGGGGGGCAGTGGGCGGGTCAGGAGAGGTCTGCCGCACTGTGTGGGTCACCTCCGGGGCTGGGGGTTGAACTCATGTGGAAGTGGCTTTATCTTCTCAGTGCTGTGCTTTAACCCATTGAGCCACCAGGGAGGACCCCAGTTTCATCTTTTTGTCTTTGGTTGTCACCTGCCTCACTCCAAAATTGGGTTTAAGTCATGCTTAATCAGGGATTAAAAATTAATTAAATGAAGAAACTGGGAGGAAAGAAAAGAAGGGGAAAAGCAAATGCTGGAACCTAGATTTGGATAGGAACCCTGAGTGTTAGGAAATTTGTATGGTCAAATTTTGGTTTCTAATTGAAATGCAATCTTCCAAATAGCTGAGGCAAGTAGGAAAATTGGAATAGTTATTAATGTTTACACTTTCAAATATTTCACAAAAAACGGTATGTGAATGATGAATAAGCACAATGAAAGATGCCCAGCATAATGGGTCATCAGAGAAATGCAAATCGAAACCACAGTGAGATCTCCTGTCATGTCCAACAGATGGGTTTGAATTAAAAAGTGCTAGCGGGCATGTAGGGAAACTGGAGCTCTGATATATTGTTGGTCAGAGTCAAAAAGTCTGGCAATTTCTTCTGAAATTAAACACGAACTTATCTTAGGGCCCAGCATTTCCACTAAGTCTTGAGATAAGATGTACATGATTCAGATGCAAAAGACTTGCACAGGAATGGCAGCAGCAGCTTTATTCATAGCAGACAGGAACTGGGGACAGCATAATCACCTTTCAATAGGTGACTGGATAAACAAGGTGTGTTGTAGTCATACCTTGAAATCCTATTGGGCAATACAAATGAACAGTTGACGCATGCCATGCTTCATGGGCATCATATTGTGAGACAGAAGGCAGACAAAAAGGATACTTAACTATAGCTATAAGGATTTCCTTTATGTGGAGTTCTAGAACAGCTAAATTAAATCTGCAATAAGCTACAATATTACAATCAAGGTTTGCCTGGAATGGGTGCAGGGTATGATGAATTTACGGCAATGGGACATGAAAGAATTTATAGGAACAATGATAATATTCTAGCTAAAGTGTCAGTGAACTTTTCCTGCTTGGGGTCAGAGTTTCTATTTCAGGTGTTCTCCATCATGTGGTCTGGGTTAGAACTTCTCATCATGCAAATGCAGCTACAGACAATATGTAGACGAACAAGCATTGGGCAGTGTTCCAATTTTAAGATTTTATTTGTGGACACTGAAATTTGAATTTCATATGTATTTCACATGTCAAGAAGTATTATTCTTTAAAGATGTTTTTCAATCATATAAAAATTATAAAAACCGTTCTTCATTTGTTGGCCACACAAAAGCAGAAAGCCAGCCAGATTTGGTCCACTGGCCAGTGTCTGCTAGGTCCAGTATTAAATCCCAATGTGGTGGTTGGATGGGCATATCCACTTGTGAAACTCATCAAATTACACTCTTTTAAATCTTTCCCTTATTTTGTATTTCATTTTAAGTTTACAAATGTATAGGCATGCAAGTATATACATATCAGTAAATACAAATTGTACTTAAGAGGAGATTCACAGTTTCCACAGATGAATGATGTGTGTGTGTGTGTGTGTGTGTGTGTGTGTAGTATGTCAGTCAGCTGGAACCCAGCCTCTCAGGATAGAAATTCCTCCTCTGAGTTTGGTGGTTTACTCTGGTTGCTGCAGGGCAGGCTTTTGATTGCAGATAGGTTTTGCTTGACCACCATACATGCTTGTGGGCCCTCCCTGGTGGCACAGCTGATTAAAGTGCAGCACTATGAAGCTCTACATAGCCATTGCAGCACAAGTTCCATCCGCAGCCCCAGAGGTGACCCACATGGCGCGGCAGACCTCTCCTGACCGCCCACTGCCCCCCTCAGCAGTGTACTTCGTTAGTCTGACTGTTCTGCTCCCCACTCTGTCTCTGGTGAATCCTCTCATTCCCTGCAGCTCTGGCCTATACTCCAGTTCTGTGTGCATAAATAAATCAATCTTTAAAAAGAACAAATGCTTGTATTTGCCCAGCCCTGGCCAGACACCTTCCCTAATTGCATAGGACCCTACCACTCTGTTTTCCTTGCCTGCTTTACTTTCAACTTCTTATCATCCTTCTATTTACATCTTCTCCCCTGTAGACAATGTGTATATTTGGATTTTGTACTTATTTTTGTCATTTGCACTGTTGTATATTTTTCAGTATCTTTACATCATTTGTAGAATACAGTGGGAGAGGTGGGGTCTTACCTGGTAGCCTGGAGGCTTCTCTAGCTCTGTGCCTAGAGGGAGCACAGTGAATGCTGATGGCAGTAAGAGGATAAATAAGTGCCCTTTAGACTATCCTCATCCTGTTCATTCTTTCCAAGGGAGTTTTGGTGAGAACTGAGAAGCAATGAGTCTGAGAGTATATTGTCTACCAGGAAAGCAGAGTGATAAATGACATAGTTGGAGCCTTTCTCCAGGTGGGTGATCAAATTATAGCCAGTGGCATGGGCTTTAGACATGTGTATCGATACAGTTCACATGTAGTTATTTACGTTTAGCATAACTGAAATAAGATAAAATGCAAAAACCAGATTTTTTTGGTACACTGCTCACGTTTGAGGTGCTCTTTACCCCCGTGACGAGGGGCTGCTGTCTGAAATCGCACACAGAAGGGTTCCCTCATCATTGAAACGTCTGTTGGACAGTACTGATCTAAACATGTGTTCTAGACAATTACAGGAATGAGAAAAGATAGCACACACGTAATTTCTAAATCTTCAATGTCAGCTACTGGTATATTCTAGGGATGGGACATCTATGGTGTCAAATCCAGCCTGTTTAGGTAAACACATTTTTTTTGGGACATAGTCTAGATCCTTTGTTTACATACTGTGTGAGCTTTCGCAGTTCAATGTCAGTGTGAGTAGTGACAGAGGTGACATGACCTGAAAGTCTAAAAGATCACTATTGACTGACCGTACAGTTATCTATACTGTGGTTTGTATTCATGTACCGAAAAGCCAATGGAGGACTATCCTTCCTAGGGTGCCACACTCCACAAGGATCACCGCTATTTTAGATTGAGAGGCAGGTAGAGAGATCCATGCTTGAAGTCGGTATAGAATGTCACCATTTCTGAAAGGAATGTAGGAAGTTGGGGGAAAATGACACTGTGGTCCCTACAGGAGTGGCATTTCTACGGTTTTCTGGATTGGGGGGGGGTTGCACAAAATATAGTCCCTGTTTTTACGGACATCCCTCACTCCTACTCACTAAATCTCTTGTTTCCTGGAGCCTGAATCCTACCGGTGACACAAGGAGAAGTTGGGTGTCTGGTTTAGGAGAGTTTAATACATAGTGGAACCTCATTCTGGATTCTGGAATCTGAATGACCTCTATGTTTTTCTTTGCTCCTGGGACTTTTGGTGTTTCTCAGTGCTCTGACTGCCCTTCAGCAGGCAGTTAGGAGAGGCAGCCCCAGCTGAATGATCACCTGTGTGGACACTCAGTGATATTTTCAGCTGAATGCTTGGCTTCTTTTTTCTAAATTAGTATTTCTCAGGCAGCTACTTGTTTACCACTTGATCACTCCTCCTTTTCAAGTCAGCAGTGGTATTTTTGAGAAGCACCGTGATTTCAGCTTTCCTGTAATGGGCTTCTGCCTCGGCTTGCCTCTAAAGGGATCACCTCTTTCTCTCCTTTCTGAACAGTTCAAACCACATTTGCAAGAAACATTTAAAAACAGGGGTACAGAGTGAAGTCCTTAAATCTGCAGGCCTTGCTGAAGAAGCATAAAAGAAACCTCTGATGATAAGTAAAAAAGTGAGTCATCCTTTCCTTTTATGCTTTGGCTTGACAAAGCTATTATTGGTCTCATGGGCAACTCAGAACTAAGAATTTTCTATTTGTCCTGTTCGAGTTTAGAAGGACTTCCTGACTCAAAAAGGTCAGTTTCGCATCGAGGCCTTGCTATTTATTTTAGAATTTAATTACACAGGCTAGTTACATCTTGGCTGAGGACATCTGGGTGGGAATAGCCAATTTTGAACAAAGTAGGAGATCAGTGAAGGAGAAAAAATGATGTGAAAGCTGAATTTAAGCTGCAGTTTCTATTTCATCACGATAGAGCACTTGCTAAGAAATAATTTTCTTATTGAAGAATTAATGTTGGGAGCTGTTAACATGCAAATGCCAAGAAAGAGATCCAGTGAAGCTTGGTATTTATGGAAACATATATTATTAATGAGAAATTGGAAGTTATTTACAGATGTGTACACACAGCTCCACTTACTGCAAAGCCTGAATGATGATGATACTTTACCTCAAAGGGGCTATGGAGTCTCATCAGTGCACAAGTGCCCTGTTTTTACTTCACCCACAGATTTTTATTTTGTAGTCATGACAGACACCAGTGAAAGATTGCTTTTGAGTCGAACACCGACTCACGTCACCTCTCAGGGACTTCTTTCTTATCTATAGAAAAAGGAGTCCCTGAAGCTCCTTCCAGCCAACGTTGCTGATTTCTTGTCAAATGCAGTTTGCACGCACAAGGCAACTTTTCACGAGGTGGAGAGGTTTGCTATTGTGGTCAGTCCACATTAACTCGCCCACGAGCAGCAGGGATCTAGAATTATTTGCTGTGCCTGTTCTCTAGGGCATCCTAATGAGCTATGGCAAATTGGAGCTGTTGAATCTTTCAGACAAGTCTTGCTCCCCCTGTGATATGTTCTGAGGTAGCACATTACAGAAATGAAGATGTGTTTTCATGGACTCTATGCTATAAAATATTTATGCCCTGCCTTTGGTTATATAAAGTATTTTGCAGTGTAGGTCATCTCAGCAAAATGTTCCATGACAAGAACAGCTTCCTAAAGCCCTGTGGATCCCCAGGGCAGGAGCATAAGATGGTCTTATAGAACGAGACACAGGCAGGGCTAATGTCTGAATATTAATGGATCATGCATGACTTAACCCTAAAAGAAGATTTGGCGTGAATAGAATTTCCAAGATGTATAATTAACTCTTTTATATTAATGAGAAATATAACTTCAAAAGATGTTAGCTGTCTCAGGGTATAGTCTACTAAAATTTAACTCTTTACTTCCTTCGTATGGAGGAATGTTCCACTATTCAAACCTGTGGGGTACACAGGAGAAGGGTGGGTTAGAATTGCTGCTTCCTTTGTCTTTTCTCAATGTAATTCTTTTGTAACAATTTAATAGTATAACTTTTTACTGGGTCTCCACACTCTTTTTGCTGAAGTTCCAGCCATACTGTGGGAGGTCTGAAGAAATATCTAAGAAAATTATTCTTCATTTATTTGGACAGTTAAGACATGTCTAAAGGAAGAAGCAAGTTAAAACAGCATACAATGAGGTATAAAGTGTCATGCACAGTATGACTGGATTCTAATTTGTTTAATGTTGATCATGAATGCGATCATGATTGCACAAAGCAAGAATTAATGCCAACTGGGGGAGATAAGGAACACTTTTTGGGCACACAGGATTTTAGCTACTTGTGAAATAGGCAAGGCTTTGAGCAAATAGGAAAAAAAAGAGGAAGAACCTGAGCATTTGTAAGGCTAGAAGACTTGCTGGCTGCTAGAAGTAGAGGAAAGCCCTTGACAGCTGTGCCAGATAGGATAAGCTAGGTCGTGCTACAGTAACAAGCAAGTCTTAGTGGCTTAAATTAGCCAAAGCTTATTTTTCACTTGAGTGTTAAGACCATGTTGGCTGAGGACTGTCACATTGTCTTCTCTCAGGGATTCAGCCCAATATAACCAAGACCATATGGGATGTCTCACATTGGTGGCATTGTTGGGGAGGAGGAGTAGGAGGAAAGTCATGCACTGGCTTTTCCAGACATCCAAATGGTAGTGACAGATGTTACCTCTTATATATTTCATTGGCCAAAGCTAATAGCTGTTGCCTGCTTAACTTTAAAGGGAAGTCATTTCTCCTATGTGCCTGAGAAAGAGAACCCAAGCATGAGTGAATAACTATAAGAAAACCAACCATGTGTCCAGGATGATGGAAGCTATGTGAAGTGGTCAGCACAAGGGAATTGCACACAGATGCACCTCTGTTTGCAAGTTCTGTCACTTAAAAACTGGGTGACTGTTGGCAAGAGACTGTCTACAGAATGAGATTAATTATTCTGATCTAGCAAGGTTATTGTGAGGACCATACAATGGCTGGTAAATATGGATTTATTTAGTTATTATGTCTCTCTCTACAACTTTCTATTTTTTTTTCTTGTTTTAGTTCTGCACTAAATCCTCTTCTACTGGGTCTGAAGGCATATTCTTCTAACCTTGCAATACATTTTCCTTTCTTGATTAAGTTAGTCCAGGTGAATTTCAGTCAATGTCTCTGCTGGTCCATGGGATGACTTTGCAAAAGAGAAAAAAGTGTGCCCTCAGCATGGACTCCATGTGTTGGTGAACCATACAGTCAATTTTGTATGAATTAAGAAAAGGTTCCCCTTCTTTTAGATAGCCCTATGGCAGGATGTATGGTTTGAGAGCAGAGACTGAGTCAGATTTCAACCCCATTTGCATTTTTACTGGATGCCCTTGTATAATGAACAACCTGTATGGCCATATGTGGTAGCCTTGATTTGACTTTAGCTCCTTTTAACAGCTTCCTGGTCCACTTATTGTCTGTCTTCCTTTTGTAAAAGGAGAGAGAACATTTAAATAGCATGTCATCTATTCTTGGGAAAATATACTACACACAGATTCCCAATATATGAATTCCCATGAAAATAACTAAGAGACATTATGTTCTCAGACTCTTAGAATATCCTCACTTATCTGCTAAGTTTCAAATCAATAGTATAGTTATTTATAAGCAATTCCCACTGATCTTAATGAGTTTAATGAATAAAGAATGAGCATAATAAGTGAGCTTAACTTCACCAAGAAATAATTTCTTATACAAAAGAAGTTTGATATTAAACTACCACCAAATATAATATAATTAAATCACATTAATTCTCTTAGGTATAATGTAATTGTCTGTACTGTGCATAGATAAGAAGCTGAAGGCAAATTTCTGGTGTGCCTTTGAGAAGAATTCGTATAACTTTAAAAATAACTCAGAGGATACCAGGAGACAGTTTTCTAATATATAGGATTATTTTCATGTACATTACTTACTGGAGCCGAGTTAGTTTTAATAGTCATGACTCATAGGATGAAATTTGAGGGGTGAAGTGGGGAATTATTGATATTAGCTTGCTCCTTGTTCTTTGGGGGAAGGGGCAGCGACACTCTGTTTTGACCCAAGCTCTGTCTGCTAAGTGCTGGCAGCTTCTTTCATACATGGACACAGTGAAAACCCGAGAGTATGGCAGGCTGACTAGTCACCCTCCCTACCCCCCAACACATCTGCGCTCTAATCCCAAGAACCTGTGAATGTGTTATCTTACATGGCAAAATTACTTTGCAGATGTGAATAAGTTATGGATCTTGAGATAGAAAGGGCACCTTGGATTTTCCAGTGGGTTCAGTGGGGTCTTTGGAAGAGGAAGGCAAGAGGGTCAGCCTCAGAGGACTCGGACATGGAAAACAGAGCTTGGAATTTTGTGGCTACAAATGTGAGCCACCTCTGGACGTCAGATGAAGCCCGACACTGACTTTCTCCTGGATCTGCCAGAGGAGCAAAACCTGCCAATCTCTTGATGTTAGTCTGTTAATGCTCATGTTTGACTTCTAGTCCCAGGATCACAAGAGGATGGGTTTGTGTTGCTTTAAGTGACGAGGTTGATATTTATTACAGCAGTTCTAGGAAACTAAGGCAGAGAGGCAGAAGGGAGCTTCCTAAGGATTTAGCAAGGAGGATGAGTGTGCAGACATGGTTACTTTGGGTTAATTTACTGGTGTTGGTGTCATAGGTCACATCCAGCTCACCACCTATTTTTTACATCCCATGAGCTAAGACTGGTTTTGACATCTTTAAATAGTTGAAAAGAATGAAAAGAAGAATAGTGTTTTGTGACATATAAAAATGATACTACATTGAAAATCTAGTGCCCGTAAACAAAATCTTATTGGAACACAACCATACTCTCTCATGTCCATATCGCCTGTGGCTGCTTTTACTTGACAATGGCAGAGCTGAGTAGTTGCAACAGAGACTGAATGGCTCATAAAATTTGAAATATTTATTACCTGGCCCTTTCCACAGAAAGTTTGTTGATCCCTATGCTGCAGTCAGGAAGGACTCAGCTTTGAGTCTGAGGTCTTTATGTTTCCTGTGTCTTTCATGAGGATGAGTTTACCCTTAACCCTCACTTTCATGGCCATTTGATCAACTCCGACACATCAATAAAGCTTTTATAAGCCAAACCCCGCTCAAATGCTACTTATGAAGCCTGGTTATCATGTAGTGAGCTTAGCATGCTCCTATACTATGATACATGTTAGAGACAGATGAGTAAGATATGATTTGTCCCTGAAGAATGATTACCTCCCAACAAAACAACAACAAACCCTGTTGTATATCAGATGCATTTTATCACTGTCAACACTCCTAACAGTTGCCTGAGATCAATAGTATTTGATCAATTTTCCAGATGACAAAACTGGGGCTCAGAATTGCTCACGAACTTACCCAGAGTTAGTTAAATAATTCTTTTTAATGTCTAAGCCTGGTATTTCTCTATCATACTCCAAGTCACTTGTTCCTGTTACATCCTCCATCAGCTGGAAACTGATGGGACAAACACCTTTCAACATTCTCATTCTCAACCAATCTGTAACTATCAGTGAAATTTATAGTTTTCAGATAGCTAGTAGAATTTGGGTATGTCTAAGATTGTTTTTTAGTCAAAATGTTATAAGAGCTAACTCATTAAGGTGTTGAAAGGAAATAGTAAATCAAAATTTGAGGCCACACTGGCATAGTAGTTTCCTACTCAGTGAGGCAACGGGCAATGGGAAAATTTATTTTAGCTGACAGAGTGAATCCTGCAAGGCAGACATATACCTACAATTCTGAATCTTCTTCTGTCTTTTTTGGTCTTAGCATATTGCATAATATCTCCTTTGGTATTAGCCAATCGTGTAGTGATCTATAGCCTTCCAATGGAAAGAACAGGGAACTATCTGTCATTTTGGTTCCATCTCCAGACATAGGCAGGGACAAAAAATTACCTGTTACATAGTGCCCATCTCTGGGGCCAGAAGTATTAGTGTGTGACCAAGGGATAACCAGGGATTCCCCAACTTGCACATTTTAAAAGGATCCATACATCCAGTGCACAAAAGCAGCGCATACTCAGTGTGAAAGAACTTTAATAGCCTTAGTGTTCATAGAGTGAGAGAATAAGAAAGGATATTACTAATGAGTTTCCTAGTAAAACACCCCAAGTTATGCATACCCTATGGGATAATATTTAGCCAAACAGTGTTGACCTGAAGTGGGTCCACTGCAGCCCAGAAGTTTCCCTATGTCTAAGACACCTTTTGGCAGGGAACTATAGGAGACAAAGCTGGGACAAAAGGAGATACCACATCAAGATGACTGCTGTCATTGTCAGCCTTCCCATGTGTCTCACACCAATATGTCTCTGTCTGCCCCTCGTCTACTTCTCTCCTTCCATGTCTTCTTCCCAGCAGTACCAAGGTGCAAGATTGGCCCCAGAAACCAGTGTTCTTCCTCCCTCCATCCCCTAACCCCAAGCCCACCTGCCTTCTGTTCAGCTCCACGCCTATTCCCAATAGCATGCTGGGAACTGTAGTCCAAGGTGTCTGCATGTGACTTGGTTAGGAAACAGGGTATCTTTCCTAACACATGTTATCCCTTGGTCACATGCTAATACTTCTGGCACCATAGATGGGCACTGTATAATAGGTATTTTTTGTCCCTGCCTATATGTGGAGATGGAACCAAAATGACAAATAGGATTTCCAAGATCCAACTGTAACAAGGGTATATGTGGTGGTTTCTTCATTTTTCAACAGTGGAATGGCTAAAAATTCAACTCAATTGTAAAACTGTCCACTGGGAGATAGATCAGATCCCACCTGCTAAAGGGCTCAGTCTCCTCAATCTGCCCTGCATTTCAGAGACCAGTTGCCAACCCAGGCTGCGACCTGTGCTTCTGACCAAATGGCTATAACCCAGAGATTCTCAGGACACTTTCCACAGTTTGATGATCATGACAGAATGGCCCAAAGAGCTCAGGAAATGCATTTACTCTCTAGCTTACCAATGTACTACAGTGATGTAACTCAGGAACAGACAGATGGAAGTGATGCATAGATAAGGGATGGGAAAAAGACATCCTCTACAGGTGAATCACTGCAAATATTCACATGTTCACCAACCTCAAAACTTTGTGGAATCCTCCCGTTTGGCTTTTATGGAGACTTGGTTGCATAGGCAGATTGATCAAATCACTGGCCATAGCAATCTTGACCGCTTTCCCCTCCCAGGAGTTCTGGGGGGGTAGGACTTTTCATCCCACCTCCATTCCTGTTGGTTTCCCTGGCAACCAGCCCCCATCTGCAGGTGTCTACCAAGGTTACTTTTATTAACATGACAAGGGATAGTTTTGTAATTCTCAGCACTTAGGAAGTTTCAAGGCTTTTGGGACCTGCGGCAAGAACTATGGATGAAAACCAAATACATATTTTGGTTACTGGAATGAGCAGATATATATTTCTTATAAATCATAGTATCACAGGTACCATGAAAGAAAATTAGTTTTTGACTTATTTTTGATCTAAATGTTTTACCTATCATTCCTTGCAGGCTTGTGGTGAGCATCTAATGAAATTGTGTGCGTGGAGTATTTGATGTCAGAAAATGTTCTCTCAATATGAGGTTGGTATTAAACTACACTAAATAGGGTGTGTTCTTGTTTCAACAAAATTTATTTTGTGCTTTCTATGTTCTTAGCACTATTCTGAGAATTCCTAGAAGACTGTTAAGAAGCACTGGCAGGTACTACAAATTCTCTTTCTTATTATTAGTGTTTTTGTTTTTCTTCTATGGCAGAGAAATCATATTTTATGTCACTTTGACCTGACTTTGCTGCTGCTCACTGTGGCTTATACATTTGTGAAATGTAATCTAGTAAAGGAAAAGCAGGCATTTTTCCTCCTGGAAAGTCCTGTAGCTTTGCCACTTTGCTCGGAGATGTAGTGGTAGTTTCTAATTTCCCATCAGTCAGAGGACAATTTATCCTTGGTGGAAGCAGGGGGTCTTGGGAGTGGAAATCTTGGTCAAGAATTTGTAAGGAAAAAGGCTAAAAGAAGAATGCCAATTCTGGAAGTATTTTATTACTGTATATTATTGCCCTGTGCCTGGTGTAGTATGAGAAGGATTGTGTGTAGATTATGTTAGCAAACTAGACTTGAGTCTCAATAAATAAGATCCTCCACCCAAAGCAGCCGCTCTTTCTTGGCTTGATTAAAAAGCTATGGGGGAAATTTTTAAAGAAGAAAAGATAGTTTTTTTTTTCTTAAAGATTATTTATTTATATATACAAGAACTGGGGTACTGAACAAAAGTGTGGGGTTCAGAGGATTCATCAGAGACAGAGTGGGGAGCAGAAAGGCAGATTAACTGAAGTACACTGCTGAGGGGAGCAGTGGGTGAGATAGGAGAGGCCTGCTGAGCCCTGTGGGTCACCTCCCTGGCTGGGGATGGAACTTGTGCTGCAGTGGCTGTGGACAGCTTCACAATGCTGTGTGTTAACCTGTTGCACCACCCAGCGAGGGCCCAAAACAGACATAGTTTTAAAATTAGGATGGAATCTATTTGTCAATGACTATTTATATGGGTGTGGTAGAATCAGACAGGCTTGAAAGATTTGCTCTTTATAATTCACAACTTACTACAAATCGCAGAGTTGCATCAGTATGGATATGGCTGGTTTTAAGAAAATACAATATTTATAAGTCCACCAATTTACAAACAGATAAATTAGAGGATGAGCACTTCCACATAAAGAATTCACTTAGGGAGTTCTCTTCTAGGATATTTAAAATACGACATGATTTATAAATATGGTTCAGAAAAGTATTGAGTACACACACACATGATTTACTGGGTTTAGAGTCTTTAATAAAGAATGCAGATGGCATGCTGTGTGACTCGGTGACTAAACTCACTACAGGCTTGTCCCATGCCACTTAACAATAAGAGCTATGAATTGTTGGGAGAAGGATCCTGCCAGGGACTGTCTTTGGACATTTTGCTGGATATGTTAAAAGCAAATGCTCTGACTATTCTTTACCTGGACCATTTCTCAGAGTTGTGTTTATGGTGAATAGGCTGGAAGACATGGTGATGTGTCTGGACAAAGAACAGGCTTGTTTTCTAGAAATCAACATGTCCCTAAGCCAGTGTTCCTCATCTGTGTTCAAACCCATTGCATGCACAACATCATCTGCAGAATCCACAGCACTACCCCAAAGGGATTTGGGGGGTTTGGGAGACCAACACACATGCTGATGCTCATGCTTCTTGCTGTACAATGAGTAGTAAAGCCCTTTGTCTCAGGCCCAGCAGTGTTATGTCTTCTGACAGTGCCATGAAACAATATCCCATTAGCTTGCTAGTTTGTGTAGAGGATGACACCAAATCCTAGACCTGAGAGTTACTTTAGTTTGATTATACTGGATCTAGATCTGGGATTTTGAGTTATGTGGGTACATTGTTGACTTGGCATAAAAATATACACGACTTTATTTTCCCATCTTTTTTATCTGCTTGAGACTCTGCTAGAATAGTAGTTACTATTTTATTGTCATAGGTCTAAGCTACAACAGCTGGTGTTTGGTTTGCACTTTTGTTGTTGTTTTTTGTATTTAGAAAGGGAATATCTTTGGTTCTGTTGAATTGCTATATTTTCCAAGTGTATCTCTTTAGATGTGGAACAGAGAAACTAATGATTATTAAGGATACTGCATGGGTGGGATTTATCCTATTAAAGTGTTCATACTATTACATATAGCTTCATGGCTAAACCATGTCATGACCATATATATTGACACCTATAAATCTCTCTAAGTATCTCCCTATCAATCATATATATTTTAAAAGAATCTTTAAACTGTTTCATGTGCATTGTGTGTTGTGTGCTACTAAGCTCTGTCTGCCTGGACTACAAGATAGTCAGGGCTGTGTTCTGAGAATTAGGATTCATGCTTCAGATGTAGGTTTGTATTTTGCTTGCTTGAGTTGGGTTCAAGCCCCTATTCTCTTAAATGGACTTCTCTTCTGCCAGAACATTTGGAAGGCAAAAGATACTACCTCTGTGGTAATATATGTGTGGGTATACGTATGGGTTGACTTTGTATATCTGATTTGTTGTGTGCACTTATGAATTCACATAGAGATGAGCTGGATTTATTTTAAGTGAACATGTTGAATTATCCAAGCAAATGTCTTCCCTTCAAGTTATCACTTTGGGAATATATATGTCATTCCCAAATTATTGCCAATATTATGGACAAGACTTTCCGGTAACATCGATAATGGGGATGTATGATAGTTTGAGCTTCAGGGGTGCTCAATCTTTGTGCTTACTTATCAGTGACCACAATGATTTATTTTATCATTAAAGTGGGTGATCAACTAGTGAACAAATACTAAGACATATAGAGTTACAAATTGGGTTTTTTTGAGTGTTTTGTAAACATACCCCAAAGACTATTGCCAAGCAAATTTCCATAAATTCTTATTGTTTTAAAACTTGTATTTTTTTTTTATTGAGGTAATGTTCATTTACAACACTGTATATGATGTAGTGGTATAGATTCACACATCTTCAGATATACATTGCTATACTACACCCACATCCTAAGTGCCAATAATCCTTCACCACAGGCCAGTAGGTCCCTCCCTTTCTGTTCTCCACTCCACGCTTCCCCTCTGGTAGCCTCAATTCTATAATCAGATTTCTAGGACTTTTTTTGGTTTACTTTTCCCTGTTCCTTTCTTTATATTCAATGCCACTGCTAGGTATCTATCCAAACAATGTAAAAACACCAATTCAAAGGGGTACATAACACACACACACACACACACACACACACTCCTGGGTTCACTGAGCACTACTTCCCAAAGCCAAGCTAGGAAAACAAATTAAGTTTGTTTGACAGATGAGTGAATTAGGAGGATATGGCATATCTCACAGTGGAATACTACTCAGCTATAACAAAGGTGAAATCCTGCCATTTGCAACAACAGGGATAGAACTGGAGGGACTTATAAGCTAAGCAAAATAAGCCAGAGGAGAAATACAAATACCAGATGATTTCATTCATGTGTAGGATATAAAGAAACAAATCAAAGCAGCAGACAAAACAAACTTTAGAAATATGACTGGTAAAATTCTTTAAATGATGGCAGCTCTCAGAACTCAGTGTGTGGTTTTCCAAAGTGCCAACCATTGTTGTTTTCTAGTGAGCTTGAGCTTCCTAATAAAATACCACAGCCAGGGTGGTTTAAATAATAGACACTTATTTAGCTGGAAAATCTAAGTCAAGTTATTGACGGATTTGGTTCCTTGTGGAGGGACCTTCTCCTGGTTTGCAGGTGGTCATCCTCACATGGAACAAGGAGAAGGATTCTGGTGTCTATTTCTCTGCTTACAAGGATGCTAATCCCATCACGGAAGCTTCACTCTTATGACATAATGTAAACCCAATTACCTCTCAAGGCTCACCTCCTAACACCTTCAAATTAGGAGGGCAGGGCTCCAACATATGAATTGAGGGGAGACCCAAGCATTCAGTGTTCATTCTACTATATTTAGCTGCATGAGTGTGAGGAATGGTGGATGAGTAACGTGGGCTCTGTGGCTAAGTGTACAACCTGATTAAAAGTGATTCCTACCAGCTGAGTTTTACTTTTTAATTCATTGCTGCAAGCTCTGTGAGCAACCAAGTGTTACAATACCAATGAGGCTATTTTAGTGACTGGTGACATTTTGGACTTAAAGTTCTGCCACATTTTGAGCTTTTCCCCACTTTCATGATTTGGAACAGCTAAGGAACTTGAATATTATCTGGACCAGTGTTCCCCAAATTTATTGAAAAAGGAGACTGTATTGCCACTATAATGAAAAAACTGCTTGACATGATAACCACCCAAGAAATAAACTGAACGTGATGTTATTAAATTCTAGATGCTGATGGTCTCTACCTGAACTTTGGTTTTTGTTTGCCAACAAGGGAGAATAGCAGCTACCAGAGAGACATTAAAGGCAATAATCCTGTGGTGGATTTTTGCACCTGAATTTGTTTCAGCACCCTTGGGCACGCTCCTCCCTCCACTGGCCATAGGACTTGCTTTAGTCAAATGTCATGCTGGCAGTGTTTCAACCGGTGCTAGACCTTAGGACTTTCCCTTTCTGGCTGTTCTTGGAAGCCCTGACCTGGCTCAGGCTAGCCAAGGTCATGAGCATCACACTCATTGCCCTAGCCAAGAGTCAGTCAATGACTAGACATGCGACCAGGTCAATCTGCTGACCCCAATTGCAGTAGACCTCAGCCAAACCAGCTGGGCCTGACTCAGGACAACAGAGTCACAGCTCCACAGAGGTGAAAACATTAATCAATGATTGCCCTGTGCTCCTGAAACACTTCAGGGAAGTTTTTTCTAGTACAATATCTTCAGTGTTGAATTTGAGTACCACCAACTGGCCATGGCTGATGATATGTACCCCATACTTCAAGAGATTCTGATCTATTTAAAATCTTCTGGAAAAAAAAGATATAAATATATTTTATGTATAACAACTGAAAGTCTAAAGAGATGAAATAAACTTGACCCAGAATTGATAGTTAGCTGGTAACAAAGACGATGCTGGATGGCAGGTTTCAGATATGTTGCCTATTTTCAGAGCCTTTTGCTGCCTTCTTCAGGGTTGGTGAGCTTAATCATGTGGAATTGGTGAGTGGGGATTTATCTGCTTATTTTATCTTTATCTCTTCTTCAAGTTCACCCACAGAATTAAAAACAAAAAATCATTAACAACTCTTTTGGATTACCTCATGTTCAGGATTGAATTGTATTTCTCTCATCTGCAGAAGATATATTGAGGTCCTAATCCCTGGTACCTGGGAAGGTGGTCTTATTTGGAGTCTTGGAAGAGATCGAAAGTCAAGGTGATTGCTGAAGGCACAGAAGGTGAGAATTCCCTGAGCGCCAACATCTCTGACTCCCCTGTAGGAGAATCAGCATTAAGATCTCAACATCATTAAGAAAAGAAGCAGGGGGGAATGTTCAGTACAGTATCTTCAGTGTTGACTTTGAGTACCACCAACTGGCTACGGCTAATGATATGCAACCCATCCTTCAAGAGATTCTGATCCAGTGCAAGTCTTTTGAACTAGAATATGTCGTGTATGTCACATAAGTCACATAAGTCACATACTGGATTTGGGTGGACCCTAAATACAGAGGACAGAGAGATTTGGACACAGAGACACAGGCAGAAGATAGTCTCATGAGCAGGAGACAGATTAGGACTGTGTGCCATAAAGCAAGGAATGCCAAGGATTTCAGGCAACCATCAGAGGCTAGGACAAAGGAAAGAAGGTTCTTCATGAGAGCCTCCAAAGAGATTGTGCTCTTTGGGCATCTAGCCTTTGGAACTGTGAAGTCAAACTGTAGTTGGAAGCCACCCAGCTTGTGGTGTTGTGTAGCAGCTATAAGAAACATTAATTTTTGCTTGGAATAATATTCTGCCTCCACACCCTTAATAAGATGGGCTGTATAGAGGCTGAAGAATAGGAAGACCAGGGATTCAAAAACGACTCCATTATCCCCTAAAAATATGCTCTGGAACAGAGATACCTTATGGCTATGCAGGAAATAAGTATGGATGACAGAGTGCAGTCAGGACTTGGGGTTCTTTCCATCAATGAAGGAAGCCACCAGGGCCACTGTATTCCATTCAGGCCACTGTGGCTCAGCCCTGTGCATCAGAGCAAGTCTGTCGGACAGGATGCTTTCCAGAGTTCCAAGACATGGTAGGAATTCAGGCTTCCCTGGCCAGTGAACATTCACCAAAGAACTCTACATAAGTTTATTTTTTGGGAGTATCACATATTTCTCCATCTTCCCAGTTTCTAGGAGGAGACATACCCAGAGTGGACATTCCCCCCTGCTTCTTTTCTTAATGATGTTGTGATCTTAATGCTGATTCTCCTACAGGGAAGTTGACGATGTTGGCGCTCAGGGAATTCCCGCCTCCTGTTCCTTCAGCAGTCAGAGCTGTGAGTCCCTGTCTCACTTGCCTTAGTCATTTCAATTCGTAGTCATTTGCATTTTGAAATCCTTATCCTGCTACATCTAAGTATTGATGGGTGTGTGTGCAGGGGGAGTGGAGTGGGGAGGGGGCAGGCCAGCGACGCCAAGACAATTTGCTTGACTTCTGAAGACCTCTCCAGATACTCCAGAAAAATGTGTCACTGTGAGGAGCCCAATTTGTCTGATTACCTTTTTCCAACATATGCTAGGGTCGTATCCTTAGACTTTTATTTTTGTTGCTTTCATTTGGTTAATTCTATTAGTGGCTTGCTCTGGACATGAAAGTCATATTAAAAACAAATGTCATCTCATAAGAAAAATCCCAAGGCCTCCTTTCCTTCTGATCTTCCCATCAATAGAGGAGTCTGGATGTTCAAATCAAAAGTGCTGCTTTGCATTAATTGTCTTCTATTCACCCTTTAGTATTTGGGAAATAATGCTCAGAGTGAAGAAGGAAGAAAGGTCGTCATTAGCATAGGGGATTGCATGACTTTGAAGCTGTCCCTGGAACTGGGTCTGGACAGTAAAGCAAATATGATGGCAGTTCTGAAAATGTGATCAGTGAGTTTGATGGCTGACTCCCAGCTGCCATGGAATAACCTTTCATGCTCGTGTTCTCAAGGGCTAAATGTGTTGGGTTCACCAATGGGTTTACAAAGACACACTTCCCAGCTTCCTTGTGGCTAGGGGGCCATGTGACAGTTTTGACCAAAGACAGGTAAGGACCAGCCTGCTGGGGGCTTCTGGGAAAATTCTGCTTTCTGAATCTGGGCATCATTCCTCCCTCCTCTTGGTCTCATTCTCTTCCCCGCGGTTTGGAATGCCTGTGAAATGTCTCAAGCAGGTGCAGCCATCTTGTGACCGTGCAGGAAAGGTCAGGGAATCATAAAGACTTTGCAGGGTTCTCTTAGCTACTGCCAGGAACCCTCCCCTCTGGACTTCTTTCGTGAGGGAAAATAACCCCCCATTTATCTACCTCCCTGGTAAATGGGTTTTTGTTGTGCACAGACAAACTTGATCCCTGGGTGACACTGGGATGTCTAAGAGTCTCAGTGCGCTGTTCTGGCTTAGGCTAAAGAGTTACCTGGAGCTGGGGGGAAACATGACCCAGGCAGGGGGAGAGCCCTGCAGTGCAGGGGACCCAAGTACCTATAAGCCGGCTGCTTATCATCTTCTCGGTTCACTCCAGGACTTACTGCTTTATTGGTGTAATGGATAGCTTGTCAGAGGGATTCCCTTAGTTTCTGTGCCTTTTGGGAGAATAGCATTTAATGAACAACTGCTTTGTTCATTTCCTCACTAATTTTCCATTGCTGGGGAGAAAAAGGAAGCTCTGGCTGAGATGATGATATGCTAGTGCCCATTCAGAGAGCCAAGTGCCTCTCTGTGAATTGAGGAGGAGGCAGGGTGGGTTTTTGTCAATAGAAAATGTTGTTTTGTACACAAGAAGTCATTCTTCATAAGGATAAAAACTAGAAATGTGGTTTTTCTGGATCATCTCTTTGCCTGACTAAGCTTAAAAAAATTTGTTCTAGATTGTTCATGTCATTTTTACCACAACAGCCTGAGGACTGAAGTTCTACTGGGTTCATTGAAATAGTTTTGCCTGAATGTGGGGATCAGAATATTAGTGGGGGATCAGTTGTCTATATGGTGTGGAGCTCTATGCTTGTCCCTGATTTGGGGGTCTCTCTCTGAAACCCAGAGTTAGAGAGAAATAACAGCTGGTGTTAGCAGGACTCCCGGGGGTGCAGCGGGACAAGCCTTCAGGATTCACTCTGCATTTCTCTGGCCAGGCCCAGGGGCTTCTTTCTTTTTATTTGTTTGTTCAATTATTCTGGCAGTTCTCTTCCTATAGCTTGACATGATATACCTGCCTCGGACAGAAAGGAGCCAGGACAATGTCATGATCTAGAAATGGAAGATCTGGGTTCTGCCCTCATTCTGCCACTATTATATGTAAGCAGGTAAGCCTGTTTCAGACTTTCACATCCTGGGTTGACCTGAGTTTAACAGGCGTGGTTACTCTGCTGGGTAGACACCCTTACTTGGCCTTTGGTCACCTTTGGCCTTGCCTTGCCATGGACCTGAAGTGTCTTGCTTGTTTTGTGAGTCTCCTTCCAACCCTCTCGTTGAAGATCTGGACACTGGAGTCTCAGGTTCTTTCCAGTCAGTGAAGTACCCGGACTTCGGAGTGTGTGCTCTGTTCCACAGTCAACTAAGTGTCTTCTGTTTGCTCTTTGCTCTGAGCTGTTTGCTTTAATCCCTGCTCCTGTGACTTAGGTGGCGTTCTCTTCATTTTACAGGCCAGGAAACTGAAATTCAGAAAAGTTATTTATCTTTCTTGGGATTACACAGCTGATAAATGGAGCTTACTCTTTCATCATGCACTTCTGTCTTGTCAACAGGAACTGCTGATATGGGCCAGCGGCTGCTTATGCATTATTTGCAACCCTCTTAACAACTCTGCCTTCCTACCGCCTTTATTTACCAGGTGGTAGAATTGAAGCACAGAGAGGTTAAGCAACTTGCTCCTGGTTACACAGCTAATAAATCATAGTCATGAAGTTTAAGTCTGGGCCTGTCAGCCTCCCCAACTCTTCTTTAACTGCTCTTCTCACTGAGAATGCTTAGATTTCCCCAGAATCTCAGTGAGTCTCTCTCAAATACTTTTGTTAGTCAACGGCTGATTAATAGAACATTTGGAACAGAGTTGACTGGGAAAACACATCTTATTTAAAGGCAGACTGTGTGTGGCATGCGGCGGAGGTGGTGGGAAGTGAAACTGCACCCCTAGTCCTGGTGTTTGGCGAGCTGGTGGTATGGCTCTGTGACTCTCACACCTTTCAAGCCTCTGCTCCTGACAGCCCCCTCTTGTTAAGCCTTCCCCTCAACCCCCGAGTATCTCTGTTCAGTAGCCACTGCTGAGGACTGGCTCTCTTGTGACTGCTTTGACCTGTAACTCCACCTCCCAATCATTTGCCGTCGGCTTTAGTGAGGTGAGGCACACCCATGAGAGAATAGCCCCAGTTCTTGGAATTTGCACCCCCAGGGAGTGGACCAGCGTCTTTCTGAAACTGTGCCCCAGTCCAGTGGAAAGGAGACCCCTGGAAAGTGTGTTAGTTCACTGCAAACTAACACTTGGTGTCACTGCTGTGGTTTCCAGCCTGCCAAGTCATCTTGGGAAAGATGACTTATTTTTTCTGACTCCCGCCCCCCACCCCACATAAATGTAGACTCTCAGGGCCCCAATCTCCCAGGGCAGAGCACGCCCAGCTCACCCTGTGCTGTGAGATCCGCCAGGCTCAATGTGTCTTCTAATCTGATTACATTTCCAGCCCAACTATCTTCATTTCTCACTTCCTAACTGATCTTCCTGCTTCCACCCCTATACTTTATTCTTTACTCAGAGGCCTCCTTGATCCTTTTCAGTTGTGACTCTCTTCATGTCACTTGTCTGCCATGAGCTCCAGTGGCTCCTTGTGTTCATCGGCAAAAGCTTAAGTCCTCACAGGAAAGGACCAGGGAGTAAATATTTTAGGCTCTGTAGGTGATGATGACAACGACTCAACCCTGTGGTAGCCTGAAAGCAACCAAAGCAGCATGTAAGTCGGTGGGCATTGCTGTGCCCCAACAAAACTATCAAAAAGGCAATAGGTTAGATTTGGTCTGTGGGTTGCGGTTGGCTAAGCTCAGTTCTGGATGCTTTGACCTTGGTACCTTTCGGTCGTCAGCACCCTCTGCTCTTCTCCTCTTTGTCAGTCTCACTGATGTCTACAAACACTCGAGGCCTTTGCTCAGTCCCTAGCAGCAGCTATTCTATCCAGAAACTTCTTCCTCTATCTGAGTGGTTCATTTTCTCATTTCTTTCAAGTTCCTGCTTAAAAGTCATTACCAGAGAGCCCTCCTTCTGAAATAGCACCAATTCTCTTCTTCTGGGCAGCTCCACTCTCTACTTGGCTTTATGTTCCTCAACATCCCTTGCCACTGCTTGGTTTATTTTTTCGACTGAATACATAAATGATCGTCTGAGCAGATATTACCGAGTGGCTCCTTTGAGCCAGGCAAGGTGCTGCACTTCCGCAAAGAAGAAACAAAGATCTTACTATCACTGGACTTAAAGCTTACCTGGGAAAGGCACACAAGAAAAGCAGTAAAAATAAATATAAATGCAGTAGATGAAGATAAATGCCAGGAAGTTGGGGGCGTGGCAGGGGGACAGGTGCGGAGCTCATGTACTTGTTTCTCATGGCATGTCCTGGCATAGCTGTGAATGTTCCTCTTCTTGCAGCTTCAGTGACATGAGCTCCTTTTCTCAGCCTAGAGTTAGATGTTGCAGAGCTGGTGTGTCTGTTAAATCCTGGTACCAACAGGGGGCACCACAGACTGTGCTGAACTGGCTTTGCAAAGAGGTGTGCTTAAGACAGGGGCGGCCAGCTTCTGAAAGGGTGGAAACAGAGGTAAAGTCTGCAGCGGAGGGATGGGGATCTTGGAGGTTACGGGTTGTAACAGGATCTGAACACAACTGCCTGCACCACAAGTGTTTTTCATGGAGCCCTGCCTGCACTCCCAGGCATTACGGAACAATGCACTTCTAAGTCAGATGCTTAATAAATCAGCCAGGCATGCATTATTATGCCGCAACGGAGCTCTTGTTGTGTCTTAATGCTCAATTATACAGTACAGAATCTAGGTCGGGCTTTCTATCATCTTGGATGTGTGGCAGGAATGGCTCTAATTGCTCTACATGGAAATGGATTCATTTGTGCCCTGGCAGAACTGCTCACTCTGATTGACATGTAGATTGCAGAACCTTAGCTAGAAGCCTAGGCTCAGAGGACTCTAGATTGTGAGAGGGACTTCAGAGGCCGTTGTCCAGTCAGGCACAGATGGGAAAACCGAGGCCCACCTAATGGAGGTTACTGGGCCAAGGTCATAAGACCTGTGGCAATTAGGACCACAAGTTAGGCTTTTGATTCTGAGTCAAGTGCTCAGATCCGAATCATCACTGTGCTTCTGTTGTCTGCAGTATGAGCTCCGGACAGTGACATTCTGTGGCCATCTGACTCTGAAGCTAGCAACCAACTGCAAGAAGCTGTGGCTCATTTGCTTGAATAAAAATGGACCATCACTGAAAAAAAAAAAAAAGACTTCCATATCTTCCATATTTTATGGATCCCTAAGGACTCAGTGAACTCATGCTCCCAGATTAAAGGAAAGAGGAAAACCATACCCTTCTTGCTGAACCCTGCTGCCTGCTGGCTCCCCAGCGCCCCAGTGGACTCAGGAATGGAGATAGCCATGTTTGACAGCTGGAGAGCATTATCGCTGGAAGGTTTGTGTTCTGACTTTACATTTGATTTACATAGATCTGCATACTGTATGCTCCAGGCATTGTTTTCTATTTCATCCCATCTTCACATCTTCCCCATCTCCAAGCTCAGTTGGTATTTTAGCTTCTTCGCCTCTGTAGGATGAGGTGAATGCTTGGCCAGAGTCAGCTCTGGAGAAACTTCTGGAAGTTCCACCTGAAGGAAGAGGTACTGGGACAGTGTGACTGTTGAGTCAATGAGTCAGTGCTGTGGTGTAGACCTTCTGTCACCCATTCCCTTAAGGTTACAAGGCAGAGATGGTTTAGTTAAGTGTTTATCTCTCATAGCAAAGCTGTTGCACAAATGCCCAGAAGGTAGCATGTGTGGGTAGTTTCTGAGTGTTGGGGCCAAGGTGGTATCTTCAAGATACCATGGAGAGATGACTACCTTTTGGCCACCTACATCGTCTTTGGTGAGAAATAGTCTGAAGTGAAAAAAGCAAAATAAAACCACAGTCAGATACGATTTCCCCACCTAGTTGAGAAATAGTCTGAAGTGAAAAAAGCAAAATAAAACCACAGTCAGATACGATTTCCCCACCTAGTTGAATGGCTGCAGTTAAAAAGACTCTTAAAACCAAGAGTTGACAAAGATGTGGGTCAGGAAGAATGCTCACTTACACTTGTTAAGAGTATAAACTGGTATAGTTGCTTTAGAAAACTACTTGACAGAACTTCTAGCGGTAAACACGTGCCTCTCCTATAATCTAGTGGTTCACTCTGGGTCTTTCACCAAGGAAGATGTCTGTGCACAGAATTCACATACAAGATGTTCCTCCTGTTCCACCCATAACTGCAAGAATGTTAGGAATTCCCCAAGATCAATAAGTGAATTGGAGATTCTCATATCATTAAATAAAGCATGGCAGCAAAAAAAAATGAATTCCTTGTACACAAAACATGGATGAATCTCATCAATGAAATGCTCAGCAAAAGAAGGACTCCATTCATATGAAGTTCAAGAAGAGCAAAGTAAGTCCTTGAGGATAGAATGGTCAGCATTGTGGTTACTTTTGGGAATGGGAGATAGATTTACCTGGCAGCATTCTGGGATGCTGAGACCGTTACACATGTGAAAGTTCATTCATCCACTTAGTATTTGTACACTTTACCCTATGTCTGTTATATCTTAATAAAACCAGAGAAGAAAAGCAAGGATGAGGTAAGGAGAACTTCAGGCCATCCTGATCCTGTCTGCTGCATCCAGAACTCTCCAGAACCCAGCCTGAAGCCCCAGATTCTGACTGGAGACTGCACCTCAGCATTCTTGCCATAAGCTCTGCTGCCTACTACCAGATTTGATGTTTGGCCACACCCCTGCCTGCCTCCAGCCTCTGGATTTGTACAACACACGCTCATCAAATCTATCTGATGGTGTCAATGTTTGAAATAACTCTCCCACAGCCTGCCTTCCCCACTCTCTACCCTCGTAATCTAGTCCTTAATGGTGAGGATGAGATGGGCCTAGGGGCTCTTCACACACCATATTCTCCACCTGTTACCCATCGCTACCTCAGTTCTCAAGGAACATCTGAAAGGAGCACTCCTGGCCCTCTGACCTCTGTTACTAGCCGGGTAACAAGCTTCAGGTAGTTTTAGGGAAGCAGACTGCATGACCCATTGGACTCCTTTTCGGCTACACTAGCGAACAACTGAAGGTCTGTAATCATACAAGACCACTTCTTCTAGACACGGATGGCAAGTACTTCACCAGGGTCCACCCCTTTCCCTGACTCCTTCCAAGCCAGTGCATTGCAAGGAGCACAGGAGACAGTGTGCACTTAAGACTCTCGAGAAGAGCCGCCTTTTTAAGACCAGCCCAGATACCACTACAAAAGACAACCTTTGTCCTGTCTTCCACAGTAACTGCAAAAGGCATAAGAGAGCCAGAAATTTTAGGTCTGTTTCTTAGATGTAGAGAGTGAGAGAAGGACTTGCTCTTGCCCACCAGAGGCTTAATAAGAAGGTACTCCTAAGTCGTAGAAGGGGTGCAGCCTTAGGCAAAAGCCCCCCAAAATGGCATCACTCTGATAGGTGGGAAGGTTCTGGAGTATAAGTTACTCTCAGAGCTGTTTGCTTGTCTGCCTTCCTTCCTGTTCACGCTTGGTCAGGACCTCCAGGGAGAGAGACAGTTTCTGGCTGCCTGTGTGCAGGCAGTGTTTCTGTGACCTGAGTGCAGTCCTCCAGGATGGACCTCAGGTGTGGGTGTGCAAAACACATTGCACCCAAACTGGAAAGACCTGAACACAGTCCAGCACTAAATACGATCAAAAAGAAAAAGTCAAGAAGACCCGGCTGTGTGGTCCTGACAGTATTTCCCTACTCTGTGGAAGAGATAGGGGGAGAAGGAAAATGACTGAGCTCCTGAAGGCCAGTACCTACCTGAACCCCGAAATGATTGTCCTCAGAAGGGCCAAGGAGAAAGGGGCTGAGACAATGCGTCTGGCTGCCACTCCAAGGCACGGAGGGGTCCCCTGGGGAGAGACCTCTGGCTCCTAACTCAGGTGTAAAATCTACTTGGATGGTGATTGCTTCTGTTTTTCGAAAATGGCCTTATTCCAGGCCCTCCCTAGTGGTACAGTGGGTTAAAGTGCAGCACTATGAAGCCACTGCAGCATGAATTCGATCCCCAGCCAGGGAGACCCATATGGCGCTGGAGACCTCTCCTGACCCGCCCACTGCTCCCCTCAGCAGTGTATTTCAGTCAACCTGCCTGCTCTGCTCCCCACTCCATCTCTGGTGAATTTTCTCACCCCCCGGAGCCTCTGACCTGTGCCCAGTTCTTGTATGCATAGCTAAATAAACCTTAAAAAAAAAAAGCCCTCATTTCAGAGTGTTTTCATGGGCATGGCTGCATTTTCATATCCAGCGAGTTGGGCAGAGGCTTTTATTGCCATCGATCATGTAAAATAAAGGGTTGATGCCCTTTCCAGGCAGGCTATGTCTGTGTGCTGCTTTTCCAGGTCAGTGTGTATCTGTCTGGAGCTGGCCCTGGCTGCATCTGTGCCCAGATCGCCCTGTACCTGGGCGATTTCCCACTGTTAGGCCGTCCTCTCGTTATTCCAACTCATTTTCTTTTCCTGTGCAAAAAGATAGTGATGTGGCACCTGGCCCGCATGTCAGCACAGCACACCTCTAGCTGCTTTTTTTTTTTTTTAACCTCTCTGGGCCTCAGTTTCCTCATTTGCAGTACAAAGAGTTTGGCCTCAATGACATCTCCAGTCCTGGTTCTGCGCGTGTGCATGTGAGGGTTGCAGGCGGTGGGAATCGTGTTCCTTTGTTCATTAGTAACAAGCGCTGGCCTTACATGGTAAAGGACGCTCCTCCACTTTGGCTTCAATAGCTTAAATTTTAGGTAAAATTTTTCTTTAAGAGGAGGGAACTGGCTGGTGTAAGGAGACCTGTTTTTTTTTTTCTTTTCTTTCTTTTTTTTTTTTTTTAACAAACATGAAAGCCCTTGTCTTCAGGGAAGAAGAGGCTGTTGGATGTGTTTTGAATGTTTCAAATCAAAGGTTGCCAAGGGCTGGAGAGCTATAGGTTTCAATAAGCACCTTCTTTCAGTAATTTGAAGAATTTCGCTTATGAGGATAATGAAATCTTCAGAAACCCTAGGAGACATACCAAAAAAAAAAGAAGAAGAAATGACTCATCAGTGAATTTTGCCTAAGTATTCTCTCTCCCTCTTCCATGAGGGTCTCTTCTGCAGATTCTGTCTTCTGCACCCTAATTGGGTCTCTGAATGCTGGTGGAGACCACTCCCCCCTCCACCCTCACCTGCCAGAATCCAGGTCCTCTGGTTCTGGGCTGCTCTACTGTCCACAGGAATCCCCGCTGACCATGGCCATGGCTTATCCTTGTCATCCTGCTCCTCACAGGATTGCCCTCATAAAAACAAAGGTGAGGATGTACAATTCTGTGACCAGGCATGTAGGCTTCTTCTTGCTGTGGAATCTGCACCACCCTGGGGTTAAAGGGCCTCAGCTGGGTGTTAAATGCCCTGAGGTGAGGCTTGTGTGCTGGCCTGACATCTAGAATGTGCCCTGTGCCGAGATGGTTGAGCTGGCTTCTTTCCTTTTATAGGCCTTCTTGAGATTTTGCCAGCATTCATTCCTAGCTATTTAAAGATTAAGAAAAGAAATACATTTCTGAGAACTTAATTTGATGTCATTTCAGGGGAAAAACGCATACATTTAGAAAAGGCAACATAAAATCCTAAAAGACCCAGTTGAAAGGACGAGTTGATGTTTAATTAAAAGCAGTGGGGATGGATGAATTCTATACATTTTCGAGGATCAAATTACCTGGAAAGAAAGAAAAATTGAGGGATGGGTATAATACAAACAAAAAGCGGAGTTCAAATGAGGACTTTAAGAAATTAAAATCAAAAGGCACTCTTCAAAAAGAGTGTCCATCTTGGGTATTAACCTCCAACATTGACATGAAAACAATTTAAAAAAAAATAGACAATGTGCATTTGGGTGTGCTTCAGATCTCTGGGCCTCCAGCTTTCTGTGGGAAGCTATGGTTTCCCATCATTTGCCTGCTGTTTCTGGTGTTTATACTCGATGTGCATCTAGGATTTCTTGCCCTCTAGCCTGAGAGAGGAGGACATTTTGTGACTCTTGTTTGGGGTGTCCTCTCAGAGTGTGGATGCAAGGAAAAGGTGGAAAATCACACCTGTTACCAGGGACTGAAATTCACGGTTCTGTTCTTGTTCATTCACTGGTGACTCAGGGCTCAGGGGAAGTGAATTTCTTTCTCTGAGGCTGTTCTCTTGCTATAAAAGAGGCCCTTCTCAGCATCACCCTACAGTACTTTCTGTGACGGCACACAGGTTCTGTTTGTGCCTCCCCCTGGGGTCACCACTGTCAGATGTGGTGACTGAGCCCTAGCAATGGTACTAGAGTTTCATTTTATTTGCTTTCAGTGACTTTAACGTTACATTGCAATAGTCACACAGAGCTATTGGCTACCATATACAAAGGAGCAATTTTAGATGGTTGCTGAGATCCTTTCTGCTTCGAAAATGCCTAGACTTGTATTGCTAATTGGTCACAAAGATTCATGAAACCTTTATTCTGGGTCTGAACTGGGTGCACTTTTAGCTACTAGGAGATCAAGGATGAGTAAGATAGAGTCCTTGTTCACCTGGTGCTCACAGTCTTATGGGAAGGACTCGTCAGAACTTTCTAGAAACTGAATGCTGTGGGGCCCCTGGAAAAATGAAAAGCAGAGCCAGCTTTCGTCGATATTCTTACACACGGTCTCTCATATTTGCTGAGCAAGGATGCGCTGTCAGGCAGTTTGTTCCATTTGGTCTGGCCCACTTTTCCTCTCTAACCTTAGGAGCTAAAAGTAACCTGAACATTTGCCAGCTGCTGAGTCCAGACTTGGTTATTTTTAGCTTGAGGAGACATGAAACTTATTAGGGTAGAGGACCTCAAAGGATGGGACTGAGAAATGCTTTCATTTAGTGAGTGAGAACTTAGGTGCTTTTGAGCGACACTGGGCTAAGCATCAGGGCGGGTACCCCCACCTGGGGCCTCCTCCTGGGGAACTGGTTGGCTTTTTGAGGAGGAGGCGGCATCACATAGCAAGTAGAGACAACTTAAAAATATAACAATAATAATAATTAAAAAATCACATAGGGCTTCCCTGGTGGGCTAGGAGTTAAGTCTCAGCACTGTCACCTCTATGGCCTGAGTTCAATCTCTGGCCACGGAGCTGACCCACATGGTGCAGCAGACCTCTCCTGTTTCTCCTGCTGTTGCCCTCAGCAGTGTACTTCAGTCAATCCACCTGTTCTGCTCCACACTCTGTCTCTAGTGAATCCTCTCACCCTTTGCACCCCAGTTTTCTATGCAAAAATAAATAAACTCTTTTAAAAAGTCATGCAGGACAACCCAGTTAAATCTGCTGGTTCCAAGTTGTGGTTTCTGCAAAGGTACTGGTTTGGTGATGGTGATTTTAGAGTAAAGTTAAAAAAAAAGGAATTCTAGGCTTGCTCCTTTTAGTGTCAGCTGGGAGAAGTACAAGCTTGTTCTGGGGCTGAAATAATATAATGTGCATGAAAGGACTTCATAATCCATTAAACATGTTCTAATATTATACTAAGGTCAAATTATTTCTTAGGCTCTGAAATCTCCTTGCAGACAGTAATTGTCTAGGCGAGGGCCTCTTGTTCAGCACACGGGGGTGCCCAGAACAGAGACCGAGAACTTGGGGAGCAGCGTCTGCAGGATGGTGGGGCCCTAATCTTTAGACAAGCTCTCCAACCTGTCTGTCTGCACTGACAGGCTGTACGCTGTGCCCAGGACAGAGACTAAGAGCCAGCCCAGCAGGTGTGGTTCCACTTCTGCTAGAATGACCTGATTTAATGATCTATGTGCTATGTATAAAGTGTTATTAAAAGTATGTTTTGGATACCTACACGGCAGGGGAGATATGATGATCACAAAGGTGTTTTCCCAGAGCAAGGCTGATCCATTGCACTCCAGGTGTGCTGACCCCTGCAATTTCCCCCAGTGTGGGAAACTCGACTGCATAATTCATGGTAGTGGGGTACTGCGTTTGCGTTCTCCCTGAAAAACAAAAAAAAGTATTTTTTGGTAAAGAAAAAAATTGAACTGGTTGGATGTCATGGATGCTGATGGTGGATGGGGTCACCAGGGGATCCCGAGGGCCACCGAAGCAGACTCCCCCCACTTTGAGAATTTGCTTTCTCTTAGGATGAAATGGGTTTGAAGCTATGGGACCTGTAGGACTCTGGGAGAAACGAGAGGGCACCCTGGCTTCACCAGCCATCTGAGCCTTACTCATGAAGCTCCTCTGAGTCCCCCCTTGTCACCCAAGTCAGCCATTGATATTGTGTCCAAGCACAAGCAGTGGCCAGCAAGCTGGCTGTATATGCCGAATGCGTGTTGTAGGCTCTGAACGGCATCGCCTCTTCGGTTTCTTGGTGGGATCATTTCTCTCTGCCCTGTGGACTCAGTCTCTACTCTCCTCCACCCTGCTCTGTGCCCACGGGGACCATATCAAGGGGACTGTCTGACCCTTCTTTTGGGTGCGGCTATTAGGAAGAGCGGAGGCCCTGAAGGAGAAAGGGGAGCGAGTTCGGGCATCTCTCTATCCCCCGCCCTAGCAGCGGGGACGCTACCGGTGGCTGCACGCCTGCAGTGGAGGCTGTCACTCACTTTAGGCACCCCTTCTTCATGCAGCCCCCACTGTTTTCGGGTGCAGTGCTCATCTTGGTCTCAGTGCCCCCTCAGGCCTAAGAGAGATAATGGCTGTGCCGTTGCTGCCCCTGGCACGCGGCACCTTCTCATGTGCCTCTGAGAATCCTCCCTACTCCTCCTTAGTTCATCGGTTGAGATCTCCTTGGACGGCCCCAGTTTGAGCTGTTTGCTCCCAGGTTCTGATGGATACACACACTGCGCCCACCGAGGTATATGCAGTTATTGCCTCCAACTTGCTGATGAGGAAAATGAGAAACAGAGAGGTTAGTACATGCGTCCAAGGTCACACAGCTAATCAGTAAGCCCAGAGGATTAAAAACCAGGCAGAGAGTCCGCTTCTAGAAGCCTCACTTTGAGCTGTGCATTACAGCATCTCTTAGCGCAGGGGAAGCGACCCAGACTGTGGCTTCCAGCACAGACAGCTTCCTGCCCACACTCCCTTTGAGATCGGCCTTCTCATTAGTACCAGCCTGGCCAGGGCCAGGAAGTGCCTGGCAGGCAGCTTGTAAGAGGTGACAGTGTCGTGAGGGCAGGGGACGAGTGGACAGCACGTTTGTGTCTGTGGTTGGAAAAATAATTCTAAAATAAGAAAACCCCTAATTAATTAAAAGAGGAGAAAATAGCCTCCCAGTGTGCAGGGAATGGCAGCCTCTCCCCTAGATGATTTCCTTTGGTGGTGGTGGTTTTGTCCTATGACTCGCAGCCTGGAGCCACACGCAGTGACTTATTGCATCTGGGAGCATCCCCCTCGGCCCCCCTCACCCCGACTCGTGCAGGCTTTGGCTGGGAGTGACAGAGCCAGCGTATAGCGCTGCTGACCTACTTCCCGCCTGGCTCTCCAGCCAGCAGCCCACGCTTCATCCATTTTAACCAGCTTTTCAAGGTCAGGACTTTTCCATGCAGAGGCTGGCTTTTGCTTGACACAAAGCCAGTACCATCAATTGTTCTATTTACTACATGCTCAGTGTTCCCTTTCTTTAGCCGAATAAAAAGTATGGGCTGGGCTCCTGGTTGGGACAGATAACAAAGCAGTCGCTTTGAGCCTCCCCGGCCACTCAGTCTGGGCTTCGTGCCTTCCAAAGTGCAGATGATGGAGCCTTGAGGCCGAACCAAACGCAAGCAGCTCTGGATTTAGGCTATGCAACCGCCTGCATGCTCCCCTTTGTGTGGGGGACAGATGTACGCTGCGCATAAACACAATGTCTTATTCTCACTTTTGTGCTCAGGCCGTCTGAGCGCTCCTTGCAGGCAGAAACCACTGCTCTGTGTATCCATTACCGCACCTTTCATCTCCAGAGGCTTTGTGAGCAACTTCCAGCTGGAGACACAGACTTTTCTGGGTTGATAAAGATAAATTGTATTTTGTCAGAGAGAAAGGAGAAACATTTTCTTGATTATTCTCTAAAGAAAAAGTCCAGGGAAATGGGATCCCCCCCCCCCCAGTGCTCAAAAGACCCCCTTCAAAATGAGCCTACTTCTCTTTGCTGTGTGGTATCCTCAACCTGTTTGATCTTTGGAGAAGCTTGGTGGCGATTGGGTTCCAGGAGCTCGTTAGGAAGAAAAAGGACACATAACTTTCTCTTCTCATGGCTGCTAGTGAACAACAGTCAAGTTCAGGCGGTGGAACACAGTGGGGCACAGCAGAGCCCGGGGATTCTGATCTCAGCTTGTTCCCTTGCTGAGTGTCTGAATGCTTGCTTGTAAGTTACCTGGGTTGTCTGGGCCTCAGTCTCCCACTGAAGCATTAGAGATAGTAATTGCACTCTTGGTAGGTGTTGCAAGATGTAAATGAAATTAAATGTCACAGGGCATCAAAATAGGCTTGGCAGGTAGTTTGTTAGCTTTTAATAAATGTTGCTGATTGTTATCCATCCAGAGAAGGCAGGAACACATCTAGGGGGGTGTGTGTGTGTGTGTGTGTGTGTGTGTGTGTGTGTGTGTATACATGTATACATAGGGGCAATCATGGAATTGAGGTGCTGGGAGAAGAAAGCCTGGAGACCAAGGAGAAATGGGAGAATGGGGTGAGGGGGGCGGTATTCTAAAAAGGGCAAGTGAGATCCATATGTCCTTGAGACTGATTCTTTTCCTCTATTGGCTTTATATCCAAGAAAGTGAGGAGACTGTTTACTTCTTGACAACTTTTTTTTTTTTGAAGATTTATTTTACTTATTTATGCATACAAGAGCTGGAGTTTAGGCCAGCCTGGGGTAGGGGTGAGAGGATTTGCCAGAAACAGTGGGGGACAGAACAGGTAGATCCACTGAATTATACTGCTGAGGGGAGCAGCAGGTAAGACAGGAGAGGTCTGCTGCTCCATGTGCGTCAGCTCCCTGGCTGAGGATCAAACTTGTGCTACCGTGGCTTCAGAGAGCTACATAAGTGCTGAGACTTAACCCTTTGCACCACCAGGGAGGCCCACGGGTCACTGTCTTGCCTGGGTTGTACAATTAGAAATCCGAGCAAAAGGTTTTGCATTTAGCAGAGCTCCAAACGTTAAGGCTTGCAATATCCCAAGACCGGTCAGAGAGGGATCAGTCCTGGCAGGGTCACTTTTGATGTTCAGGATGCGATAGTGACCTTTTGTCCTCATTAAGTCCTCTGTCACCAGACCTGAAGCCCGTCACTGTCCAGAGAGCCGCTGGAATGGACTCAGCAGGCTGCCGTGCCTCTGACCTCATGGGTTTGGGGTTCAGGATATTTTGACCTTGCCATTTTGCCTCTAGGACAGTGAGAATACAAAAATCTTCATAGAATCATGGTGATATCAGCTGTTCAGAACCAAAGAGAGTCAGAGAAAGAAGGAAAAGCAAAATGAAGGTGAGAAAGGGACAGACAGAGTGGAAGGCGGAGAAGCAGAGAAGAACATATATAAACACTTAGACACAAAGAGAAAGACACAGTGACAAAGACACAGACTTAGGGAAATTGGGGGGTTCACAGAGGCGGCTGCACAGGGGGAGAGGAGACAGAGAAACGGAAGACCTGAGAGAGAACGAGAGACAGAGAATGGCAGTAGGAGAAAAGCTGAGCCATGAGCGTGCAGGTGCGTGCGTGCAGACGCAAACCCACTGGCCAAGTTTTGGATGCAGCAGAATGTAAATACTGGTGGGGAGTTCAGCCATGGGACTGGGCTGCCTTCATGACCAAATGGCAGGGCTAGTGCAGAATTCTAAATTCTTTCTAGGGTGCTTGATGGACAGAAGTTTTCATGCTCACAGAGTCTCCTTTTAGCCTAGAGTTCTCACTGAAGAAACCCTTTCCTGGCTGAACAGACATTTCTGTGTGACTTCACAGATTTTCCCCTCCCGATCCCAGGACCTCCTCATCCATTGTCATAGCTCCACTCCCTCCTGAGACTGGGGGTGTACAGACAAGGTACGGCTACTACCCCCTTCTTGCCAGGAGCCTGTGGAACTGGAGGCCTGGGGGCCCCAGTGGAAGTTGGTAGTACAGAAGGAAATAAAATGTCTGTGATTGGGCACCGAGCGCCGTGAGGATCATACTAAGCAAAGTTTTATATGGCTGTTTCAAGATCTCAACATCCTTACGGTTTCTTAAATCCCAAGGAAATGGGCCCAAAGACACAGAGAATGTAAACTAGATCTTTGAAATTCCCTTTGGTTGTTCTCTAGAAACTTATTCCTGCAGAAGCGCCTTCTGATTGACAAAAGCTCACTTTTATATTCACAATCTCACCCTGGCAAGGTCTAGTCTAAATCACCCTCAGAGAATATTGTGCAGCAACTTCTAAAAAGCCAAATCCTCTCGATTTATGCATCTAATTGACTGTTTTTCTCTCTCAGAGCTTTCCTTTGTACATAACCAAGCCCAATTTTGAGTGCCTATCACACACCACTACACCACGATGTTGGAAGGTACTTTTTCAATTTAGAGCTTGAAATTCCCTGAGTTTACTTTCAAGTCCCTTGTCATTTGGAAATTTATATAAAATTTCCCACCCCCTCCCAACCTCCTACTTTCTGCTCCCTTTGGAAGCAGTTAATTAATTTCATTTCTCAAAGATGCTTTGTTTCCTTAAGTAGTTCAGTCTGGCTAGTCCTCCGCTGGGTATCACTTTTCGCCAGCACTTTACTCAAACTCATTCAGAAATGGCTCATTGTGGGCCAGTTGTCTGGGTCTGATGGGACAATCGCTTATGAGGTCAAGGTCTGTGTACATCACTCAGTCATTCAACAAGCGTTCCTGGGTTCCTGATCTGGGCCACGGACTGAGGATAAAGAGACCTGGCCTTTGTGAATCTCTGCCTCTTCATGACCCCAGGTACAGAAGCTGGGTGGGGTCTTCGCAGACACTTTGTGGGATTTCTATATTGAAAGAAAATCTGGGCGCTAAGGAGCAAGACCAAGCTTTTGGCAGGGATTGAGAGAGCAGGAGAATTCATGCATCTGTCAGGCCAAACAACTGCAAATGGGACACAGAACCAAGAGTCACTAACCAGGCAAACAGCAGATTAGAAAAGGATCGGGGTGAGTTGGTTCCGGGGTGCCTGCTGGAAGTTCTGCTGGAGTACTGACACTTTGTATTATGCGCTCTGTACCCATAGGCCTGCGGGCACTCAGAGTGTGGGTGTTTCTGGCTGGATTAAAGATGCAGGATCTGGATGGAGCCTGACCCCAGCTCCCATCCCTCAGCCCTGTCCCAGTCTGGGCTGGGACACAGCAACCCCCGCTTCACTCAGCGGAAGAGCTGATATTCACATGAGCAGCCTGACGACTCTGACTTCTCTTCCAGGTTGCCTCCATTGCAGGGTTCTGGATGTGGGAGCTGGAATATTTGTGATTTTGGTGCCACTCTTGATGCCCTCTTTGCTTCCTGTCTGGGGCTAGTGGCTGAAGGCAGAGGTGTGGGGGTGGAGGCAGGTGCGGGCAGGTCAGGACAGCAGGGAGGGGTGCTAGCTCAGGGGGAATGTGCTGACAGGTGTTGCTTGGGGGAAAAGTCAACACCGTCATTTGTAGGAGTTAGGGTGAACCTGAGATGCACCTCTGAGTTTGGCGCCTGGGCAGGAGTGAAAGTCAAGAGTAAGAGGTAGAGAATGACTAGATCAATAGCAGAACTCCAGGGCAACAGGTTAGCCTCTTACTGAGCACGTGACCAGACTCACACCGTGACTGTGGGAAGGTGGTGTCGCCATTATAAAATCTAAAATAACTTTTTTTTTTCAAGGAGTTTTCAGGGCTGACAGTGGGGAGTTTATTCCCAAGGGGTTTTATAATGGTTAGGATTATACTGGGCTCAGCATTGTGCTGGGGCCTTAGGGGCTCTCTGCCTCTGACCTCCCTTCTCTGCCTTCCACCACAGTTAAGGCAGGCTTCCCCATGGCACCTGGGGCCAGATCGTTGGGCAATAGGGCCTTTTGGTAGAAGAGCCCCTTTTACTCAGTCCATTTAGGGGATGCCCAGAATGTCTCAAGCCAAGCCAGACATGCTGGGGCCTCGCACCCCCTGCCTTTCACATTAAATTGCCTTAATTGACTCCACCTGTGGTTGGACTGAGGCACTTTCCTGGGCAGAGAAGTCTTTGGAAAATGATATTTTACTCTTGCCTGGTAGGATGAGAAATCTGCTTAGCACATCGAATGTGAAGCATTAAAAATCATCCTATCTTGGGTGCAATAGGTTAGGATGCAGCACTGCAAGGGAGCTGCAGCTGCTTCTGTGTGAGTTCGATCCCTGGCCCTGGAGGTGACCCACATGGTACAGCAGACCTCACTTGTCTCACCCGCTGCTCCCCTCAGCAGTGTACTTTGTTGATCTGACTCTTCTGCTCCCCGCTCTGTCTCTGGTGAATCCTCTCACTGCGTCTGCACCTCTGGCTTGTACTCCAGTTCTGTATGCATAAATACATAAATTAAAAAAATGTAACTAGTAGCTATTAAAAAAAGATCCCATCCCACCAGAAGGTTCCAGAAGTAAATATTCTCACAAAGGCCAAAATGGGGCATAGAGGACATGGTCACTGAAGACAGATGAGGGATGAGGTGTTTTACCCAGAGGATTTGGCAGAAATGACAGTGATGAGCCTATACTTGAAAAAGGTGAGGTGAGGCAATTTTCCCTGTAGTAGTGAGTTCCTGAGTTCCATGTAAACAGGAGGAGAGGCTTGACAGTTGGGACTTACTTAGTCCTCTGGGTGTTTCATGAATTCAGCCTTCTGGTCAACCCTGCCAAAGTGCCAGACAGACAAGTGAGCCATTTTGAATACTGATACCCCAGATGTTTCCAGATGTAGCCAACATCAGATGGAGCAGAAGAACCACCCATCTGAGTCCAAACAATACACAGAATCATGAGAGAAAATAAAATACTTGTTTTAAGCTACTAAGATTTGGGGTGCTATGTTGTGCAACAGGAGGAAAACAAAGCAAGAGACAAGTCCTTATAACTATATTTATTTCAGATGCTGGGAGATTGTAACTCACCACAAATGCTGGCCCATCACCTGTTTCTGTAAAAGAAATTTC
>NW_004567103.1:11532856-11584392 GCF_000260355.1 Condylura cristata | reverse complement strand
TGGTCACCTCCAGGGCAGGCGGGATCGAACTCATGCAGAAGTGGCTTAAGCATCTTCGTGCAGTGCTTTAACATGCTGCGCCACCAGGGAGGGCCCAGCTTTGTCCTTTTGTCTCCTTATTGCTGAGGGCTGCTTTTGCATATGAGGGACAGGGCTGAGCAGGGGCAGCACAGACCATAGAGAGACTGCAAAGCCCGAAATTCTCTGCAGTCATTGTGGTTTGCAGCTCCATGATCTATTACCTGAACCTACACAAAGATGAAAGATAGGCTGACTGATCTCTTTTAAAACAGCATGTCAAAACTCCACGTGCAGGAACCAGTGGTGTGTGGGGACAGCTGTCTGTGTGGACGTGGTTTCCGACATGCCCTGAGCTGTAGCAGTGATGGGATTTCTCTACGGCACATCCTCCTCCTCTTACAGTCACACAGCAGGTCTGTGGCAGGTTATGTTACTGTTAAGCCGATTTTCACTGTCCCTGCGCCATCTTCATAGGAAGAATGTGCTTGTCTACTCTTGTGATGTCCTTGGCTTTGAGGTAGCTTTGGTCAGTGGAAGGTGAATGGATATGTGACATGATCAGAGGGTTTCAAGACTTTGTGTGGTTTGGCTTAACTTCTTGAGTACACACTGTCTACCACGAGAAAAACATGCTCCAGATAGCTGTGGCAGGTTTTGTCTGGGGCTCAGAATGAGTGACATATAGAGCAGAACTAAACTCGCCGTGTAGTCTTGATGGCAAACTGGTCCAAATCCTGCTGAATCCAGCAGAGCACAGCAGACCCATGAAAAGGAAATGAAAGGGGGTTTCCCCCCTTCTTTTTCTCTCTGATCTACAATAGCAACCCTGCTGTTGTTAGTCACTAAAAGTTTTGGAATTGTTTGTTACATTGCGTCTTTGCAGCTCTGCCTAACTAATACAATGCCCAGCAGAAAGGGCATCTTCTTTACATTGGGGTGTCACTAGCCCATATAGCACCTTTGTGAAAATTAGAAAAGGTGACCCTCTGTCAGATACTTTGGTCCACCTGTCAGACAATCACCTTGTAATATTATGATGTAACATAAGTCATAGTTATACTGGTAAATGGAGCTATGAGGTCAAAGAAGTGAAGGTCACCCAATGACATGCTACTTGTGCAGTGCACGGCACAAGAACCCCACAGGGATGAACCGACTATGAGAGCTCAGTCAGCCAGGTCCTCCTGGATAAGCCCTAGTTATTTTAGAGGCAGATATAAGGATGGGTATCACTCAGGATGTCAGTTTTCTGCATAAATTGGTTTTTACTGGCAGAAATGGTAAATTATTTTGCATTTGTCTTTGAATTTCTTCATGAACAAATTCCCGTTTCCCTCCTTGCAGGGGGTGGTGGAGGTAGACGAGGGCCAAAGGATTGTGCCCAGAAAGGAGGAAAGAAAGACATTAAAATGTTGGAAGATAACCATGATGGCACTGGCCAGCCCTTCCCCATTAGCACAAACGAGAGAGCAAACCCTTCCTTAACCCCTTCTCTTCTTATTCCCCTCCAAGGCAAGAAGAAGAGTGTCTAGACAAGATGCAACAGGGTGGGGCTGGATTAGCTTTTCCTGGAGATTTATCTAAGTTAGTTTAGGCTGAGGGGTGCACTTTTCAAACTGCTTCTGCCATTGACCTCATCTGCAGCCCAGAGCCTTGGGGACAGAAATCCCCAGCTGATGCGGATCATAGATGGTGACAGGGACAGCCTGAGTTGCATAGGTAAAAGCGTGCTCTGAATTCTGCTTCTCAAATTACTAGTCACCAATCTCAGTTTTCTCCTTTATAAAATGCTGAATTAATTCCCACTTCAAAGGACTGTAGGAGAATTAAATGAGATGATATACACAGATAATCTAGAAGGGTTTGCTACGTAGGCTTTTGCTGTTGCCATCCTGTTCATCTACCTGCAGACCAAAGGCGAAAATGTGCCGAGTACAGAGCCTGCACCCGGCAATCTTCTCATCGCTTGTTTTCTCGTCTTGGTGTGTTTCTACCCACCCATTCTCTATCTCCTGCCTTCTTGCTTCCATCTTGTGAGTGTCCAGATTTGCATTTGTGTTGACACGAAGTTGGAGAATCAAGTACATGAGTTTAACAGTTAGGCTCCTTGCTCACAGCCTCAGGTGCTTCTGTATCCCTCACTAGATAATAAACTCCCTGAGAGTGGGGACCTATGAATCTTCTTCACTCGCCGTGGCCAGGTCCCAGTGAGTACCACACACATTGTGAGCAAGCAGGGATGCTGTCGAACTGAAATTGTGTTGTGCCTTAAGCAGAAGTGCAACTGTGTCACATTGTGATAATTCTTCACTTAGTAAATATTGCTTGTTCACTGTCTGTGTGTCTGAATTATGGCTCTGAGTAGCAATGATGATGCTGTTGGAGATGTAATTTGGAAAGCAATTGCTTCTCAGTGCTCCTTTTCCAGCTTTTGTGTCAGTTTAAGATATCCTGGAAAAAAGTTAATAGAAATATAAATTATACACCGATGCTGGTGTGAGATTGCAACTAAGCCCTAAAAATCTTGTGTTACTCAGACTATATTTCAAAAATCTTACTGATTGAATTTCCAATAAGTAAATGTTACCAAAATTTGAATTTATAAAAGGCAGGGAGAACACTAGTTGGCTTTTTATCTGTTTTGTATGTAGGTTGGGGATCCCGATGTGAATCAATTTGAGAAAACAGCTCAGCTGCCTAGAAAACCACCCTAAAGCAGAGGTTGACAAATGTATTCTGCAGAAGGCAAGGCATTAAATATCTTCAGCTTTACAGACCACATGATCTCCATTGTAATTACTCAGCTAGGCTTGCAGCTTGAAAATAGCCACAGTGTGGAAAGAATGGGCATGGCTGTGTTTCAATAAAACTTTATTTGTAAAAGTTTGGCCAGTGGACTGTAGTTCACCAACCCATGACCTAGAAGCAAGAGGATGGACTTTGTAATTCATAGACCTGCTTGGGTCACTCATTGTCTTATTCATTGTTCTCATCTGTAAAAGAGAGCCAATAAAACCTACCTTTTTGGATGTTAAGAAGGTTAAATAAGAAAGGGCATATAAACCATAGTTTTCTTTATTTCCCTTCCAAAATAGCCAGTCAATGCTGCAATTCATTTTTTTTTTTTAATTTCCCTGAAGAGTTTGTATTTCTTTGGGGGTAATTGTGTGAAGTAGGCATTGATTTGATTTTAACAGTCACAATAAAGAGAACTAACACTTAACATTCCTAGGGGAACTTGTGTTAGATTAACACAACAAAAATTACTAGCTTAACTGGCTAGTTAAGTCAGTTAAATATCTAACTGAGTTTTGGAGGCAGATGAATGTGTGATTGAATTCTGACTCCTGTCCTAATGTGTGATATGATCTCGGGCAAAAAATTATCCTTCATTTCTTCAAGACGTAAAAGCCTTATGGGGTTGTTAAAGTGAATGATATGAAATGTATAAAAACCCCTTAGATTAGGAATTGTCACTTTGTTTCTCATCACAGCCTCTCTGCAAGAGGTAGAATTGTGCCTGACACATCAATGTTGCTGAATAAACAAATGATAATCATGATCATTATTATTTTTTCATGACACATATGGTAACAGAGATAATGTATTAGCAGCGCCATTGACTATTGTCTTCAATCTTTCCCTTTATATTATCATCATCACTAAAAGTGAATTATGTATTATTAAAAAAATACATCACCATTTTGAATCTCAGCATATTCAGATTGTCTGAAGCTGAGGGACTTTGGAGCTGCTGAATCTGAGTTTAAATATTTCTTTCATTAACTGGCAGTGAGTCAACTCTTGGAGTCTAAGTGGAATAGGGTTAATACAAATTAATTTACTGGGCAATTAAGAGGATTAAATGTATAATAGTAGCTCTAGGTAGACAAACAAACAAATAGTAGCATAATAAAAGCAAATAATCATATACCTTCTCATTCTCTTCTGGGAACAATAGAAACATAGATGATATTTTGTGTTTGGTGCTTCCAGAAATACTCCTTCATCTTCCAATGTATGTCACTTGTGGTTCATCAGCATGCAACCCCCTTTTTTATACACATTATTCCATACCAGCTGAAGGGCTGTTGACAACTTGAAGAAGTGTGGTCAGTCTAAGATGGGGAAGTGGGGTGGGTGATGGTGGTCACTGAAGTGTGTTCAGGGCATTACTACAAACTCAGGTGGCTACCGGGGCCAGGCAGAAAACCTGGACCTTTACTTCTGATTTCTTAATGACATTTTGAAGCATCTTTTATTTTCCTATTTTTGATACAAAAGTAGATATGGAGAACTATTTCCCTACTTGAGCAATTAGCAAATGTAATTTGTTGATCCTGGAGGATGCCTGGAATTGTTTCTGGAGGTCTATGGGGTCCAGACTATATTCATGAACTTTTAGATATTACTTGCCTTTTTCATTGTATTGACATTTGCTCTGATGGTGAAAAAGCAATGGTGACCAAGCAGGAATCAAGGCAGTAATACCCAGGGTTCTAGAAGTTACTGTAATCTTCAACGCCATGCACTCACATCTTAAATGTCAGGATGAGCCCTGATGGGACGCAATATGGAGGAAAATGATTGAAAATAGATCTACCATATGATCCAGACATTCCTCTTCTTGTATTTATCCAAAGAATGCAACTACAAATTTGATGGAATATAATCCTCTTATGTCCATTGTAGCACTGTTTACAAGTTATGGAAACAACTTAAGATGTAGTGTGTACACACACGCCACACACACACACACACAATGGAGTACTGCACAACCATAAAGAAGATTCACTATTGCCATTTGTGACAATTTGGATGACACTAAAGGGAGTTATGTGAGGAGAACTAAGTTAGAGTATTTATGTCCGAGGTACACTTTTCTGCATAGTGAAATGTGTAGCTGTCTCAAGAAAAGGACTTGTGCAATTGTTTGAGTTGCAAGCTGAAGTAGCTACCATTTTGTTAATGGACTGTTTTTCAAGCTTTACTTATTCAGATTTGTGTATCTGGCAGATACCCCCTAACTGAATGTAGTTAGTTTATCATTTCAAGGAAAACCTTTAGAATTTGTTGTCAATGAAATTGGAGCTTTCAAGCAAAATTACAATTTCGGGAAACTCGTATGTGTAAGTTTGAAGGCATCCTGCTACTTTAAAGACTGTTGATGAGGTTGCAAAGAAAAAAAATATGAACTTTTCATGTGGTACAATGAAATGTGTCAGTTGTGGAAGGTCTGAATAAGTCAATGAACCAATATTTTCAAATGATATAAATTCTCACATAGTGTAAGACTATGTAATTCAATGTAATGAGGTCTGAGCTCATTGATATGGCTTCAGAATCTACATTTCAACTAATGATTAAGAGGTTATCACGTGCTGAGTTTTAGTATAATATCAAAGAAGAATATTCAGCATGATACAAGACTATAGGACAGGTCCCCATTACTTAACTACTCATAAAACTGTGAGACAGTTTCTCTAGATGCTCTAATTAAAAAAAAAAAAAAAAACCGGCAAGACTGAATACATAAACAGAAATGAGAATCTAGCTGATTCAACAAGTCAGATATTAAAGAGACTGAAAAATAAAAAAATGGCATTCTCATAATCTTTTTTGTTTGTTTTGGAAAAATAATTGTTCATAAAAAGTTTGTTATTGATGTAAACATGAAATGCCTTTCTAGTTTAACACTTTCTCAGTTTTAAGTTTTAACGTGGTAAATATTTAGGGATAGAACATATAGAAACAGAAACTCTAGTGCAGAGTAATTTTTTTAAAAAGATTTATTAAGTTATGCATACAGAACTGGGGTACAAGTCAGAGGTGCAGGGGCGGTGAGACGATTGACTAGAGACAGAGCAGGGAGCAGAGCAGTCAGATCAACGAAGTACACTGCTGAGGGGAGCAGTGGGCAGGTCAGGAGAGGTCTGCCGTGTCCTGTGGGTTAGCTCTGGCGGGGATGGAACTCGCACTGAAGCAGCTGTGGCTAGCTTGCAGTGCTTCGTCCTAACCTATTGTGCCACCAGGGAGGGCCCAGAAGAATATTTTTTTTTTAAAAAAAGATTTATTTATTTATTCATACAGAACTGGGGTACAGGCCAGAGATGCGGAGGGTGAGAGGATTCACCAGAGACAGAGTGGGGAGCAGAGCAGGCAGATCGACGAAGTACACTGCCGAGGGGAGCAGCGGGCGGGTCAGGAGAGGTCTCCCACGCCATGTGGATCTCCTCCGGGTCAGGCGGAATCGAACTCATGCAGAAGTGGCTTTAGCTTCTTAGTGCTGTGCTTTAACCCACTGCGCCACCCGGGAGGGCCGGAAGAATAATTTTTAAGAGTGTAAGTGTCCTGACATGAAAAGTTGAGAGCCCCTGACCTTCTCAAGATCTAAGCGTGTAAGTGGCCGCTAAGACTTAGCCCTGGGTCGGGTTGTGGAGAGGGTGCGGACCTGAGGGAGGCCTGCTCTAAGCGGTCAGTTCTCCAGAAGCACCTGCTGATTGCTGCCGTGGGGAGGGCAGGTCCATATTGCCAGATGTTTTGGGTTTTTATGAAAAGCGAGAATTCCAGACCTTAATGTGAAACCTCTCAATTTTAATATTGGCAGTGCATTCAAGAAGTGCTTAACACCCTGTGTGGGCCAAAGTTGCTCCACCTGGGGACAGGATGCAGTCCCCACCTGGGGATGCTTAGTGCACCCCTGGTCCCGGCTAGGAGGGCAACAAAGCTCAGTGCTTGAGAGGATCAGTGCGTGACTGTGATGTCCATACAGAAAAGATTTAATAACAGTAAGATTTTAGAAATTTTCTGTGCTTGAAAAAAATCTCTTTAAAATCACATAAACAGCACAGATTGCTAGAAATTCAGCAGACCACAGTGTTCCGCACGGCAAACATTGTGTGGCATCCACTGGGGAGCCTGGAAGAAGTGAAGCTTGTCCTTTCTTTCTCTTAATTCCTTTTCTGAAAATGAGCGCTTTTTGCTTCTCCCCCCACTGTAAAGAAAACCAACTTCAGACAGCATAATAGCCCTTTGTTTTACTGGAGTGCGGTTGCGTTCTTCTGTTCTCAACGGTTTGCCTCCTTATAAATTGGCAAAAAGAATGAAGCCATGCTGGATTCCTTCAAGTTCAGCAGCTCATAGCTCCATTTGTAGCAAAAAAAAAAAAAAAAAAAAATTCAGAAGTAACACAATTGGTAAGTTTGTGAGGATTGGCTGCATACAAATGCTTTTAATTTAATGTAACAGGCTAATTTCAAGAGCAAGCCAATTCACACAAAATGTGCTTTTATGTTACTAAATGAAATGATTCTAGATTGGTAAAAGGTATGAAATCCCAAATATTGCATGTGTTTACAGTCGCTTCAACCTTTTTGATTGTCCTACTTATTTATAACAAACAGACCCTCTACCAAGCCAACCATCAATTATTCTTTTATTTGTGGCAATTGGTGGCAGTCTTCACGTTTTCTTTAGCCTTGATATAATCTATCTTTTTCATTGATGGGACATGAGAATATAATTAATTTTTGAGGTCTGTGGTGTGATAGAAACAAGTAGGATGAGTTGGGAATGCATGGACCTGAATTATCCCTCTGTCATCTACACTAGCTATGAAACAAGATTTCAAGCAAATTTGGACATGCTACGAAACTTCCTGGGCCTTTTACAACCTAGGATGACAAGACTGGTTCTGAGAACCAGTGCTGCATGGCGCCACTACAGTGGAAGTAGAGCCACCCCCTTACCGGGGTCTAGAACCATGCCTGAAACTTTGGTTTATATGAATGCACTCAGTACAGTGAGATCATGGAGAGGTGCTAGAATTCTCCCCAGAGGTTAAGTCATTTACCCCAAATTAGCAGCTCAAAAAGGAGGAGCCAGGACTTGAACCCTGATTGGAGTTAAAAAAAAAAAAAGGCAAAACAAAAAACGAAAGAGAAGTTGTGGGGGTGGGGATCATGTCTAGAATTCAGAGCAAAAGCTGGTTGGTGCCCACAGAGTTCTACTCCCTTAACTCAGACTTCACCCTCATTATGATGAGCCCTATGAATCTAATAAACCTTTTAGAAATCAATTTTCAGGGACTCACTTAAGAAGAAATAATAAAATTTTCTCAAAGCTGCAGTTATTTTGAATAAGAGTAGAAAATGTGTATTTTTAAAAAGTGGATAAATATCGCAAGCACTATGAAATCATGAAAAAAGTAATGTAGCTCTTCATATGACAATGATTTTTATCATATCATTTCCCATAACAAGTATATAAAGATAATTCAGTTTGCTGGCATTAAAAAAATATAACTAGTTTAGAAGAGCCCCTTTGAACTTCATAATTTGTTCTTGGTAATGTCATTGCCTTTCAGGTTGGCTGTCAGATTTGAGAAAACCGCTAGCGAGTTTCATTCGTAATTGAGCTGTTACAGATGATGTACTCAGTTTGTGGTGCCGCTATGGGCTTTACCCAACAGATCCAGGAATTCTGATAAATTTATTTCACATGTTTCCCATCAAAAAAGAAAAAAAAATCAATGGTGCATTTATAATTGTATATACTGCATTATTGGGTATATTTCCTCAATAAGAAGGAACTTCTGTTCTTATTAGGCATTAATGAGAACCAAATCTTCTACTTACAATTTTAAATCTCTGATGATTAGAAGAATTTTCCACAGACTGGCTTCTGGTTCCCCACATTTCCAAGTATGTTTCTTCAATAGCATCCACATTCTCCCATCCTGGGTACCACAAATCCTCGGAGTATCTTGATAGCACCTCTGCCCAGGGTCTGGGCACCAGATAGTAGACACAATAGTCTACTATCTGGCTAGTAGAACAATTATTCCAAGCTGTTCTTATACCAGGACAGCTGACAGTAACTTCACTATGAGCAGAAGTGACTGTCTGTCCCGAAAATACATGCCCCATCTCAACTTTTGCTTAGTCAGATCTTAGAAATGTGTCTGGCTACTCCTAGAGCAGATAGGAGGGTAAGCGTGATAGGAGTCAGGCAAAACAGAAGAGCATAATGGTCTTAACACATTGTTGTTGAAATATTTTGTTTTTGCAAATTTTACAAGTGTAGTTAACTGTAGGGAGTGTTGCCAAGGAGCCTCCACTGAGCTTGGCGGTAGAATCACCAAGTAACTGCAGAAAGAGCCATGTCACCGACTGGTAGAGAGCAGTTTGAGAAAGGCACATTTTCTTGAAATGACTTTGATTTATGTTAGCTAGTCACCTAACTCAATAGGAAACAAAGGATAAAAACTTTAATACAATCTGCTAGTGAGTCCTGAGGTTGTCTCTTAATGAGGAGCTTTGGATGGCGCTGTAAACTAGCCTTTTAAAAGCCAAGGTAAAAGCAATAGAAGTCACATTGTGGGATTGCCTTGAATGAATTCTTCCTGCTGTTGTGAGACGTGGGGTTTGTGTATTGGGGTGAAATTGCCACTGCAAACTCAAACAGTTCTATTTCTTATACAACTTAGATGGAAATGGAGATGGTGCCTTCTGGGAAGCTGTGTGATTCAAAGACACGGCTAAGTTTTTTGGTGGACATTTTCTACATTCATTTCAGGATGTACAAAGTTAGAAAAAAGTACCATGTTTATGTATTATTTCATAGAAGCCTTAAACTATAGCTGCATATCTAAATTAATAAATTGAATATTATAACTAGATCTAATGACTTCAGCCATACCCCAGCCATGAAATCCCAATGGGATCAGCAACAAGCAGATCTTTCTTTATTCCTGCATATGCAGCCACCTGAGGTCGAGCCGAGCTAGTTGTGGCTCTCTCAGCTGGGGGCTCTGTTCAAGTCGGTGCCTGGGGTCTCATTCTTCTGATACCACCTGGCTGTCCAAGATAGGTTCTTCCCTGTTAATGGCAAAAGCACAGGAAACAAGTCTAGTCATGCATATATATATATCCTCTGGTTGAGCATATCTACTAACACGTCACTGGCCAAAGCAGGTCATGTGACAGCCTAGTGTCAAAGGGCAGTAATACACTTTCCATTCACCTTGAGAGTATGTCTTCCATGACCACTCCCTGCATCAATGGGCAGGAACATAATTTCCTGCCCATGAAATGAAGGGGGGAAGTGAAAGGTGCTAAACGATAACGTCTACCAATGTATTAGCTTCCCGTGGCTGCTATAACAAATTACCACAAATGTTATAGTTTAAGACAACATGTATTTGTACACTTACAATTAGGGAGGCCAGAAGTTTGAATTCTTTGTCCTGCAATGAGGATGCTGATAGAGCTGTACTCTCTCTAAAGGGTTTAGGGGAGAACCCATCTATCACATCTTCTGGTTTCTAGTGTCTGCAGGCATTCCTTGGTCTGTGACTACATCACTTCAGTTTTTGAGGCCAGCATCTGCAACTCTGTCTCTGTTTCTTGTTCATTTTGCCTTCTTTGCATGTGTATAGATCTGTCTCTGTTTCTCTTTTATAAAAACATTTGTGATATCATTAAAGTTCACCCAGGTAATCCAGATAAAGGCCTCACTGTAAGATCCTTAATCACATATGCAAGACCTTCACCATAATGTAATATTTACTGTTTTTAGGGAGTAAGACCTGAGATCTTGGCTGAATACTATTCTGCTTCTTACAATCACAACTTCTAAAAATGTATATATTGATGTGACTTTTACTGGGAAATAGTGGTTCACTACATATTTATATTTGGTCATTTAATTGGTTATGTGGGTAGAAAGATTGAGAATTAAGACTAGCACTTTTATTTAGGTGTGTAGGTATTACACAGCTAAATAGTATTAGTCAGTTCAGGTTACTAAAGCAAAATACTATAGACAGGGTGGCTTAACAATAGAAACTAGTTTCTCATTGTCCTAGAGGTTGGGAAATTCAAGATCAAAATGCTAACTGACTTGGTTTCTGGTGAGAGCCTTGTTATTAGTTTGCAGATGATCAACTTCTTGCTATATCCTCTCATGATGTGTGTGTGTGTGAGAGAGAGAGAGAGAAAGAGAGAGACAGAGACAGAGAACACATGCATTTTGGTTTCATCATTTTATAAGGGTACTAATCCTTCACGACTTATCTGAACTCAATTAGCACCCAAAGAATCAACCTTCAAATAACATCCCAGTGGGGATTAGGAGTTCAACAAATGAATGTGGTGGGGAGAGGGCACACATCCATTCAGTTTATAGTCACTGAACAACTTCACTTTCAGCTACCTTTAAGTTTCATTTTCCTTGAATTTTGACACTCTTTTTCTGATAAGAAATAGAAAAAGGGATGAGAGATTGGTGTCAGAATAGTCAGTCAGGGCTAGTAGGTGGAGACAGAGAGGCAACATTATAGGTCTCTGCTTGGTACTTAGACTGGAATTCTGGCAGGACACCTCTGATGGGGAGGGAAGTTTGAATCACAGGTAGGGATGATGCACACACGATGACTTTCTAGGATAGACCCTAGGGCTGAGCACCCAGGTGTCACTCCTCTGACCTGAGTGATGTCTGAATGAAGTAGGCCTGGGACTGTCCCCAACAGTGAGAGGCTCTTGGGACTGGTTGTATAGAGACTTAGGATTTCAGCAGGAGAAGAAATTGTGTAGATTAGGGTTTTCAAGTTCCTGGCAACTAAAGGAGATGCATATTTTGAGACCAACTTGGGTTTTAATTAGATATAAAGGAATCTTAGTGGTGGAAAGAATAGGATAAGTGTAATCCAATTGCTTAATTTTTATAAATGAAGTAACTGAATCCCCAATTGATTTGGTTTTACCATGGTCATGATTAGCACCAGAGTAGGGATTAGAACCAAGTCTTTTGAGGTTCAGTGGTTTTTCCACTGCAATCTAGCCTCTTTGGTTGGGCCTCTGGGCTTACAAGGATTTCCTTTTCATTGGGGCCAGCTTGGGTTACATGGTGTTGACCCTATGGGTCATGAATATATTGTGTGACCCTGCCTCCCTTGTGGGGTTGGACCAGTAGGGAGTGTGACCTCCCTTCCATGAATGTGAGCTCTGAAACAGGGACATGTAGAAAGCAGTTAGTGGAGCTGAGTGTCCATGTGGTCGTGCTCTAGCAAGAAGACAGCATGAGGGAGTATAGTAGAGACTGGACTCTGTCACTCACTGCTTCGTGATATTGGGTAAGTTATTTCACTTCTTCCCTAGTTTTCTCATTCTTAAGATGTAAGAGAGTGGCACCATACTATGACATTTTTTTGATGATGAGATGAGAAGACACTTTTAAAATGTATAAAACAGTGCTGGACAAACAATAAATACTGGACATATATATTACCACCTGCTGAAGATCAAGTCATACCTTGTCTCCCCTGGTTTCTGAGACCCAGATATCCAATTCTGAATGAAAATCCACGGTGTTTCCAGTAATTGTCTTTTCTTCTCTCGTTTATTTAAGCAAACTAGAATCAAGCCCTTTTTCAAAACAAAAATAACTGAAAAATTGAAGTGTGTGCATAACAGCTCCTATATTATTAGGGAAATTACATGTAAGTGATAGTTTTGAGCTACGTGTGTGTGTGTGTGTGTCTTGGTAGCATGAAATGAGAGCATGAGTTCTGTTTGACAAAAAAATTAAAAATCAATATTTGAGGGAAGCAGTACTGAAAAGTAATGTGTACTGATGTACTTTACATCTTTGAATGGAAGTTGGGCCAGTTAGATCTATATAAAGAGGGGATAGACAAATTGTTCCAGATTATGATGTGTAGTGAAATGGATCATCATTAATATATTCAAAAGCTGGTTATCAATGCTTAAATTACCAAAATATTGACTTAAGTAACTATCCGCCAATACTAGTAGAGAAAATTACTGCTTTCTATCATATTTATTGGCTTACATAGATCTTAATGTATATAATATGAAACTATAAATAAAGTTCAGCTATTACATTTAGGAGAGAAAGATCATTTTGATAGCTTCTATTCTATAACATTAAAGGAAGTGATATGTAATATTATGCACCAAATGCACTTTTGTTTAACAACTTGCTGTCTTTGTGCTTTACATAAATTAGATATATAGTGGTAGGTTCAATTAACTTTATAGAATAAAAATAGCTCTTTCTAAAAGCAATGTCAGAGGACATTTCTGTGTGATTCTACAAGAAGTCTCCATGCCATTCAATGAATGTGATAAAGATGCTGGTAAAAATAGCATTTGCATTGAATCAGTGAGATATTAATAAATAGCAAATCTCCAAATGAATCTCCAAGTCCATTAAGAGTTTTAATGCTGCATTTGAAGCATATAACTCCAGGCAATTCTCTGTCAAGCTAAACTTTTGGCAAAAGTTTATTTTGAGAAGTGCTCTGTCATCTGTTTTACAAGCTGATTCTCTTTGCACCTGAAACTTTCCATAATAAAGCTGAGGGCATAAAAATTGACTCCATTTTTAGGGCAGGTTGAACCCTTCTGTTTTAGGGTGAGGGGTATGCAAAGAATATTGACTCTTTGACTGGAAGAAACCTAAGAGACATCATATCTAGCTTTTCATTTGCACATTGTAAATTGAGGTCAAGAACAGTAAAATACCTGCGCAAGTTGACACAGGGATTTGACAGAGCCAAGGTCATGCCCAGTCCCAGGACAAGAGTCTTTCTACCTTGTTAACTCTCCTTTTATACATTAAAAGGTTAAGTGACTTATTAAGAAGGTCAGATGGCTACTGAGTGATGGTAACCAGCATGCCTTTCGATGCTTGTCTGCTGGTTTTGACCTTAGTCTGTAAGTATGACCCAAAGGGTCTTCAAAATGTCCTGTCATTGAAGATTATTTTTTTCTATATTCACCCAGGTACTCAAAATTTTATCTTAACACGGAAAGAACTGCTTTTGTTTATAGTTAGATATTAGATTAGAAATGAAAAAACCATTGGGAGAGGCACTAGGTCAGATTTTTGCCTGAGTATCCTGGATTTGCCCCGACCTCATAAACCACTGGATATGGACAAGATCCCAGTAACATTAGGGGCCTATGTATTTGACCAAGAGCCACCCTGTCATTGATGCAGACTGGGACTCCTAGCTTAAGACTGGGACTCTCCTGAGAGACCCAGCCCCATGGGGATGTAAGTGATAACTAGGAATAGGAAGCAGAGGTGCTTGCTTTCAACTTTGCCTGTTAAAGCAATTTCACTTTAGCTAGTCCTGCATACGCACAGTGGATTTGGGTCAGCAAGGACCACCACCTAATAACTTAACTATTTAGTTGACTGAGACTCTATATTACATTGCTTTGGACCAAGAGACCCACTTTAGAGTCAAAAGAGCTATGGTAGTGGGGATCCTTGCACACAGTCATGGGACATAAGGGTCTTATCATTTCCTGTACATCATTTAAGTCACAAGAAGGATAGAGTGATGGAATTGTTTAGGAACCTTTTACATGATAGCTTGCAATGATATACTGCAAAGATGGGTGCCCTCCTCCATCTAATATACGTACTTTAAATAAATGACCAATCAGTGGTGCTCTTTAGAAGGTAGAATAGATAAGTCTAGAAAATAAGAAGTAGGAATGGCTCCTTCTCATTTGCCTCAAAGACCTATTATATTGAGAGTTGCTACTTCCCTTTCCTAACTCTGGGTTATTTGTGTTTAGAGATCCTTCTCCCCAGAGGAAAATGCTTCCCGGAGGGAGTACACTAAGTGTTCCATTGACCTATGACTTCTCCCTTATCACTGGGTTTCTTGTGTCAAGAGACCTGTAGTTAAAGAAAACAATGATACATTGTTGTGCATAATTAACTCTCATTACTAGGCAGATGTAGAGTGTCCTCCATGAAGAAAGCAGGGAAGAAAATAAGAGTGGGGGTCCTTTGGTGATCCACTGGGCACGCACTCAGTTTTCATGAAATGTAGACAAGTATGTCCCTCCCTGGTGGCGCAGCGGGTTAAAGCACAGCACTGAGAATCTGAAGCCACTTCCGCATGAGTTCGATTCCCGCCTGCCGCCTGCCCCGGAGGAGACCACATGGCGAGCCAGACCTCTCCTGACCCTCCTGCTGCTTCCCTCAGCAGTGTACTTCGTAGATCTGCCTGTTCTGCTCCCCACTCTGTCTCTGGTGAAGCCTCTCACGGCCCCTGAGCCTCTGGCCTGTACCCCAGTTCTGTATGCACAAATAAATAAATAAATCTTAAAAAAAAAATGTACACAAGTATGTTATTCATTCCTGAGATTGAAACCATATACCTAGAGCCTTAGAGAGGAAGTCTGGATCATGGTATCTGAGATGCCCTGTAGAATCATGAAAGTTCAAGCATAGGGTGACCGTGCCAGACAAACCAAGAGTAAATGTGGTAGAAGAGGAGAAGGATGATTATCAGTCATAGCATTGACTATACTACAATAATTTTTACTGTTATTGTTATCAATACTTTTTATAGAAATAACAGTAAAAATTACTCTTTGCACAAGTCTGTCTTATAAGTTTCTTCTGGAAACAAGGCCACACTGAATTGTGGAAAAACTGTTGTGATGGGATGCATTTACTATTAAAAACAAGTACATAAGGGGTGGGCTTTGATGGGTGCCATTGGGCGCCATCAGATCTCTCTTTGGAAACCATGTGACCACCTTTTGTTTCTGGAAATCTGAAAATCTGGAAATTGTTCTTAATCCCAGAATCATCTCACCAAGTTACTCACCACTCCTAGTGCACAACCTAAGACCAATGAGTGACTGAACTGGGCATGAACAGGCCTGGGACCTGGTGTTTCTACCTGGGACAGTTCTTACAGACCAGCCCAGTTTTACTGGACTCCACCAAATTGCCTGAAGTCTGCACTGTAACCTCCTCATGGGCCAGTTTCTCCCTCTGTCCAGTCCCACTTTTTCCATTTCCCTCTATCTGGAAGCACTTCCTCTGTACCTTCAACAGGCAACTTTCTATCTTAGAGTTATTTCCTAGGGTCCCAATTAAGACATCACAGAAGTAGAAACATAACTCAAACCAGTTCTTTGGTGCTTATACACATAGCCGAGGCCTAGAACCTTGATTGAATGGAATGTATCTGTCTCCTGGGAAAAGGGTATAAAAAGCTTTTAACCACTCTGCTCTAAGCTATTTGCATCTGGAGCACAGGCCTTTGTTGTGGGTTTGCATTTGGGAACAGTCATCATGAATGATCAAGGGAAAATGAGATGTTTTGGTAGAGGTTGTAGAGAGAACATGGATTGTGTCTTCTTGTAAAGGTAAGTGCCGCTGGTAACACAGGGGCCTTGGTATAAGAAACTCAGAGTAGAAAAATAGTGAGGAATGCCTTTATTTTACATTTCTTATTTAACAAGGGCCCCATTGTTATATTTAGGCAGCTGAAAAGTTATTGGATAAATACATTTGAGGGCAAGGATCTCTTCCTGAATCTCAGAAAGTATTATCTCCTGTTTCTTCAGAACTATAAACTGCAGCTTCACTTTCTTTGAGTTCTGAAGGAAGCATAAGTTTTCTCACATCATCAGCCTCTCTAGATTGTGGTCAAGTTAGATAAACAAAGGCTGCTGTGAGTGGGGAGCATGGAGGAGTTTTTGGGCAACCTTGTCATGCTTAAGAGAACCTGTGAGCTCTTAGCAAGGGGCAAGAGGATTGTGTGTGTGGAGGAGTCTCAGTGCTGGCTCTGATTCTCAGTGGCTGGGTGCCATGGTCTGGGGCTGGAGCTAGAGCTGGGTAGTAGACTCACATGCTTCATTCCAACCCTCCTGAGTGGTGCGCTGCCCCTCAGGCCCCAGGGACCAGTCCAGCTTGTGCAAAAAATGGCTTCCCTGCTTAGGTCTGTCAGTTGATTGCCAAGCAGAAAAATGTGGTCTGCAGCTCTGCCAGCTGCAGTTTGTGGGTTGAGGGGTGGGGTGGGATGGGGTGGAGGGAGGCTTGCTGCTTAGGCAGGGGGTTGTCATTTTTAGACCGTGACTAATAAGAAATCTGGATTTTCTCAGTTGTAAAAACTCTTCCCACTCTTCCCTTTCCCTATCCACAAGGTAATTGCAAAAGTCTAGAGCTCTGGAGTTATTTTATGTTGTCCTTTGATGGCCTAAAGTGAATTAGAAACTGGAAAGTATTGTACATGGGAAACACTATATGTGCATTGTGTATTACATCTTAAACTAAATGCTATATGAGAACAAATGGTTTAAGGGAGTTTGAGCACACAAAAGAGGTTGGCAATCACTTTAAGCCCAACATTTGGCCTAAATTAGCAATTTTCAAATATTCATGTTTATATTTGAATACAAAGATTTCTTATTTCAAACCAATTGCTGCTGATCAGTAGCATAACTTCAAATTTGTTACAGCCTACAGGAATGGGGAGGAGCAGAGGGCCAGAGTGAAATGGAAACTTTGAACTTGAAGTTGGAAGACCTCGGTTCTCAGCTCTTCCATTTACTTGCTTTATAACTATGAGCAACTTATTTAATTTCTTCTGCCCCCTAGTTTACTCATCAATAAAATGACAGTCATAATTTTTATCTTCTAGGGATATGTAGGGATCAAGAGGCAATGAAAGTGAAAGTGGTTTTGAAAATCATACATTTTATAAAATGCTAATATTATCAGTGGGCCTGTAGGTGGGGGTGGTGTCAGAATATGTGAGGATTCAGATGGTTTTCTGGACAGGGGCAGCTATCGTCACACGTGGGGCTATGTGTTACTCTAGGAAACATGGCTATCAGTGAATCCAATTTCTAGTTCTATTGAATATTTTTCCATGAGTCTTATATCCAAGAAAATGACATTCTTTTCCTCTCATATTCTATGATTTTTATGTAGTTACTTACCACGAACCTCCTGGTTTTGAACAAGAGATATTTTGCTACATGGTCTGTTTCCCTTGGAAATCATTACTGTAGCTTCTGGGTTTATGTCTTTGGACTTTTCCAGCCTCTGGGACTTCACGCTATGCCAATTTTACTTAAAAAAAAAAGAAAAGAAAAAGAAAAAAAGATTCATCCCCAGTTCTACGAGACCATTTTCACAGAATATTCCACTGAAGCCATCAAATGTGGTAGTGTAAAGAGTTTCACGCAAACCATGCCCTTCACATGCCCATGTCTCATCATATCACAAACCATGCTGACAGCGACCAGTCTGTGTTTTGGAACAAGACAGGAGCATGGGGCTAAGTTAACCCCTTGCTGTAAAGCCCAACATATTTGCTCAACATTTCTACTTGCTCTAGGAATCTTGCATCTATTGGGGAGTATCTTGGCCTCAAGTAGCAGAAGATGCTCCATCACCGTGGACTAACCAGCAGTAAGTCTCCCTCCCCTATGAGGAGGGCACCAGCAGCCTCCAGTTCTGCTCATTAGGGACTGAGCTGCACTTCTGTGTGACTCATCACCCTCTGTGTGTGCTCCCTTTGGGGTGTTAAGAAGGTGGGGACAATTCTCAGGATAGACACAGGACACAGAAATCTCTCCTGGAAGAAGGGGTGTGCTTGCTCCAATGTCTCCTTTGCTACCTTGGGAAAATGTTCTCTCATGTCTCATTGGCCAGAATTGGATCGATTCTGTATAAGTCAAAATAGAACGGCCACGTTTGAAAAAGAACAAGGGAGGGTCTAGCCCGAAAGCTGGGGGTGGAGTTGGATTTCTCTCCATGAAGTGAATACCCAAGCCAAGTTCCCCTTCCTAGGGGATAAAAAAGGGGGGGAACTGGATTAAGTAGGGAACTCATGTAGCCATTACTGATCTTTTTCAGACTGTGCAGCTTAAAATGTTGAAGGTGGCTAGCCTGTGGCTGAGAGAAGTATTACTTTTTGCAAGATGCTTTAAATACGAGCCCAAATTACAGAAACCAAAATGGATGAGGGTGGAGTGTAGTGAATGCTAGATGAGGTGAGAAAGTGGTCTTCCCACTTTTTTATAAGAGTAAAACTGGCAAACACACCCTCCAGACGGAAATATCCCCATGAAAGCTTGGTAGACACTTACGACATAATTTTCTTGTTTCCTTTTCACTTAAACTACACAGAAGAAAAGTAGAACTCTGAGAAAACATGACTGAAAATGGTGAAGTTACTTAGAATTAAGTTGTAAAAAAGGAAAATCACAATTTCCTAGGCTGAAACAGCCATAACTGGCAGCTGGGGAAAGCAATATAAGTTTTTGATTCTAAGTTGGCTTTCAAGTCCAAATCAATTCCAAGAAGGTTTGACTCTGAAGTAATTATAAATCTGTGTGAGTTGGAAGAATGCTAAATAAATCCCAAGAATAAGGCTAACTTTTTAAAAAGCTATGATTGATAAGATAGATATTATTTGCCTTTTTTATATGTGCTTAAATGTGCCTTATATAAAAGCGTGCTCCATAAAAATCGGTGAGTTTATTGGTTGCTATTGTTCAGGTGGAAAATTCATGTTATACTCTTGTAAAACAGTTTGGTAGAAGGATTCCAATTGCAATGGCATCCAAGAGGAAAACACCCTTCCATTTGCATTGTCCTTGCAACTTACAATCGAGATGTGAGGCAGGCATCGTGGCGGGGTGGGGGGAGGAGGGATACCACAGGCATCTTGGTTTCTGCAAATGTCTGGGCCTTGATTTGGATCTGTGATGCTTCAGCAGCGCAGGTGGTCTGCTTCCACTTAGTAAGGGTCTCTTCCCACATATTTCCTGGCCCTAGACTCATTGACTGTTATGTCCACGAGACTTTGAAGCATCTCCTCTTCTTACTCCAATCACAGTCATGCCATTTTAATTGCCCACTGACTAATTGACTGGGCTCAGCCCTGGGATCCCTTTACCTTGCACATATCTTTCTAAGTCATATTGTCTATCTGTAAGAAGATACCCCTCAGCAGCTGTTGGTGAACCAGTCTTGTCACAGCCCTGGATTCTGTCCAGGAATCATCTTAAAAAGACGGACGGGATAGGCCCTCCCTGGTGGCGCAGCAGGTTAAAGCACAGCACTAAGAAGCCAAAGCCACTTCCGCATGAGTTCGATTCCCGCCTGCCCTGGAGGAGATCCACATGGCGTGGCAGACCTCTCCTGACCCTCCCGCTGCTCCCCTCAGCAGTGTACTTCGTCGATCTGCCTGTTCTGCTCCCCACTCTGTCACTGGTGAAGCCTCTCACCGCCCCTGAGCCTCTGGCCTGTACTCTAGTTCTGTATGCACAGATAAATAAATAAATAAATAAATAAAAATTAAAAAAAAAATCTTTCTTTAAAGAAAAAAAAAAGACGGACGGGATAGTCAGCTGCAGCCAGGAGCCTGCTGTGAAGCTGGCCACTCATAAGACAGATTCTGGGTGTCTACAATGGATTTGATGCCCCAACAAGTAGCTGGTGGTTCTTAGATTTTTATACTGCAGGAGAAACTCCAGGTAAACTCCAGCAGTTGGCAATCAGGATCCCAGTAGAACTTTGGACATGTGTGCTTCTACCGTAAGACACTGAAGCCTGTTTCTAAGCAGCTGTTGACCCACTGAGCCCTCCTCTGCCACCTGGTGATATGTCTGTCAGCCTATGGAGTGGGGAGAAGAAGAGCAGAGTTCACGACACCATTTTGAGGACCTGTGACCAACCTTGGCCCAGAAGATGCCATGTGTCAGTGAGTGGAAAGCCAGATGAATTTGAATTGGTGGCATTGGGATGAACTTGGCTGAGTTTGCTTTGCTAGTGATAACCGGTAAGGTTGTGTCTTGTTGGGAGTGTTTGGACACAGTTCCGCAGGTCATAGCAGGTCATAGACAGGCTGATGTAGGCTGCACCCTTTTGTCAGACTCCTGATGACAATTCAGGGTTATGTGGATCAGCTCACCTTTTTTTCTCTTTTTTTAAAGATTTATTTATTTATGCATACAGCTGCTGGTGCAGGCCAGAGGATTGCCCAGAGACAGAGTGGGGAGCAGAACAGGCAGATTGACAAAATACACTGCTGAGGGGAGCAGCGGGAGATACAGGAGAGGGCTGCTGTGCCATGTGGGTCACTTCCCGCTGGGGATCGAACTTGCACTGAAGTGGCTGCAGCCAGCTTGCAGTGCTGTGTCCCAACCCGTTGTGCCACCAGGAAGGGCCAGCTTACTTTTTCTTTCTCAGTGAGAACACTATTGGGTGGATTCCAGTGGTCATTTCTAGTTGAATATGAGGTTTTCTTATGCAGATTATTTGTACCCCAACCCAGCTCTTCCATATATTCTAAATCTCTTAACTCTCTTAGTTCAGGTATTTTACTTTTGGTAATAATAATAGTAGCGTCATTTATGAATTTTCTTTCATTTTGTGCTAACTGTACTTTATATATCAGTATTTGCTTATATCTTTTTAACCCTCACCACACCCTCCGAGATGATATTACTCCTGTTTCTTATGAGCAAGAAAATTGAGGCTCAGCAGAGATATGACTAAGAACAGACTGATGAGTGTGTGTGTGTGCTGCGCTTGTGTGTGTGTGTAGAGTAAACCTCTCCTCCTTGGGGGTGAAAGGTATTTTTGATTCCTTGCCACTTTTCTTTCAGGTGACTTAAAGGATAGTGGATAACGGTTGTGTGAATTGGTCTTTTACAATTTAAGGATTCACACATATGACTCATCATTTGATTGATTTTCATGGACTGTAATGATTCTATCACTTTAAGACATCAGCATTCCTATATGAGAAATATCATTCTCTCCAAGCCTTGTGGAGGGAAGTCAAGTCAACATATCCTAACTTCTGTTTTAAAGTAGTGATTAGATCCGACCTTGTGCAGAACAAAAGGAAGTGAATTTAGAGCTGGGACTGATGGGTACCATATGGCTTGAACAGGGAAAAAAAAAATAAAAGAGAAACTTTCAGCAGGAGAAGGTTAAACTTGAGTGTCATCCAAAGTTGTACAAACCAGGATTTTGGCCTTGATCATTGCTTTCAGACAGATTTCTCTTGTTCTTTCTACCCTGTAATTAAAATTAGGGTTTGGTCTTAGAGAATGGGCGGGAAATATCAATGGGGAGGAACAGATGAAAAGTTGAACAGAGGCTTTGTTGAGGTTTAAGTGAAATTTTGGCTCGAAGGTGCTTTATGTTATTTGTGTTTTGTTTCAGACTTCACGGTATTGAATAAAAAATATGTGTGTGGTGTTAATGTATTTAACAGCATGATTGATTTAACAGGTACTCAGCAGGGCCGTCCAGAGGACCTCTCTTGCAATAGCAGAATGTCCCATTTGAGGAGCATGGTTCATTGCTGGTGGCCAGTGTGCTAGTAAGTCAGCATGCATGGCTGTGCTTCTGGCCCCGACTTGCTGATGAGCTGTGCGTGATGCCTGGCAGTGGCGCCATGACCAGAGAGGGTGGTTGGGGGATGGCAAAGCCATCACCTGCACAACTCTCACTTGAAATATTGGATATATAAATAGAAGATTGTCCTGGCTTTCTTAATTTGGGAAGAAAAAAGCTTTCAACTGCAATGTTATTCAGTTCAGCTCACAACAGCTCACTGAGGAGAAGGGAACTTGAAGAGGGGCTGGTAGGAGTGGGACAGGCAGTGAAGTCTCACTAGTCAGCAGCTGGACTCATCTGGGGTTAATCTGTGGGTGCCTGTACCCCACTATGTCTCCATTGCAACAGGAATATTTGGGGTCTCCAAACACATAAGAATCTTGGCTAGATCTAGCCAATTTTCCATGCACTTTGAAAATCTCTTCTGTTCTTTTGTGCAAAGGTGATGTTATTTTGGCTTAGGAGGAATGGCTGCAAATGTTGCACTTTGCAAGTGAGATATCAGAATCATTGCGCTGACTGTCCTGGTATTCACAATACACTTCTTTAGGTAGGACCTGGGAGGGTCCGTCTCCATCTGTGTTCCACTCTGCCTCCACTGGCATCTGCCCTGTGTGGGTCTAGGGTGTGCTGGGTGACATGGTGGTTATCTACATCAATACTGCAGTGAGCATGGTCCACTGAGATGTTGTGCAGGTTGACATTGTAAGACCCCGCTGATGCAAAGAGGGGCAGCTTTTATAGAGCAACTCAAGCCGTTAACCACTTGTTTAAGAGACACTGAGAAACACACACCAAAGACAGGACAGATAAAACCTTGTTGTGTGGAGAGCCCCTGCCTAATCAGATTAACAGGTGGTCTTGCAAGAGGCCTCTGAAAAGTGGTATGAATACAGGCAACCAAAAGGAGACAGTTTGAGAAGACTCTGGATTCCAGCTCGTGGTCCTGAAAGGTTTCTCAAGAGCTTGGTGAGAGCCACTGGGATTCTCTCCTTGAGAACTAGTGCCCCCGAACACGCCGAACGTCCTTGCAGATGGATGGGTTCCTGGATCGGATCTTGCCTACGCTACACTGCCAGTCCCCCAAACTTTGCCAAGAGGTTCATTGCTGCCAATTTAACTGCATATTTATATTGTCATATGGACTCCCCTCAATCACTTCACATTGTAGTTATATGCATCTGGCTTGAGTCATGAATCAAACCTTCCTGTGCTGTGGAAACTAGCACTGTAGAGGTCCTGAGCCTGATAAGACAGGGGTGGGGAACCAGGACAAAGCGTTCACCATGATTGGAAGTACAGGAAGAGCTGTTGGTTGTAGTGAACCATCAGCTGGAGCCAGTCTTGGTGTGACCCCCTGGCAGGGAAACTGAAGTCATCATCCATGCTCTGGCAGGGCCATGCCCACTAGTAAATCTTGGGATGTGAATACTAGAGACGACCTTGGAGATTATTTTATTAAAAAAATATTTATTTATTTATGCATACAGAACTGGGGTACAGGCCAGAGGTGAGGGGATGTGAGAGGATTCACCAGCGACAGAGTGGGGAGCAGAACAGGCAGATCCACGAAGTACACTGCTGATGGGAGCAGCAGGCAGGTCAGGAGAGGTCTGCCTGCTCTGTGGGTCACCTGTGGGGCTGGGGATTGAACTCACTGAAAAGGCTGTGGAGAGCTTGTAGTGCTGTGCCTTGACCCGTTGTGCCATCAGAGAGGGCCTAAAGATTATTTTAAACCATTATTTTCATTTTATAGTGAGGGAAGCGAGCCCAGGAAGGACGTGACCCACCTAAGACATATGGAACCAGACACTGGCCTCTGCTTTCCTGGCCTCGGTGTCTCAGCCAGTTCCACCTCTGCTCCTTCAGGGCTTCCGACAGGAGCTCTCTTGGGTCAGGACTTGGTAGTGGCACAGTGAGTGTTGACCTGGGGGCAGGGCGTCCCCAGGAAGCAGCTGCCGCAGGAGACCCCCTTTGAGCAACGGATAAGCTTGCTTAGCACCTTCCAGGAGGTAAAAGAAAGGAGCCAATTATGTGTCCAGAATGCTGGAACCTTCCTTTCCACACTCGATTCTCTGGTCTCCCATGGTGTATGAGTTGCTTGTTAAATTAATGTTTGCCTGTCTGGAGTGCCAGAGGAATAGACATTATAGGCCAATTAGAGATAAAAATCAAACCAACCAGAGTTGTCCTTTTAAAAATTAAAAGTCCTTTTTATGTGCTGTGGAGGTGTCGGGATTATCATAAAGACTAATTAGGACATTTTACAACATCCTGGTAACGGGAGGAAACAATATTGTTGGTAACTTTAAAGATTATTAAGCATCTTTAGCACTTCGGGTCAGATATTTAAGATGCTTTCTGTGCTCACCTGCTGTTGCTGCAGGAAGTAGTTTATTGTCTCATAAGAAGAAATAAGCATTTTGAAGGCATTAATGCCTGGCCAAAATGGATGGTCCTTCACTTTGCAAAGCCCTAAAACAGGGTCTCCAGGAAGAACTGACTGTGACTTGAGAAGACATTTGTCACACAGTGTCCATCATCTGTGCTGAGGGCAGTTTGCATCCCGGCCTCCTAGAGAAAAGAAATCTTGCAGGCAGACATTACGGTGAGAGTGGCTCTGGCCTGGCAGCGGAGCTAACAACAGAGACAGCGCGTGTCCCCATCAAAATCCCAGCTTGTCAATGAAGGGCAGATGTTGATCTACACTCTAGCATCAAGTTCCAAAGCAATGAAGGAAGCAGAGACAGGGGCAGAGAGGATCGAGGGTCTAGGGCGGTTTTTGGTTTTTTTGAGGGTGGCCCCTAGAGGTAGGGGAGAGTCTTATTTGTGATTGGCCATGTCCTCAGAGAAATCACCCTGGAATTGGAACACATTCTTTGGAACTTGATTGTAGACAAAAGGCTGGGGGCAGATGCTGGTTGGATGCTTAAATTGCATCCATTGTCATTTAAAAGACTCACATATTGTCTTGAAATTCAAATGGCCTTTAAGGAATAGGGAAATTGTATCAAGGTCAGACAAAGCAGAGGGTAAATTTGAGTGTCACCCAAGTATCAAAAGCTCTTAAGATCTGAGCAGGGAGATTTTTCAGAGCACTCAGGAAATCTCAGCGTTCCCTGTCGAAGCCTGTGAGTTTAAAGTGTGATTTATCTGTGTGACTTCTAGTAAGGCTTTCACATTTTCAGCAATTTTAATTGAGACTAAAACCACATCATTATGGTTCACTTAGTTATCAGCGAGAACTGCAGCTATTTAGTTTATAGACTTAATGATACAAGTGGAAAGAAAATACCAGACAGAGTTAAAACTTAATTCTCAGCTTTGTGCTCTGGGCTGTAGCCACATATACTATTCACGTGAATTGGGGTTTTTATAATAAAATTTCAGAATAGGGTTCTGAAACTTGACCATCGCCTGCCTATTCGCCAGTCACACTCCACCTGTCAAATAACGATTTCTTTTTCTAAGAGGCTACGTCTTACCTTAAACATAATGCAATCATATAAAATAGAATCTGTACCACCCACACAAATACTGCGATGTCTTGGGGTATTTCTTTTCACCTGTTCCCCCTTATAAGTAGGTTTATTTAAGGTTTACGTAATTGTAACCACACTATTTATACAATTTTATTTCCTGGCTTCCCCACCTAGTATAGCCTAAGCTATATCCATGTTATTTAATAGTATTTGTCAACATTATGTTTAATAGCCTCATAATCTATTACGAAGTGAATATACTGTAGTTAACCAGTCATCTCTTTTAGACTTAATGCTTGTTTCCAATTTTTTGGCATGGTTACACAGCTGGCAAGGAGAGAACTCTGGTTTGAAACCTTTATCTCAATTTGTGTTTTGCTGATGTTCCAGAGTTCAGCTACACGAGAATGTGTGTGTCACACATATTCCAGCCAGTGTGGGTCCGACTGCATATTTGAAATCCCTTTGCTAATTTGATAGCTCTTAAGTGGTATTTGGGATGAACTGGCATTTCTTTAATTATCACTCAGGCTTTTTTCTTATTTGTTGTCAAGAGGTTGTGGTTTCTTAATGATGTAAATTTATTTCTTAGTTTATCTCTTTATTTCAGTTACTTTACCTTATTCTACACAGAGGCTTATGATTTTTATGCAATTAGATCTGGATATCTCTCTTTTTGTGGCTTTTCTTAAGCTTTTAAGCTTAGAAATTCCTTTTTCCTCCAGAGCTTTGACAAATATTCAATTCACTTGTCTTTTACTTTCTTTCTATGGTTTAATTCTTTTATGCTTTACTCTTTTGTGCATCTGGTATTTATTTTGGTGTAGGGTGTGAGATATGGATAAATTGTTCTTATTTCCAATTGACAAACCTATTTTGTTCACTAAATGCCTCTTCTTTTTTTTTGATTTTTGATGTTTTTTTCTTATCACAATTCTTAATTGCAGGTTTTAGGTATTTTTTCATAAGACATTGGGATTTGTTGCTTTGCTTATGTATTTATTTTTGCACTGTAGTAGGTATTTTAACTAGGTAATTATGTGACTAGCTTTGGAGCCAAAGAAGTGGGAGAACTGGCAATGGGTGGATGATGTGGGGGGCCCTAGGTGGGTATAGAAAGAGGATAATCTAGAGCAGTCTGCCTGCCTTGGGGGTGCTTATCAGAATCACTGATGGAAATTGAAAGGATATCTACAGCCCTGTGCTTCCCCCACCACATGTTTTCATGCTGTGGGCCTGACAAGGGGTCTGACTTGATTTTTGAAAGCTGCCACAGGTGCGTGTGATGTCACTCCACCACTGAGACTCATGATCTGCGTCCCACTCAGCAAACTGTGGGCCTCACACTATGCCCAGTCTCTGCTTTCGTGTGGCAGAGCTAAAAGTGGTTTTTGCTTTACTATTTATTTTTAAAAAATATTTATTTATTTATGCATAGAAGAACTGGGGTATAGGCCAGAGATGTGTGTGTGTGTGTGGGGGGGAGGGGTGTCAGGTGAGAGGATTCCCCACAGACAGAGTGGGGAGCAGAGCAGGTGATCTACTGAAATCCACTGCTGAGGAGAACAGGAGAGTTCTGCTGTGCCATGTGGCTGAGATCCCTGGTGGGAGATCAACTTGTGCTACAGTGGCTGTGAAGAGAGCTTCATAGTGTCTTAATCCCTTGCACCACCAGGAGGCCCCAGATTTTTGCATTTTTAAATGGTTGGATAATTTTTTTTTAAAGAAGTGCTATTTCATGACATGTGAAATGTAATATGAAATTCAAATGCTGAGATCCAAAAATAAGGCATCGTTGAGACCCACCTATGCTCATGTGCCTGTGTCTTGTCTGTGGCTCTCCCCTGATCCAGGGGCAGAGTTGAGTGGTTGTGACAGAGACTTCAGAGTCAGCAGAGCCAAAAATATTTACCACCTGGCATGGTATGGGGCAAGTTTGTGACCCCTGTCTGAGAGGACAGTAAGTGACTCCTCACTCACTGTCATCTACTGGCTCTTGAAAACTGTGACTTGAAGCAAAAAGATGTAGAACACAACCATTTGACCATAGTCTGATTGACATGAACCAGGGTTAAGTTTTGACTGTATGTTACTAGCCATAGAAACATCACCAAACTCCTAACCTCAGACACTTGTAATGTTAAAATTGGAAGATCCTGCAGATAGAATACGGTAAGGAGACAGAAATAAGAAAGGGGAAGGCTTTATTGCGCTCCCAAGTAGGCGAGGTCTGCAGGTCCCCAGCGGGGGCCTGAGGAGGAGTCGCGCCCAGTGTAGTGTACAGGCTTGGGGTCTTTTGGGCCTGGGGAGGTCGTGGGAAAGTACCAGTGAGTCAGTCATGCTGCCCTGAGGGTCAGCGGTCGCTGCTCTAGGGTCCTGGGTGGCCTTTCAAAAATATTACTTGTGTTCATTCTGGCATTTGTTTTCCAACCCACTTTTTCTAGTTCAGGGTCTTGGGTGCCAGGGCACACAAAGACAGCTCAGGGCACAAGGTGGGAACAAGTCCTGGGCAGGATGTCCTTCCAGCTCACATTCAGTCCCACTGGCACGGATTAGAGGCTCAGCGCCTATCTCTCCCTACCTGCTGCAGTCTCATTCTTCAAAAAATTTGCCCAGCCTGCTCCATGGAGATTCCCTGATTCTGCTTATATCCTATGTTTTCTGCCTGATCTTCATAGGTTAACTTCATTGTGAGGCAGCATGCAATTAATGAAACTTATTATGTTAATGAACACACAAATTATTATTTAATAATTATGTTAGTGATGAAAACAGATATAGGTTAATTGTTACAATTACTATGAAAATAACAAGCTAAAGGTTAAAGATATGTCTGTAGTACAATGAAAAAGAAATTTGAACATAGAATTGTCAACAAATGATGGTATGTAGGAGACGAAGTGTTTGTTTATACATGTAAAATTGAACCACCATCAACCTCACAGTGAATTTGGTGCAAGAGAGATTTTGGTACAAAGAGACTTTAGGGAGATCTTGGACATCCTCTAAGAAAAGCAAAACTTCTAGAAAAACTTCTAGTTTGAAAGGACACCAATGGATAGGCTCTTATCATATATTGTGATATCAAGGTCAAGACAGTAGCAACATAACATAAGCCAAAGAGTGACTAGCCTTCTTATCACTAAACAGTCAGTGACTTTTGATAATTCATTTTACCTACCCTCTTTGTGTTTCATTTTTCTCCTTTATCAAAAAATGCTTTAAAAGTCTATGGAAACAAATGTTTGTAGAGGCATTGCCTCCCCTGCATCAAAGTAACCAAGATTCTCTTCATTTTGCTAAAGTTGACTCCTTGGAGAACCAGTGAATTGCACCTGGACATGAGCTGTCAGGAGACCACAGGCAGAATTCTGTAATCTAGTTGCAAAGAGCAAACTTTGTGAATGATTTGTCTTAAACTTTGCTTTCAGAGAAAACGCATGTCACAAACTTTACTGTTAATGGCGCAGCAGGATATGCTGCCTGTCTGGGGTGGAGAAACAGTGTCGTGATCAAGAATCTGTGCCTGTCATGGCCAGCCCCATAGTCACTACTGACTTGTGATATTTTCTGTATTATTTTTAAACCTAGTCCTTTTATTGTTTTACACAGCCACTGTATTGATTAGATTTCTTCTCTTGGACTCATGGACTGTTGAACTGAGAGCGACACCACTGCTCAGTTAGCTCAGCCATTCCACTTCATAGGTGAGAAAAATGAGGGCCAGAAAAGGAAAGTTATTTGTCTAAATGTACAGGAAAGATTTGTAGCTAGAATTCCAGCTTTTGACTTCTTGTTAGATGTTTTTCTGAAGAACATGTTCCAGAACGTGTCATAAAGTATGTCCTGTGTTGGTAAAGCATATCATCTCACTGATCCCTCGTAATGCCCAATAAGAGAGATTCATGCGTTATTGTCTGTATTTTAGGTGAGAATCCTGAAAGTCACTTTTCCAGGATCCCATGATTAGTTGATAGTGTGTTAGTAGAAGCCAATCTTTTCATTCCCGACCCATGCTCTTGCATTATTCCATGATGTAGGAAAACATAGGCTGAAGTAATAGTGATTCATTTCACTCTAAATATGAAACTTGAAGTTTACCTGTAAATGTTCTTCAAAATATCACTGTGTGGCATCTCAAGAGTTCCCCTTTGATATATTTTATGCTGTTCTTACACAGTCTATGTGGTGGCGAGACAAGTCAACCAACACTTGAGTTACAAAGAGGTTAACTCTGAGGAAAGAGTAGGAATAAAAATGGAGCAAGTGGCCCAGGATACAGGTAAAAGAAGAGACCTGAAATGTATTGTACCAGCAGCTACTGTCTTCTGAATGACTCTTGCAGTATGGGAGGATGGGAGGAGTTTGCCCTGTCAGAGCCTTAAAGTCGGCATTGGGGACCCCATTTCCAGCCCCTTTCTGATCTGTCTTAGGTCCATTTAAGATTGCCCAGGGCAGTAGCTCGAATGAATGAACTTCTATTCAGGTTCTTCCAGGTCCTGGTAGACACGGCCAAAATGAATAAAAACAACTAATAAGCAGTGAGATTAGTTTATAATGACTAAAACTAACATTTATTGAGAGTTAGCTAAGCGCCAGGAGTTGTCCTAAATACTCTACGGGTAATAAGTCATTGAATTCTCACATCTCTATGAAGTCGTTTCCTTTTACAGATGAGAAAATTGATGTGCAAAGAAGTGAGGTCTCTTGTTCAGGGTCACACAGCTAGTAGGTGAAGGAGTTGGGAATCAACCCAGAGTCCTTGGGATTAATGACCAGGCTACACAGGTAAACATGAAGAAAATATTAAATTTTACCAGAAAGGATCGATTACCTGGACCTCTAATGACATCATAGCTTGTTACACACGCTGCTGTGTTCCTTGCTCAGGTGCAAACTGTGTGTCCAAGTGCAAAGTCAGCCACAGGGGTGGACCCTGTCCCGACTGGCTATTCCCCATCCAAGCTGTCAGTTTCCTGTGGGGCTCTGCAAACCACTTAGCTGAAGGCTGGGCAAGCCACAGCCTCCCCAGGAATGTTTCCCCACATAAATCAGAGTATGCCAGCCTCAAAGGGAGGGTGCCAAAGTGTGCGGGCGCTGCACTTAAAAGCTGTTCTTTACCACAAGCTGTGCCAGGGTATTATGTGCTGTCCAAGGTAGAGGGAGAACAGTCAGTCCCCGCGAGGTGAGAGTCAGGCGAGGGGCACTGGCAGCTTCCTGTGAGGGAGGAAAAGGGATTAGGAACAAGAGTAATTCTCTGTCTTCATTGATTTTAGAGACTGTTTACTTGCAAGTGTTTCTGCAATGTTTCTTCTCCTTTTTAATAAATTCACCGCGCGGAGGGGAGAGATTTGCTCAAGGGCGACTCCAAGAGGGCTTAGAGTTGTCAAGGACAGGAAATGGAACACATGCCTTTTGCCAAGGCAATTTTTTTCCTCATCAGATCAGTGGTCAGGCAGGGAAAGGGCTATCGACAGGCCCAGAGGCAAGTTGAGTGGCCAGGAAATAGCCACCCCTCCTGTGCATTGCAGCTTATATTCAGAGCCGCTGGAAATAGTCTGTTTCTACAAGGACCTGACTTGGAGTGTTGGCTTCTGCGTGCCTGGCTTGAGGAAGGTCAGGTAGAATCTATGTCATTGCATCAGCTGCAGCTCTTAGGAGCCATTATAGGAATCCTGGATCCCATTAAAACAGAGCAACAGGCCTTAAAACAAGCAGAAGTGATCTATTTTCAGGGTGAGGACGTACAACATTTCCTTTGTTCTCAAGATGATTTTCCTGTGATGCTCCTGAATTCACCTACCTAACTGCCTGGCCCTTTTAAGAGATAGCCGAGGAGGAAATACTCTTGCCCACTCATGCTCACTTTTATAAGCATTTCCCAATTAGAAACTAGCCAACCAAGCAAACAACCCAATAAACCAACATTTAAAGAATCTGTACATCTCTATCAGTAAAATCCCAGGTTGTGGGAGCACGTGTTTGGCAATACGTATTTTTTTCAAATCCAAGGGGAGTAGAAGGTGTGAATGTTATCTGGCAGGCCAGAGCATTGTTATTAGCTATAAATATTAAAAATTTAATAAGTGTACTTTGATTGCAGCTTAAAGGGGCAGAGGGGCCTCCCCCTGCTTCACTAACAGGATTCCCCCCCCCAGGATCCTGTTTATGAGCGACTACAGCAAAGGAGGTGCTCCTTTCTGCCAAGCCTAATGGCCTGCTGGGGAGGTGGTGTGCTCTGCCGTGCTCAAGGCAGCATGAAACAGCACAGCTGGATGGCGCCTCACCTGCTCCCCACTCACTCATGGCCCCTGGCTCTTCCTTTGAAGTGCCCCCTTTGGGAACAGCTAATAAGAGCTGCTGTAAGCTCTGGTGTGAGGGTGGGGCTTGGAGGGGGATATGGCCATCTCAGCTTCTATGTGGCAACTCTGTACTTAAAAAGAAATGGAAACATAACTGACCCTGGACAAAGACTTGAAGTCTTGGTTGACTGTTGGACTCCAGAGTTAGAGGGCTGCTTCCATTTGAATAAAGTTCTCTGCTCTGCTCAAGAAGTGGATGTCACATTAGGTGACAGATGAGACAGGTTGGACTGCTTGAGGTAGACACAAGGGATGTTGATCCTTGGGATTGTGGATTGAAAAATTTTTTTAAAAGATTTATTTATTTATGCATACAAGAACTGTGGCACAGGCCAGAGGTGCAGGAGTTGAGGGTGGTGAGAGGGTTCACCAGAGACAGAGTGGGGAACAGAACAGGCCGATTGACTGAAATACACTGCTGAGGGGAGCAGCGGGTGATACAGAAGAGGTCCGCTGCGCCATGTGGCTCACCCCTGTGGCAGGGAATTGAACTCGGCTGCAGTGGCTGCTGGTAGGTCTGTAGTGCTTTAACCTGTGGCACCACCGGGGAGAGCCAGGATTGTGGGTGTTTTAAGGTTATTACTACTTGGAGAGGTTGGCGGTGTGTAACACTGGATCCTGGAGTATTGTTCGGGGCAGTCTGCACCTTAATGACTTTGTCCTCTTGGATAAGGGTAAGGCATATAACACCTTGATTGATGCAGAACTGGGAAGTCCACAGTTTTTAATCCATTCCTGGAGCAGAAGCTCACAGATTGGTCATGTCGCGGTGATTTAAGTCTGAGCATAAATGGTCAACAGTTGGGTTCTCCCCCAATGTAGGCAAAAGGAGAACCTGGGGAGGAATGCCTGCTCTCAAGGGAGAAAGCCTCCTTACTGCTGTTTCTGCACCTCTAGTTACAGAGAAAAGAAAGCTATACCTGTGAGCCAATGTGGCCTTTTGGCTGCATTTATAACGCTGCATAATTTCTCCATTTTAGCTCTGTTTAGTTTAATGTGTGTGTGGGGGGGGGGCGGGGGGAGGGTGGAAGGTTTAAATGAAGGTAAACAAAGAAACTAAGTATACTAATGTCTTAAATTTGAGTTCAACCAGGTTGTTCTATACAATTAAACTATAAATGAACCACATTAAAAAAATGAATTTGAGTAAGAACTAAGGTAGCACTATTTTTAACTTTTTTTGACCTAATTTCAGACTTGGAGCTAAGTTGTAAAAGTATAATCTTTCCAGATCCTTTTCATCTAGGTTTCCCAAAGACTAACATTTGGCCACTTTTGAGTATTCAGTCTATTTTTTGACGGCTTAAGAAAAAGTTGCAGGGCCCTCCCTAGTGGCGCAGTGGGTTAAAGCGCAGCACTAAGAATCGCAAGCTACTTCCGCATGAGTTGGATCCCTGCCTGCCCCGGAGGTGACCACATGTCCCGGCAGACCTCTCCTGACCCGCCCGCTGCTCCCCTCAGCAGTGTACTTCGTTGCTCTGCCTGTTCTGTCCCCCACTCTGTCTCTGGTGAATCCTCTCACTGCCCCTGCAACTCTGGCCTGTACCCAGTTCTGTATGGAAAAAAAAAAAAAAAGAAGAAAAAAAAAGAAAGAAAAAGTTGCAGACATAATGTCTCTTTGGCTATAAACTCTTCAGCATGTGTGTCTGAAAAAACAAAGACATTTCTTTTTATATAAATGTAGTACAGTTATCAGTCAGCAAATTCATAAGAACACAATGCCATTATTTTAGTGATAAACCTTACTCATATTCTGCCAATTGTCCCAATATGTCCTTTACAACAAACAAAATCCCAGATTGTGTTGGATACTATGGTCATGTCTCTTTAGTTCCCTTACTTTGGAATAGTTTCCTAGTCTTTCTTCAAAGCAATCCATATTTAAAAGCATCTAGAGTAGATTAAAGGAGAGGATCAAAATATTGTGGAGACTGCAAGTTTTCCTTTAATCTTGGTAATAGAATTACATGATAATTGCTTGTTAGTTGCATATTCGGTCATCTACTTAAGAACTACATTTCCCAGATGACATTTAGCTGTGACTGAATCTTGGGTAATGGGAAGTGAGTGGAAATAATGTGTATGACTTCTAGATCAAATCCTTCAAGGGAAAGAGTATAGTAAGTTTTATTCAATGTCATTTCTAAATGTGATCGGGATAGCTAGACTGCTATGCTGGACCACAAGCCTGGTCTCCAAGATCTCTCTGATGATTGTGAAGCAACTCTATCAGCCCTAAGTTATCTATATGATCACCCCCTACTCCCTCATTCCTCTAAAAAATTTAAGGACTTAAAAAAAAAAATCACCATAAGGCCCTCCCTGTGGTGCCGTGTATTAAAGCTCAGCACTGTGAGGCTCGTCCTGGCCACTTTGGTGGGTGTTCGAGCCCCACTCTGGAGGTGACCCACATGGCGTGGCAGACCTCTCCTGACCCGCCCGCTGCTCCCCTCAGCAGTGTACTTCATCAATCTGCCTGTTCTTCTCCCCACTCTGTCTCTGGTGAATCCTCTCACCTCCCACAATTTTGGCTTGTACCCCAGTTCTTCTATGCATAGATAAACTTTTTTTTACAATGTTAGTAAATTAACATCTTAGTAAATTAACATTTGCTCAGTATTATCAAATATCTGCCCTTTTTTTTTTTAAAGATTTATCTATTATTTATGCATATAGAACTGGGGTATAGGCCAGAGGTGCAGGGGCAGTGAGAGGATTCACCAGAGACAGAATGGGGAGCAGAACAGGCTGACTGATGAAATATACTGCTAAGGGGAACAGCGGGTGGTCAGGAGAAATCTGCTGCACCATGTGGGTCACCTCTCGGGCCAGGGATCGAACTCATGCTGAAGTGGCTTTAGCTTCTTAGTGCTGTGCTTTAACCTGCTGCACCAACAGGGAGGGCCTCTCCTCTTTTTTTACAGAACAGAAAAATATTCATCTTGTATGAGTGATTATAAATTTGATTTCAGGGCCCTTCCTGGTGACACACAGCACTAAGAAGCTAACACCACTTCAACATGACTTCTATCCCCGCCTAGGGGGTGACCCACATGGCACAGCAGACCTCTCTGACATGCCTGCTGCTCCCCTCAGCAGTGTACTTCATCAGCCTGTTCTGCTCCCCACTCTGTCTCTGGTGAATCCTCTTGCTGCCCCGGTACCTCTGGCCTGTACCTCAGTTCTATATGCATAAATAAGTAAGTCTTAAAAAAAAATTGATTTCAAATCTCTCTTATAGCAATTGTGCTGGTAACCTGATAAGACTAATAAGTCTAAACCTCTATAAGGGGGCATTCAAACCTTTGGATATATTTCTGCTAAAGGAGAGAAAGAAATACAAAATTTTACACTGTCATAGTTAACAGTAAGGTGAACTATGTGGAGATTTTTTATTGATAACTATCAAGCTGGAAATTTTTTCCTCTTACGGTTTTTAGTCTTTTTAAGACATTGTAATTTGTCATTTGCATCAGTGTTAGTCAAAGTGGTAACCTCTGTGAAATTAAAGTGCTCTTTTGTTATGTAAATTTATCTTTAAAAGAGCTGTCCCTGCAATTTCTGTATGTTGTCATCAGGTGGCAGTAGAATTATATATGTTTTGAGCAGCTTAGCCAAATAAGAGTTTTTCACTAATGACATCAACATGAATTTCTGAACTAAAACATTGGACAAAATTCTTATTTCCTAACTTAGGAAGACATAATACAAACTGAAAGAAAATAGAAAATACAAACAGAAATCTCAACACTCTTCTTGAGTTTTTTAGCTGAAATTAGTTAAAACATGGTCTTAATAGTAAGCCTACAAAAGACTTTATTTCCCATGTTGCACTTCTCCTAGAACCATTCTTATTAACACTCCTTTCTCCTAATTGCTTTTTCAAGTAAGGACATTCTCTCCTACTCATAAACTAGGCAAAAGGGCAGTCTTTTTGGTCAACTAAAATGGCTTGAAATTAAACTTTTTCCTTAGCTTCTTACTAAATTTCTTCTCTCATTTCTAAAAAATTAGAAAGAGGGCAGAAATTATAAATGGCGCACTTTTAAACCCATCAAAAGCTTGTTTTCATGATGGATTGAACTATGTATAATATTTTTCCCCACTTAGAATTTCTCCCAAAATTTTCCCTCCAAGTTAACAAAGCTTTGTAACATACTTGACCTAATCAACATATAGTAGCTTTTTAAACTAAATTAACAGTTTCTTTAGATCTTGGGTTACCAAAAGTGAAACTCAGAAGGGAGACAGAAACTTGAACCAAAGTGAACAAGATTTGGGTTAGTTTTTATTAGCTATATAAAGATAAGTGATCTGAGGTGATTTCTTCTTTCCCACTAACAGAGGCTCAGGGAGAGAATAAGAAGTGGATTTTCTATTACGCTAAGCAAGACTGCGAAGAAGCCAGGAGTCTTGCTTATCTGCAGAGGGTAGGTGTAGTGGAATTCAAGTCGTTATTTTGGAGATGTTGGGTTTGGAGAGTGGGGTCTTTGGGTTAACTCTGGGAAATGTCTCACCAGAGCTCCTCTTTTGGCAGCACTGCTGAGTTTCTCAGATGAATTTCTCCATGAGCTATAGATGTTAGTTAAGCAAAAATACAGATTTATTATGAAAAAGAGGGTGAAGAATAAAGGACACGTGCACAGATACAGGCAGGCACAAAGAGCTGCCCCTAAAGGGAACAGGCGTGCTGAGAGAGCAGCCTGCAAAGTCACAGCAGGTGGCCTGAGGAGGGCTGCCACTGTTGTTGGCCAAGGGAGGTCCATGAAGAGAAGCACCAGCTCCTCACAGGTCCCAGGGAGCAGAGGCTGCTGCCCTGCAGAGGGAGAGAGCTGGCAGTGAGGAGTTCCTGCACGGGTACTACAGGCAGAAGGGCCGCTGCAGCTTTCACTACAAAAGGGCAAGGTTGGCGAAGGGCGGACCTGCACAGTCAGGTGGGTAGGAGCATGGGTGCCCGGCCAGTGCAGAAATTGCCCCGCAATAGACTTCGCTTTGGGAGGGGCTCATTCCTCTGTGGAGTTGTTCATTTTTGTTGACTTTTGTATAATTATGTAGAATTGGAAAGGGCCAGGGATTCTACAGTGGCCTCCAACTCTAGAGCCTATCCTGATGACATGCTCTGGGGTGGTCTCACACCTGCTTGGGTCTATGCCTTGCCATCTAGAGGTGGGCACCTAGATATCTTTTATTTCACTTCTAGAACTAGTTTAATGACCTTGGTAATCACTTCCACTCCCACCTCCAGCGTTCACTATTCCACCAGCCAGGTTTCTGGTCTTTGGTGCCTCCTTTTCAAGTTTTCTAATTTTTTTTTTAAGATTTTAGAATTTATTTATACACACAGAAGTGGGATACAGGCCAGAGGTGCAGGGGCAGTGAGAGGATTCACCAGAGACAGAGTGGGGAACAGATCAGGCAGATGGTTGAAATACACTGCTGAGGGGAGCAGCGGGTGAGATAGGAGAGGTCTTCTGTGCCACGTGGGTCACCTCGGGGATGGGGATTGATCTAGCACTTACATGGCCACGGCCAGCTTTGCAGTGTTGTGCTGTAACCTGCTGCGCCACCAGGGAGGACCCTCAAATTTTCTATTCTTTTCCTCCATCAGAATGACCTAGCTTGATTTCTGTCCTGTGGCTAATCGTAGATGGGACTAAGGGCATTTGCTTCTTGATGCATTTTATGTGGAACTACGAGTGTCAATTGGACTAGAAGTTATTAACGGAAGGTGCACAATTCATAAGTTTGTGTCCTGAAATCACTGTAGGAAATTAGAAAATCAAATTTGTTGCTCTCTTTTTCCTATGGCAAAATGTTGCTGGAAAGTTGCTTCCTGTTGTAGGTGTGCTTGGCTCTCAGATGTCTACAACCTCAATGATGGCCCCTTTGAATATTTTTTCCTTTTAATGCAGACATTTATAAAATAGAAACTTAACACACACACACATGCATATATGTTTATATGTGTTTGTAATTTATAGCTTCAGTTATATTAAGGAAATTTATAGCATATATAACCCCAAATAAAATGAGCTATTCATTCATGAAACATTTATTGAGCATCTACTAAGTGCCTGATAGTGCATTAAGCGATATAGTGTCAATGATAAAAAAGATATGGTTTCCATTTACATAGGGCTCACAGCCTGCTCTTTGTAACAGCTACTTAAAACTGTATGTAGTAGCCTAATGAGTGACTCAAAAATACTACTGAGGCTGCCAACTTTTCATTTTATTAAAGTTTTAAATTTTCCTCTAATTCTCATTTTTAAAAGGTCTGAATCACTGAATTGCATAACAACTGCTTAATTTTTATTAGGATTTCTCTTTAATACAAAAATGTTGGAGTAAAAGTTGAAAAGCAGGAGACTAAAACTCAGCTGCAATGTGGCCCAGACCCCAGAGTTACCCCCAAATGGGTAACTTTCTGGAAATGGCAAATCCATTTAAAATGGGAAGCAGTTTTCCTGGGATATTTTTTTGCCCCTGGGTCGGACATATTTGGCAGAATTTTTCCACCTGAGCTTTTCCCCTTAAATTCTCTTCCATATGTGAGGACATTTAGACTTCACAGCCTTGCTAGGAAGTATTATTTCTATCATTTTATGGGCGAGAAACCGGTGCACAGTGTAGATTTGTAAGTTGTCCCAAGGTTACACAGCCAGTAAGTGCCAGCCAGGATCCAAACACAGACAGCAGGGCTCCAGGATCTGCACTTTTAACCTCTTCTCTGTGCATTTATGGCCTGCAGTGCGGGGGAGGGGCCCTTGACAAGGAACATATACCCTGTCTTGGAATCTCACTTCCATTCAATGAGCAGTCATTGCATGATCAGGCACTCGGCACTAGGCACTCAAAATTCTCATGAATTCCTTGGGTGGGGTATGGTGCATCTTCAGGTAGTTCTGTGAAACTCAGACAGCAGCCAGTCATGTCAGAAGCTGAGAGAAGGCTCTATCTGCAGAACAGGAAACAAGTGAGATTTTGTCCTGATTTTTGTGATTGGAAAAGCTCACCTGGAGATAATTATTGGTTGCCTGTGTGCAATAGAACTTTTGTTGCCACTGTTATTGGAGGTGGGTGCTTCTTGTTGTGATCCTTGTTGGACAGACTTTTTCTTGCGGCCTCTGTCAATTGGAGCAAATCCGTCTTTGAACAGAAAATTCCTGGATTGTGCCTGGGTGGATATTTCTGTGCATCCTGGAGTGGCTGCCACTTGGTTTCCAAACTTACTGAGAGGAGAAAGTTTCAGGGCACTCACGTAACTGTTGGGTAACTGCTTGGCTTACCCCCCAAGGTTGAACTCTTTTTTTGGATGGAGAGAGAATGCTTTAGCTGAGGCTCCAGACTGAGACTTGGACCAGACACTCCTATAGTAGGTTTTCAAAAACGAACATTTATGGGATGGATGAAATGCAAACAACTCTGGGAATGAGGGAAACAGCCCCCTTATCTGTTTATCATATTGCCCGCTCTACTTTAGACATCCTACCCTCTTAATGAGGACAGAAGCTGTTCATTAAATAAATTAACCGTTATGTTGAGAACACGAATGTCAATATAGACACAGGCTGTTAATTTGCAGGTCACTGATGCATTCAGTACCCGAAGGACCTCAGACTCTGTGTGTCCATTAAACAGCAGGCTACTGAAGTGTGACTGGGAGCGGTGAAGCCCACAGGCAGCTCCCCCAATTTGATAGGACTGTCCAAAAGGAGACACTCTTCCCCTTTGAGGAATGCATGCACCTTGGCATCAAACTTTGAAACTAGTTAAGTGATTAGGCCTATCTGTTCCCTTCTCCTGTTTTATTTCTACTTTAAAATAGATTGTACAATTTCTCACTTGTGATTTAGCCTAAAGTTGCCTTGCAGTAAGTGGGTGATAAAGACAGGGAGAAGAAATCTTTGATCATTCGTCATACAAAATCTGACAGTGGCTTCAATTAACAGATGGGACCCCAGAGAATTTCGCAGCCTGATCTTCCCCCAGTGCTCTGACTAATTGAGTGGAGGAAAACAGCCGCAGTGGAGACCTGGACAGCTGCCCAGTGAAGCCATCGCTATTTCAGAGAGGCTAAATCTCTGCGATGTGCTGGCATTTTTCAGTGCATGTCGCTCTTGCAGGCTGGGAAGCACAATCCTCAAGGGCGACGGCATTCATGCAGTGCTCTGCACTGGCACTGGGAGGTTACCCTGGACAGCTGAGGTCCAGTTGGTTTTTCTCTCTCCAGCCTTGAGCTCTTTGAGGGGCTCTTTTCCCGCTCAGCCTCAGTTTCCGCATCATTGTGACATGTATGCATTAGAGGAGATCACCTCCTGGATCTCTCTGCTTGCCATGGAGAAAAGAGAAAAAGGATATTAAAAGGATGGGCTTGGAAAATGATCACTCGGGGCATACACAACGGTTATACTAGAACGGAATTTGCAAAAGTGTATTTGGCAAGTATGATGAGTCCTGTCGGTACAATGGAATATGAGGATATCTTTGCAAAAACATTTGAGAAACTCTTCCCCTTCTTCTTTCCCCTTTCCATGTCTATACATTTCCCTCTCAGTGGCTAAAAGGAGCTATCACAAGTAGTGCTTTGCTACTACAATGTATTTTCCTGGACCAGCAGAGCAATAAGTCAAGAACCATATTTGTTTCGTCCAGTGATACATACTTACCATTATCCCCACACAATTCCTAGCCCAGCATAGATATTCTCTTAACATTTGTTGAATGAAAGCGCTATCACACACATGTCCATGTAAAACTTTTCAATGGTTAACCATAGATTTCAGTATCTAAGAAAAAGCATAATACTTTGGTCCATAACTTCCTTTGTGATAGTGCCTCAGTTACCTTATCTTCCTGTATGATTCCTTTATGACTTTGCCTTATTCTCATCTGTGCAGCCCTCCTGGATACAATCTTTCGTCCTAGCTTATCTGTAGTTCTTGCACTATATTACAATGTTTAACTTTTATTTGCTGGTATATGTTGCATTTGCCATGGGTGTGTTTTTCCTAGTGTTCTTTTAGTTAATTGGTTGAGAAAAATCCATATCAAATCCCAATTACTCTTGACAGTCTTTTGTAATCTCCCTCCTTCCCTATGATCTAAATGTCTCTTCTCTGGGTTCCCATAGTAGCCAATGCATACCAATAGCTTACTGTTTATCATAATATTCTTATCACCATCTCTGGCATACATAGAGGATAATTTATTATTTGCTAAACGAGTGATTCAGGAAGGTAAGTTCTCACTCTCCATTTCAGACTTCTAATGCTTCTGCATTTTCTTCTTGTCCCACAATCATGGATCCCAGACTCTGCATCTGCTTCCTTATTTTGGGTTTATTCTCAAAATTTGGTTATGGAGTAGAAATCCATGTTCTCAGTTTTCTCAGTGAAAAGCCACCAGGTCCTTTTTAATATGTTGATCACTTTATGGAAATAGAAGGAAATAGAAATAACCAGTTGGTTTTAGAAGATCACAAGGGCCTCACAGTGGCTTTCTCCTGAGTAGGCTTGGAGAAAGCCCTTTCTGTCATGGTACCTAGTGTCACAGCTAAGATATTTGAGATATTTGCCATCTACTTTATGCTCAAATGTGGATCTCCCCAATCTTTTCCATCTCTTTGACCTCAACTTAGATGTCCTGTGAGCCCCTTTCATTATGATTGGTATCTGTTGGTTCTGAGGATCTTAAGGCAGTCTAATACTACATAGTAGATTAATTAAACTAAATTAAACTAACATTTAGCACATTAAAATAACAAACATGTATTATCTAACACAGTTTTGAGTGTTATGGATCCAGAAGTGTATGGATCGCTGTATGCTTTTGTCTTAGTGCGTCTCATGAGCTGTCAAGCTTTGGCTAAGGATGTGGTCTCAACCGAAGGCTCAACAGGGGGAGGTCCCTCATCCACAAGTTTGTTGGCAGGTCTCAATTCTTTGCAGACTTCTAGACTGAGGCCCTCATTCCTCACTGGCTGTTGAGTGGTGGTCTGTCAGTCCCTTTCCATGAGGACCTCCCCATAAGGTAGCTTGCAATATGGCAGCTAGCATCCTTAGGTGTAACAAGTCATCCCTTCTGCCACATGCTATCAGAGACACAGGTCCAGTCTGGGTGGAACATGGGAAGAGTCCACACTGAGATGTGAAACCTGGATGTGAGGACTGTGGGAAGCCACACTAGACTCTGACTACCTCAGGCAGGATAGTGCTCTTTTGTCTCCAGTGGAAAACAACATTTTTTGAGGCCATCCCAGCTGGACTAAGCTAAGTTCAAATGGCCTTGGGTGGATTTGAGAATGATTTTCTCTATGCATTCTTTTATTGATATTTTGGGAGGATTTAAATCCAGATACTTTTTACAATTTTAGATACATCCTTTCAGCTGATGCAGCTTTCAACTATTTGGAAGAAAGATGAGCATCCCATACAATTAGGACCGTAGAATGCAATCTTGGCCTGAAGCCATCACATTTCCTAGACTCCAAATGGCAAATTAGAATAAAGGTTTCTAATTTTTGCTCTATAAGTATGGCATTCTTTTTGGCACACTGGAGTCACATGTCAGGAGGGCTCAGAGACAGGACTAAGGCATGCTGAAATGTAGACTTAAAAAAAAAATCACCTGCTTTGTGCTTACTCCTATTTGTAAATTATATCTGTGTACTATTTACATAAGTTACATAATTAGTTAGAACAGGAGTCATCGAGGAATGACAGTTAATGCTTTTGTTCCTTAGGATTGAGTACATAAATCAACATGATGCACATATTTCCAAGGGACTATAGTTTAGGGAACAAGGGTCAGACCTTGTCATGAAGTGAATCAGTACCAACATGTGAAGTCCTCTCATTTACACAGCTCTGCTCTTCTCCCAGCTCAGGTAGGTACAGGACAGGGGGTTTCAAAGTAGCACTTTTAGGTCCTGGGGGAGGTTGGGGAAGCGAGAGATGGTGATGTTTAGGGCTGGCCCTGCAAAGGAAGGTCTCAGGTCTTTAGTTCTGCAAGCAGAACAGCTCTGCAATTACTATTTTTTTTTTCATTGAGTTGAGCATAACTACAGTATTATTTCTGGAAAAGATTTAACAGATTCCAAATGAAAGGAGTCTGAGAACCTTCAGCCCCAGAGACAATGTAATTGTGGCATCTCTCGGAAGGACATCCTGAGCATGTGCACCATTTTCAGAGCCAGCAGAGCGAGCAGAGATCAAATGGGCAGTTCCTTTGGGGAAACCAAATCTTTTCCTAATGATGTTGCTTTTGTTCAAAATGCTATTAGCTGTTAAAACTACCATCAAAAGGCTCAGTGCAGTCTCCTAATAGCAGCTCGTTCTGTCTTCTGCAGGAGAGTTTGGCATCCTGAAGCCACTTGGAGCTTAATCAGTTGCCGGGGGTCTTGATTGGCACAGTATTGATATTTTTGGCTGGAAAATTCTTGTAGGGACTCTCCTGTGCACCGTGTGGCATTCACAGTATCGCTGGTGTCTGTCCACAAGATGCCAGTGCCTCCCTCCCTCTTATTGTGACATTCAAATACATCTTTGGGCATTGACTTATGTCCCCAAGAGGACAAAATAGGCTCCAGTTGAGGGAAAAAAAATAATAATGAGCAACTATATACCAGAGACATATTACAGGGGTGGGGGTGGGAAAATGGGATCAAAAATGGCGGGGGGCAGGGTACGGAATGCACTAGACTATGGTGATGGCACACAGTGATTTGGTGATGGGAAGCCCATCTCAGGATGACAACTGAGATGGAAAAAGGCACAAAATGATGGAAAAATAAACTATTATAATAAAAAAAAGATCATAGAAAAAAATAGCTCTCAGTTGAGAAACACTTTGCTCAACAGTGAAGAAAAGCATCCCAGGTGACAGTGCCATTTTTGATCCCCAACTGGAGGTTGATTATGAAGTACTGTCTTTTTAAAGATTTATTTATTTATGCATACAGAACTGGGGTGCAGGCCAGAAGTTCAGGAGGTGAGAGGATTCACTAGAGCCAAAGTGGGGAGCAGAACAGGCAGATGGATGAAGTACATTGCTGAGCGGAGCTGTGGACGGGTCAGGAGAGGTCTGCCATGCCATGTGGTTCACCTCCCTGGTGGGGGATCGAACTCATGCTGCAGTGGCCGTGGAGAGCTTCATAGTGCTTCATTTTAACGCTTTGTGCCACCAGAGAGGGTCCCATCATGGCTTTGTGTGTTTGTTTCAAAAGCTGCACTGAGACTCCTAGAAGTATCAAGATATTGTAAATAAACTCTGGCACTGCTGCACTGCTGCTTTGTCTTCTAACATAACTTCACAGAAGATTGCAGACTCATTCTGTTGGATCAGTTCTGCTATGTTTGTTATAAACCAGGTTTGTCTTTTCCTCCTCCCCAGGAGAAAGTGAAGTAGGAAAAAAGTGGAAGCGTGGTGTTCATTGCTTGGTAGTTCTTTCGGAAAATGTGGGAGGGAACAGTGAGGAGAAACTCTGTTTTGAAGTCTGGCATTAAATACCACGTTTGTGATGTGGTATAGATTTCTAGTTCAGCTTCCTCCTGGAGAGTTCCTGGATGCCTCATTCATCTTAGATAGAGATGCAATCTCATTTCATTTAATCATAAAAGAGACTTTGCTTTTCTACTGACACTTTTAATAAGTTTGCATTCCTCCCCTCCTCCCCTCACCTCCACATGTCCAAGAGAAAGAATAACAACAACACAACAAAAGAAATGCTTGCTTTGAAAAGCATTTGTCCTAATTAATTACAGCTGTACCCTATGGTCCAACAATTAAAACGGCCCCTGCTTTGACTCTGCCTAAATGAACAGGCCACGTGCTGACCTTACGATCAGTCACCTGGGGGCATCGAAGGACTGGGGGCATCTGTTTGAAATTTCCTGTCACACCAGGGCCATTTACAGAAATGGCTGGGGAACATGTAACGATGGCCTGGGCTTTCTTCATCAGATGTCTTCTCGAGATTTTGGCAGCAGGACCCCAGAGAGAGGGTGTCTGATAGCTGGGACTCTGTTAGAAACCAGGACACCAAATCGTATGGGACCTGTGGCTGGACTGTGTTGGCAGGAGAGAGGTCTGAGATTCCTCGGTGGGGACCAAAGGCAAAGAATGGAAACTCCAGCTGAGAAATGCAGGTCAGGAGATCTGTCAGCGCTCCCGGTTGTGAGGGTGGGAGAGAGATGGACAGAATTAGAATTGTACAGGTTAGATGCTGCCCTTGGAAAGGGCTGCGTGCATGTCTGGAGGAATATAATGGGTTTGTTTGCAGATCACCTTTGGTATGGGTCACAGCTTTCAAAGGAGGGAGTGTTAATGATACCCACCTGATAAGAAATGGAGTGAGAGCCTGAGGAAGTAACCAGAGTTTGCACCTAATATGTGGTGGACAAAATTATACAAAAAGTCACCTTTATCGGTGATTGCATGTGCCTAGACATATCCGAAGGAGAAGATCAAGTTAACATGGAGAGGACTTAGGCCTCCAAGTTAATTGTGGACTCAGTTACCCATTTCAGATTTATTTATTTATGCAAACAGAACTGGGGTACAGGCCAGAGGTGCAGGGGGTGAGAGGATTCACCAGAGACAGAGTGGGGAGCAGAACAGGCTGACTGACGAAGTATACTCCTGAGGGGAGCAGCGGGTGGATCAGGAGAGGTCTGCCGCACCATGTGGGTCACCTCTGGGGTGGGGATCAAACTCATGCTGAAGTGGCTTTAGCTTCTTAGTGCTGTATTTTAACCTGCTGCACCACCAGGGAGGGCCCCTCAGACAAATTTTTAACTGACTGGATTATTGTCTCTGCCCTTGTATTAGTTCATTAAAGCTTTTATATTTTATAACAAAGTACCACCAACTAGGGGATTTAAAATTACAGATAAGTATTTGCATACCATTCTGGAAGCCAGAAGGTCAGAATCAAGGTTGTGATCTCTCCTGTTCACCCCCAGAAAAAATCCTGTCACAATGACCTGTGTCCTCCAGGACAGGACAGAAGTGTGTTGGGTGGCTATTCCTGCTGGGCTGGGCGGGGCTGTGGTGCTGGGCAAGCTATACAAACCGCAGCATCACTTTGAGCTAACTGAGATGGAAACACTTTTCTTCAGAGGATATGAGGTGAACTGAGAGGTTCTGAGTGGAGACAAGACTTGGTCTCGATTGCATGCAGGGGCTGGCTGGGGAGGGATGATGTGACTGATTTCTTCCTGGAGAGACTAGCATTAGTACTGACAGGTCTGAGGTAGATGGCACGGGAACCCAGACCAGCCGGCAGCTGATGACTCTGGATTTTGGCTTCATCAAAGTGAAGAAAACACCTCCCTTGTTCATTGACTTCTCCACATTGAGGTCGTTTTCACCTTGTGGCTTTACTATTTACATGGTGTGTGTGTGTGTATGTGTATGTGTGTGTGTGAGTGTGTGGGTGGGGTGGGTGGGGTGTCTGAGTTTCATATCTCCAGGATGTTGGTAGTTGGAAAATAAAAGCTCCTTGAAGCTTCTGCAGAGCAATTTCTATCAACTATTCAGAACGATGTGTGGAACTTTAGATGATTTATTATTTTCAAAGTTAGGAAAATATACAACCTCTTCTGCTTAGTCAATAATTAGTGAATAATAAACTTCACCAAATTTTTCAAGCACGAAATGTTTTACTTCTCAAATATCTGTTTTTCTCAGTCATTGACTGCTATTCAACCGTTTAGCTGGTTAATATGAGCACCCAAGATAAATAAATGGAGACCTTTTCACCCGTAGCCTTTGAGTGACAACTTGGACTAAACCATCAGTCTTCCACAGAAAGAAAACACAAAACTGACCCTTAATGAAGTCAGATGCAGCCATGAATTGAAGGTCAAGTATTTTATTTTCTTGAGGGAGAGGAAGGGTAAAGAAGTAAGTTTTATTAATTACATGTATATTTTTAGTCATTTAGCTTTGCAATTATGAAGATCTGGGCAGACAGATTCAAATGATAAGTTACAGGAGGGGCCTAGACACTGGGAGTTTTCTCCTGGGTTTTTGGGCTCAGTCACATCCATGCTTTCCTTTGCAGTGATTTTATACAATCTCAGCACTTCCAATGAGACATCAACACGTGAACAAAAGACACAGCTTTTTCATTCTCTTAACATAATTTGGCCTTGATGTGGAAACCATGTCACATGAATGAATGCATGGGGCGGGAGCAGTGCAGGCAAATGGATACTCCAGATCCTAGCGGTGGGCTTGCATGTGCAAACTGCCAGTTCAGCACCCAGATGCATACACACATGCATGGACATACACCCCACACTGATGAGCGAGAAGGAAAGTGTCCTGCAGGAAAGCAGAAGAGTACAAGTAGAATCAAAACAACCCACACACCAGAGAAAGCCCTGGGCGGTTTGTCTCATCAGTGCAATTCTTCCTTGTCGTTTCCTCATTTCAATATTGAATTGTTCCAGTGTCTTCATGAGAATGTGTGTTGAGTAGACATATCCATTGGAAATATTTCTCCCCCAGTCATGCAGATTTTCTTTCTCTAGCCTCATCATTCCTCTCTTCCCAAAGTGATTGGGAAACTCATGTGCAATTTTCACCTGGCAGAGAAGGTTTCACACTTGGTTGTGATAAGGGGTCAGTCTGGAGATCTGAAAAGCTCTTTATCTGAAAGTAGATGCATTTCCAGGTGGGAAAGAGGTGGGGTTGGTTAAAGTGAGGGGGTGTGCCTAGTCTGCCAGTGAGTTCCCTGGCATTACCTCAAAAGCAAACATCATTCAGAAGCGCCCAATTAAGGGGCAAGCTTGCTTGCAATTGCTGAGTGCTAAGACATTGCTGGAAAAATTGGAAATAGCATGCCAGTTGGTTCAGCTTATTACAGCTAACCAGAGAAGTAGACAGTACCCCAAATGTAACTTCAAAATGAAGCCCTTCTCTCCAGCCCATCTTCTGCCACACTAAATAAATACTGGACTTAAAAGATGTCAGTGAGAAGACTCCAGATTGTTGGGGTGATTGATGTGACCTCATATCTAAATGCTCACTCAGCATGTTTATTTACCTCTGTCCACTGCATACAGGTAACAGCAGCTAGTGTGTGCCCGGAGTGGGAGATGTGGAGGGGAAGCACTTCTCAGCTCTGTCCAAAATGAACTCCTGGTCCTGAGTTGTGCCTCCCACAAATGTCTGGAGAGAGTATCTTATATTATTTTTGTTTTAAGTAGCAATGATTTTTATCATGATTTTCTCCAAATTTGTTTCTTCGTTTCTACTTGGGATAATTGATCATAATTTGCAACCCACAACGTCATGTTCTATCCTGGCTAGGCCTAATTTCTCTTTCCTGTCTCTGTGAACCCCCTCCCCAGCTTGGTCCCCACAGCCCTTCCCTTTCTGGATCATTCTCACCACACTGCCCATCACCAGCTTCCACACATGCCCCAAAGTGCCTAGGATGTGCTCGGCTGGCAGCAGTGATAGAACTTTGCTGGCAGATTTCAATCAGGGTTACTTTTTCAAAGACCTCTATCCAGGCTTTGATAAGAAATTGCTAGAGTGAAAGTGTCAGTTTAAATTCTGGTCCAATAGCTGTGGAACTCAATGAAATTTCAGTAAACGATGAACAAATATTTCCATTGTAAAAGAAACGGAAAAAAGAGTCTCAAACTGGTCACAGTGAGAAACAAAGATGTGATTACAGAAAACTTACGAAATTATAGCTAAGTATGAGCCATTCTGTAAAGCCTGAAAGGCCCTGTCAGCCACTGATTGAGAAGCAAGTTTTGTACCAGGATTTCTACCTTTCTGAGTTCAAGTTAGGTTTCAAGGCAAACATTTTATACCAGATCAGAGTGGTTTAAAGATTCTTGTGCCAAAGTGAAAAAATTGATTTTGTTGGTGTACTTTTAGGTGAGTAGCAGACTCATGAAAGAAAAGTAATTAACCATTAATTGAGCTATTGTGACTGAGGATTTACATGTGTGTATATAACATATATGTAAAACATAAAATGTTTAATCTCTAGCAAAAGCCTTTATTGAATAAATCTCTAAGGTGAAAGCGTATATTAAAGATATATATTCAATTACTCTATATGTAGATCAATTTCTGTTTCTATAGCTATACAGTCAACATAATATTAGGATTAATTATGGTGCTATAACAAAAAAAATCCAACAAAATTTTAGTGGCTTAATGCAACAGATTATTTTTTGCTTTACAGAAATAGTCCATTTTGGTTCTAGGATAATGATATCAAGGACAGGGGAAGTGAAAGTGTGGCATTTCAGTTCCACCCAGAGTTTCAGGGCCCCAGGCTGATGGAAGCCCTGCTTTCTTTAATATGCGGGTTTCAAGTTTGCCTTTAATATCAATATCCAGAGGGAGGGAGTAAAGAGATTATGACGAGATGAGTGTGGAAGGCTTTCATGGTGTGGTTTAGAAGTTACACATCATCATCTCTCATTTCACTCACTATAACAGAGGCGCCTGCACACCCTTGACTTCAAGGGCTAACTGATAAATGCAGCCTCACTGAGTACCCAGGAAGAAGAGGAAGTGGCAAGTTTGATGAAGAACTGGTAATCTCATCCCAGTTACTAAGTGATAGAGACTCTTATTTCCATTTCAACTTAAGAAAGCCATAACTTAACCAAGACAACTTAATAAGAGACTGAGAAAAGGTTTTGGGGATGTAGGGTATCTTAGAACATCTAAAAATTCTTGATTAAAGTGCTGCAGTAATTCTAGTTTCCATTTATTGTATATGCACCTTTTTTAAAAAAAGAGTTATTTTATTTATTTATGCATACCATAAAGAGGTGAGGGGAGCGGGAGAGGATTCACAAGGGACAGATTGGAGAACAGAACAGGTGGACATACTGAAATACACAGCCGATGAGACAGAGGAGGTCTGCTGCACCATGCGGGTCGGCTCCCTGGTGGGGAATTGAAATCATGCCACAGTGGCTAGTGATAGCTTGATAGCCCTGAGACTTTAACCCCTGCACCACCAGGGAGGGCCCGTGCACTCTGTGTCTTCTGCTTTACAATGATTCTAAGATGTAGATTTTACTATTCTGTAAGTGTTAGGTAGGGAGTTGAGGCTCAGTACTGTTCTGTAACATGTCCTACAAAAACGAGGTAGGCCCAAGAGGCAACATCCTTCCTTTCAGACTCAATAACCTGTCTCTGGCTATACCTCTATAATGCTTCCTACTTCAGCTTAGAGAATCAACCCTGGATTCCTAATAGCAACTGGATGGATGCTGATGCCAACCAGGTTAACTATAAATGTTGTACTTTGAGTGCTTTTGGCCCTTGATTAAGCACAACATTGTTTTACTCCTGCTATTTTAAATCAATCCTCTCATCTATTCATGCAGTTCTGATTGGAAGTCTCAATAGAAAAATATGCCATTAAATTGGATAGCTTTTCAATTTAATTTACCACTTTCCCCACATAGTCATAGACATCATTTTGCATACAATGTGGGGGTGGGGATTATCATCACCCACAAATGCTCATTGAGTGCTGAGGAGCTCCTGATGCAGGGACCTTTGGGTCCCTGTCCTCCCAAAGCTTACCGATGGGTTGAGAAGATGGAAAATGCTTATGTAAAGAGATAAATGACAGGGCCCTCCCTGGTGGTGCAACAGGTTAAAGCACAGCACTATTTAGCTACAGCAGCCACTGCAGCACGAGTTCGATCCCCGGCCAGAAAGCTGACCCATAAGGCATGGCAGAGCTCTTCTGACCTGCCCGTTGCGTTCCCCTCAGCAGTGCTTCAATAGATCTGCATGTTCTGCTCCCCACTGTCTCTGGTGAATCCTCTTACCCCCTGCACCTCTGGATTGTACCCCAGTTCTGTGTACAAAAATAAATCTTTTTTTTTTTTAAAGATAAATGACAACCCAGGGTGGAGTTTTCTGGGAGCCAGAGGGTGAGTGCCAATAGCAAGTGCTACAGGGTGGCTGGGAGATGGTTTTTGAGCATTTGCTAATGGGCTGGCCTCAGTCCTGGCTGATTTCATACGTTATCGAATTAATCCTACAGGAATTCAATGGTGGGAGTAATCACTGGGGATTGGGATAGCAGGAAATCTTGAGAGGAGAGGCAAGAGTTGAGCTGGGTTGAATTATATGGTGATATTTCTCGACCGTAATGAAAGCTGGCTAAGCTGAAACCCAGAGCGTAATTTCTCACTGGCTGGCTGCTCCAGATAGTAATAGCTTCAGTGCTCTGCAGAATGGAATTTTTCGGAGCCTGGGAAGATGTGTGAGGTGTGCCCAGCTGATGAGCATTCTCCCACTTACCTTCCACTCATTGCTTTAATTAAACACACTTTTCTTCCTTTGGATAGTTCTTCCAAGTCTCTGGAAGTTCTGGAACATCACTGCAGTGGCCGAAATGGCAGTCAATGGAGTGGAAATTATACAGAGAGGGGAAGGATATTTTTCAACTCCTCTT
>NW_004567103.1:11519848-11532266 GCF_000260355.1 Condylura cristata | reverse complement strand
AAAAAAAAGGAGAAGAAAGAAGTTGGAAGTTTTCCCCTGGTCAGATGTTACTTCTGCTGCTTTGTTTCTTATGTAGAATTCAGTTGAATTCATGGCAGGAACCTTCCAGATTGATTCTCTTCCTCCTGGACGTAGGAAATAATAGTAAGCATAGCTAACATTTATTAATGAATTACAATACACTTGTACCCTCCACCTGGATTTTTTTTATTTAATCCTTGAAATAAAATAAATCAAGTCCATTACAGATGAGGAAACTGAGGCTTAGAGAGATAAGGAAGTTGTTCAAGATTAACCAGCTGGTAAGAGTTGTAAAGATAGAGATTGAAATGCTCTTTAAAAACAAATTTTTCAAAATGTTACAGCTTGATTGATTGATTGATACATAACTCCTATCTTGTAAGTCACCCACTTCAAGTATGCAAGTAATGCTTACAGTTTAGATTCAAATGTGTAACCATCACGTCAATCAACATTTAGAACATTTTCCTCTCTTGACGGACACCTTGTACTCATTTGAACTCAGTTCCTCTCTCTGCCCCTAAGACTAGGTTCATCTACTTTCTGTCACTATAGATTTGCTATCCCATAAGAATGGACTCAAACACTGTGTGTGTGTTTGTGTGTGTCAGTGTATGTCAATTACACCTCCATAAAAATAGCAATAATAATGAAAGATTTCTCACGGAGTAAATGCTCTAGTTTCTAGTTGGCCTTATTAGGGCTTTCCCAAATTGTCTGGATAGTTTCTGTGCAAGTAACACTATGTTTGTGCGTGTTGCGTTCCCCTCAGCAGTGCTTCAATAGATCTGCATGTTCTGCTCCCCACTGTCTCTGGTGAATCCTCTTACCCCCTGCACCTCTGGATTGTACCCCAGTTCTGTGTACAAAAATAAATCTTTTTTTTTTTTAAAGATTTATTTATTTGTGCATACAGAACTGGGGTATAGGCCAAAGGTGCAGGGGCGGTGAGAGGCTTCACCAGAGACAGAGTGGGGAGCAGAACAGGCAGAACGACGAAGTACACTGCTGAGGAGAACAGCAGGCAGGTCAAGAGAGTTCTGCCGTGCCATGTGGATCATCTCTAGGGCAGGGATCGAACATGTGCTGAAGTAGCTTCTTAGTGCTGGGCTTCAACCCGCTGCGCCACCAGGGAGGGCCCGGATATACTTTTATTTCCTGGCTCAGCAGTTGATGGACCTTTGGGTTGTTACCACCTTTTTTGCTATTATAAATAACGCTGTTATGGACATTTTTGTACAATTATTTTTGTGTGTTTTAATTTCTCTCGGGTACATGCCTGCAAGTGGAACTGTTAGGTCACATGATAATGCAACCGTTAACCTTTGAGGAACTACTAGTCTATTTTCTAAAGTGACTGTACCATTTTACATTTCTACCAGCATGAAATTCTTGGTGTTAACCACTAACAAGGTAATTTATACCTGGGTCGCTTATTTGCACAGAAAATATCCAGACGATTTGGGAAAGCACTAATAAAGCCAATTAGAAACTGGAGCATTTTCTTAACGAGGAATCTTTCATTATTATTGTTATTTTTATTGAGGTGTAATTGACATATAACATTATATTAGTTTCAGGTGTACAATATAATGATTTGATATTTGTATACATTGTGAGTTAATGAGAAATTCTAAAGCTGAACTCTGGGTGGGGAAGCTTTGGGGCTTTTTTGATTTGAAGACATCAGTTGAGCCAAGTACTGAGAGGTAAAAGATGAGAACTGCCATATTTATATTTTCTTTATTCCCTGAGGCATGAGGGGGATTTTCTGCTTATTTTTAAGACTGAGTGGTTTCTAGCAGGACATATGCAGGTGCTGGAATCGTCTGGGATTGTCTATTATTCCGAAAAGCCATTGACATTTGCTGAAAGACAGTATACAAAGGAAGACACGCATAATATCTTTGCGTGTGTCACGCTGGTCTCTTGAAAAGTCAGGTATTCTGGGCGTCAAGTTTATTGCCACGGGATTGCAAGTGACATAAACCTCAAGACTATTTAAAAAGATGGAGCTGAAAAAAAAAAAAGGCGAAACACAGAAAGTAATTCTTTTTTCCCCCTTCGCAACATAATTTTGAAAGCGGCCCCAATGGTGATTTTCAATGAGCTATACTTGAATGGTCTTAAGGCTTGCTGTCTGGGAATGGGAGAGCATTTGTTGAGTGCTTGCTTTGAATGCACTGGGCGGATATGAGAAGAACATAAGCCATGGTCTCTGCCCTCTGGGAGTTTCTATACCGTGTTATTACAGAATAACTCAAAGCTAAAGCGTGACCATCAGTCAGTACAACAGGAGTCGGGAGAAGGGTGAGGCAGTGTGTGCTGGACTGGAGCTAAGAAAGCTAATGCAGGAAGTGGGAAGGGCCTGACGGAAAGCCAAGCCAGGACTTAGCTAATCGGGAAGGAATGGTCGGCTCTTCCAGGTGAAGGCAGTGCACCAGCCTGGATTTGGGGTCAGTGGCCAGCTGGGCCTGGCTGGAAGTGGACTGGAGTTTGAGTAAAGCTTAAGAAGCAGCAGAGCATTGTGGGAGGCGCACCGGCCAGGCGTCTGGACATAGGAATTCTGCCTCTAGTTCTGCCATCAACTGGTTTTTGACAGAGGTTTTTGTGACTTAGCACCTGGTGCTTCTGCTTCTGGATCGAGAGGCCATGGATGCTGGACTTGTCCTGGTGTCACATTCCAGCCCCCTGTGTTTATTTCAATGCCTGTTCCTGGGTGCCACTCCTGGAAGTCATGTCTCCGCAGGTATGAGGTGTAGCCAAGAGTGAGTGGCTTTCTGGGCTGCGCAGTGGACTCCTCTGAGGGAGCTTTTACCATGAGTGTTGCCTGGGCTCCGCCCCTGGAGATTCTGATTCAGGGCATCTTGGGTGTAGCCCAAGTTTTAGAGCTCCCCAGATGATTCCAGTGAAAGCCAGGCTGTGAGCCATCATCTCTGGCAGATCCTGAAGTCCTGGAGGGCGGGCTGAAGCCCACAGGCCAGTGGAAGGACTCTAAATCCGCCCAGCTCTGAAGGACTTGCAGTCTGTGAGGAGTGTGCTGGGCTCAGGTGGTGCAGGCAGGGCTTTACATGCTGGGCTCAGGGATTTGTACTTTGTTTTATAGGTGGCAGGAGACGTGTAAGATGTTTGAGCGGAGGAATAATTGAGCACCTCTCACCTGTGGACATTTCATGACTTTGGCTCATTTTAACTACCATCAGGGAAAGAAAGGAAAAGCGAACACTGTTCTTCATGCAGGCTTTTTGCTGGAAAGCAGCGACCATTGTTCACTCCATGGGGTAACAGTGTCCAATGCCTGAACAGCAGGGAGAGAAAGGGGAAGAGGGGTGACACTGCGGCGCCCCACCTTAGGGCTCAGGCACTTGGCCCTCAGAGCACTGCTTGGGAGCCGTGAAAATGTCAGGGTGGGGGGCGTTTCACTGACGGCCCAGGCTGCAGCAGTGATGGTGGGAGGCAGTGGTTTCTGTTGCCCTGCCATGCCATCCCAGGGCATGCAGCCCCCCTGGGGTCCCCCAGACCTGCTCCCACACTGTGACTCCTCCAGCTGCAGGCAGAGAAGAGGCCGTGGGTTTTTGCCTGGACTGTAGAATGGGCGGATCAGGTGTGGGCTATAGGCGGATTGGTAAATGGTCCAGTCAGCCACAGGATTGAAACTAGTCCAATCAGCCTGGTAAGTGGGGACCCTGGAGAGAGGAGATAAAGCAGGGCAGTTGCCAGCTGGGGCTCGCTGCTCTCTGACTGTGTGTCTACACTCCGGGGCTTGCTTGGATTCACTTACTCTAGCTCAGTTGCTCAGACTGGCGGTCCCTGGGACTAACTGGCTTCTGAGATGCTCTCTGCTTGAGAAGGACACTCTTCTGGCCTCAGGGAAAGAGGGAGGAAGAGGCATCCAGCAGCTGACTTTTGGAGGGAGAAGAGAAGCCGAAAAGCTTTGCAGAGAAGCCAAAGATCTTTGCAGAGGCTGGGGCTGGCGCTGGCCCAGCCTACCCCTGACTTTACCTGACAGAGCAGCAGCAGGCCTTGTGCCTCGAGCCTCGAAGAACTGTTTGTTGTTGGTGTGTGTCCATGACTCACAAAGCGCCTTAATGCTAGTGACCGGCAGTGATCGGCACCATGGCTAGTACTGGCCAGTACTGCTGACGGGTGATGGGCACTCTATCTGGGTCACTTCTAAGAACTGTCATTTGTCGGCTTTGTCTCCTGTGTCTCTGCCTCCACTGTGGTCTGGTGGCATCTGGTGCTGTCCATCTCAATCTTCAGGCTGTGGCTGGGGTGGCGTCTTCTCAGCGGCCCCACTCGTGGGCTCCTCCAGCTGTGGTAAGTCAGTTTCAGGCCGGTGGCCTGCAGCCTCGAGCTCCTCGCCCTCTCTGGCAGGACTACAACATCATGGAAGTGTGGGCTTTGGATTCTAGCGGGTGAGAACGCTGGCCACTGGCCTTGAAACTCCTTGTTTCCCATATCTGTCAAATAAACTCCCTTATTGTTCTTCGCTGCAAATGAGTGGGCTTGCAGGTGTGGCGGGTAGACAGCCCCACACAGTGACCTGTCCTAACGGGGCACTGTCCTTTGGAGGCTGTGTCTTCTCCTCACTCCCATAGCCCTGTCTCATGGGGAGAAGTTGCAAGAGGCCTTGGGGTACAGGGCAGTGGAGCATGGCCTGATCCAACCTGCGCGCATCCTCTACGAAGAATGTCCCCCATTCTTGGCCTCCTGTGAGTGGGAGATCATGATAGGTTGAATGGGTGTTAAACTCCGTTAAATCCTACTTCCTTTTCAATTCTCCTTTTACTCCTGGGTGGAATCAAGGCTGAGTTCCAATTGGCAGGTGCCCCCCGGTCCCCCCCTTTCGACAAAGGGATAACAGGCTCCAGGCTTAGCACCCCAGGCAGATGATGCCTCTGGAGTGTCCCTCCTTAGCTGCATTCAGACAGGGACTTGGGATCTTCTTTTTCTAGCAATTGATGTTCTTCTACTTATAGCACTGATTCAAAGTTTGTTTCTTGCATAAGTTGGAGCAAAAACTGGAGTTGGTTTAAAGAAAATGTTAATAATTAGCACTGACGGGAAGATAAGGCAGAAAGGAAATGAAGTTGTGAAGGACAGTAAAAAGAGCCTTTAGAGCAACATGGTGGCTTTGCTCTAGAAACCTGGTCTGGGGGTTGGGGGAGAGGGGGAGACCTACTCTAGATTCTCAGTGCTGGCCATTCTCATGTCTATAGTCTAGAACAGTTGAGGTCTGCACTGGATATTCTTTACACTTCTTTCTAGAGCTGTAATTGTTTCCATGACAACATTTCTAAGCTACAGTCCCTTGCCAGGAGTCTGATAGGCCTGGCTGGAGGTGAGGGCACCCTAATCCCCATCTCCCAGTGACTGCTGAGGGCTTGTGGTCAGTCCCTGAGATGAATCCTGGCTTCAATGCCTGTGAGACCACCAGCCTCAGAAACTACATGCTAAAAGCATTTTAGGGAATGTGGCCTCTGCAGACCAAAACAACATCTTTCAAAGGGGGAAAGATCAAAACCAAGGGAATGAAACAAAACTAACAAAACTCAAACCAAAACCAAGTAGCCTTATAGTCAACAATAGATTTCCCCCACTTCCAATTTTTGTTTTGGGGCAGGGATGAGGAGAGAGTATGTTATTTTCTTCCTTTCTAAACATGTTTTCCTAAACCTGTTAAGGAACAAATGATGAGTCCCACTTAACATGTGTTAGTTGCTACTTCAGCCAACAAGGAAAAAGACCTCCTCCAGCCCCTCCAAAGCCCCAACAATGTTACTTAGCCAACAGATACTGTCTCCTTGATTGTTTAAGAGTTTTGTGGTTCTTGAATATTAGTGCACACAGGTAGCACCTGCCGGTCAGCCTTGGCCTGGCCTCAGCAACCTGGGAGCCTGGGCGGCACAGAGCCCAGGAACCATGAGCCACAACCAATGCCCCAGGGGATTTTTTTTTAAAGATTTATTTATTTGTACAGAACTAGGGTACAGGCCAGAGATGCGGAGGGTGAGAGGATTCACCAGAGACAGAGTGGGGAGCAGAACAGGCAGATTGACGAAGTACACTGCTGAGGGGAGCAGCGGGCGGGTCAGGAGAGGTCTGCCGCGCCATGTGGTCTCCTCTGGGGCAGGCGGGAATTGAACTTATGTGGAAGCGGCTTTAGCTTCTCAGTGCTGTGCTTTAACCTGCTGGGCCATCCCCAGGGGATTTTGAAGCTGGAGGTCTACAGACCAATTGTCCAGAAGTCCTGTGCGAATATTAGGGCTACCAGGCTCCCTGCCCCCACTCAGTGAGGGGTGGAACTGAGTGGCCAGGTGAAGCTGTATAAGATGGAAGCAAGGCGGGCTCAGGAGGGGAGAACAGTGCCGGCTTCTGACTCTTGGACTTGCACCAGGGAGTTGGGGGACCCGCCGGGATGTGTCAGGGGGAGGTTGGGGAGGCTGTCAGTGCCGGCTTCTGACCCTTGGACTTGCACCAGGGAGTTGGGGGACCCGCCGGGATGTGTCAGGGGGAGGTTGGGGAGGCTGTCCCAGAGTTGTCTGGCCTCTTTTGCCTCCTTCTGGTTCCCCACCAGAAGGCACCTTAGACTGGTAGCAAGCTTTTGGGGGTCAAGGCCCTTCTTGGGGCCAACCATGTTTGGTTGGGCATCCACTTATGGGTTGGGCAACTCTGGGTGTTTTATTTGGAGTAACTTTCTTCTCTCTCTTCACACCAACGCTATCAAAAGTCCTTTCCTGGGCCCTCCCTGGTGGCACAGCGGGTTAAAGCACAGCACTGAGAAGCTAAAGCCACTTCTGCATGAGTTCGATCCCCGCCTGCCCCGGAGGGGACCACATGGCGTGGCAGACCTCTCCTGACCCGCCCGCTGCTCCCCTCAGCAGTGTACTTTGTCGATCTGCCTGTTCTGCTCCCTGCTCTGTCTCTGGTGAATCCTCTCACCCTCCGCATCTCTGGCCTGTACCCCAGTTCTATATGAATAAATAAATTAATCTTAAAAAAAAAGTTCTTTCCCACTAAGAGTCTCCTTTATGTTTGTGAGCACAGATGGCTAGACCCCTTTAGAGTGTGCAAGTTAGGGGGTCCCCAGTTGCCTCTCAGTTGCACGCTAACATTAAAGGAAGGAACATAGTACATGCAGCTACTTTCCCATCCCCAAATGTTCTTCGAGTCCCTAGCCGGAGCCATGAGTAGTATATGATCTCTCCCCACAGCCCCCTCAGATTTTCACATGGGCAACTCTGGTGGCATCACCATCTCTATAACAGGCGGAGGGAAATATAATGGTTTACAGGCCTAAGTTGGGCAGCTCAAAAGTCTTCCTTTAATCCTTATTTCCTAGCTGTGTGATCTTGGGCAGGTGGCTAACCTCCCGTCCAATCTCCTTACCATTAAAATGGGGATTGCTCCAGGGTTCATGAAGTTAATCCGCAGAAAGCTCTGGGTACAGAGTAAGCACTAGGAAGGTTGTTATTACTATGGTGGGAGCTGGCAGAAAACAGAGCCAGGAAGGCGGACTCTCGAGTCTCTGTGACTGGGACAGAGGCAGAATTCCTGCCGCGGAGGCAGGCCCTCTAGGGCGTCATCTATCCGTGCAAACCCCACAGTTCTCAGAGCCCTGAGATGCAGTCACAGTTAAGTGCAACGTGGAAATTGAATCCCACGCATGGAGTCTGACAGGAGGATGCTGTGAGGTCCCCAGGGTTCCATAGGGTGGGGCTCAGCATGGTGTTTACAGCACAAAAAAATCAATGTTCAGGCCCTCCCTGGTGGTGCACCGGGTTAAAGCACAGCACTGAGAATCTAAAGCCGCTTCCTCATGAGTTCGATTCAGCATGCCCCGGAGGTGACCACATGGCGTGGCAGACCTCTCCTGACACGCCCGCTGCTCCCCTCTGCAGTGTACTTCGTTGATCTGCCTGTTCTGTTCCCCACTTTGTGTCTGGTGAAGCCTCTCACCGCCCCTGAACCTCTGGCCTGTACCCTGTTCTGTATGCACAAATAAATAAATCTTTAAAAAAAAAATCAATGTCCAGTTTCTGCAGCAGAAGGTACTCAGTGACAAGGAGCTCACAGTCCGTCGGCCCTTGACAAGTGCGCAGGACTGTGCTGTGTTTTCAGCATACCGCTCCCCGGGCAGCTTCCAGTGCTCTGGGGTGTTGGCTGATGCCTTCTAGAAGTGGTTTTATGGGAATGACTCGGCAAACAAGGGCTAGTTACTACAGAGAACGAGCGGGGCTTTGTGCGTGGCTCAGGGTTCTGACTAGGGTGCCGCTTTGTTTTTGGTTTTAGTATCCTACCAAAGTCTGTGTGTAGGTAGTGCAGGCATGAGCTACGTGAAGCCAATTCCCCTTACCTTTCCTGTGTGCAAGAGTCCTATCACTTGATACTGACCGGGAAGGCCAACCTTTTTCCCCAGGGGATGTCCGAGTCTCAGTCTGAACCCAGTGGGTTGGAGCTCGGGTGCTGTTTTGAGAGATAAAGTTTTCAAATAAGGAAATCTGGATAAATGCGAGGAGTGAAATAAGGGTGGGGGATGGGGTTGTGTGTAGACAGAGGACAGACTACGCAAGGTGGCAGGTCTAGCTGTGAGGCCACTGGGCACTGGTAACTCAGGGAGGAGGAAACCTCAGCCAGCCTCCCTCTCGGCTTCTCCCCAAAGGCCTGAGCCACCCGCCTCCACCCTTAGCAGCTTTCTTTCCTGGCCACCAGGACACACTCTTCTTGCCTTGCAGCAGCTCCAAGTTTGTTTTATTTCCCACTGTCAGCCCAGTATGAGTCTGATCAGGGGCCTCCCTTGGTGTGGCCAAACAAACCCCAGCTCCTGATGCAATGGAAGATGCAGAACCCTGACCCCAGCCAATAATAACAATGTTATAACATGTTCTAGATTTGCCTCTCAGGCGATGCTGGCTTTCCCCACCTGTCTTTAATTTTTGCCCTTACCACAAGTCAATGGAGATATGCATCAGAGACTTATCAGATGAGTGAGCGCCACACAACTGAAATGCTCAGTCCACTGAATTCAGCAAATTCTAAATAGCTACCTTCAACTAAGTTCAAAGAATATCATTGTTCCTATGTTCCATTTCTTTTTTTTTTTTCTCCTTTTGGCTAACTGAATCAAGACAAGCCACTAAGAGAATGTAGCAACATATTTAAAAAAATGGAAAAGACAAGAAAACTGAAAGTTAACAGTACGTATTCAAGCAGTAATTTAAGTTTTTACAAAGGCTTAGGGTTGGTCTGTATTCTGATGTCACTGAAATATCCCTGATTTAAACATAAATACTTTAATAACTAGTTAGGGAAAGAAAAACTTTCCCAGGCAAGCAGCAATAGAAACCTCTCTGCTAAAATTCCTTTGATTACAATAGTTCTTTGTTAACAGATTGTAACTTTGCCTCAGGACTGGTGATAAGCTTCTAAAATCTTGCCCTGTCCTTCCCAGGAAGAAAAGGTTCACCTTGAAGATGGATTGAAAAGAAAATAAATGTCTAGCACTTTAACTTTATTCTTATTTGTCTTTATGTGCCTTTGCCTGAGAAGTCTGACAAAGTCAACACTGGTGTGGAAATAATGTAAAATCACAACACACTGAATGGAAAAGATTATTCACACTTGGTACTTGGAAACCCTTCTTGAATTAGGAGATACTGGCTTTGTTAGGAGTGTCTCTACCACTCAAAGCAGAAGTTGGGCAATTATTAAAGTTTTTGACTAAGTGGGCTAGAGAGGAAAATCCCCCCCGACCCCCTCCTCCACCCTCCCATCCCCATCTGGTCTTACCTGATCAAAGGAGACAGGTTGCCAGCTTGGCCATTCACCTGGAGGAGGATGGCTGAGAGCCTCCGGGCTTCAGTTTCTTAGAGTGGATCAACTGTTTTGTGATATTTCTGACCATAGTCCTTCTACAGAAATTCTAAGGTTCACAATTAAGGAACTTAAAAGACGGTTCCATTTCCTCCCATTTCGTAGTTAGGGAAATAAAGGCTCAATGTTATACACTTACTTGGTCAATATTGAAAGCCAGGGTTGGGTTCTTCCAACCAGGAGTGAGTGCTAGTAGGCTTTCTATCTCCTCCCACCACTTTGTGGCTTGATGAGTAGACACTTATCTGGGAGGCACAAATTAACGGAGATACCCCATCATCTGATTCTGGGTGCCCTAATCATCCTCCTCTGATTCCCAGGACCCCTTCCGATCCACTACAGTATAAGAGTATAGGGAAGAGATGTAAAAACAGAATAGGAATGACCTGCTCAAGAATGCTGGGGAAGGGTTTCAAAGAAAAGCCCCAGCTAGGTGGGGTTGGTCTTGCTTCACCCAAAAAGAAGGGCAAGGCCCAGCTCCCCCGCCCCCAAATCCGCATGCTTGCTAAGCATATTTCCACACTTCATGTCTATTTCCCCCACAGTGGATGCGTGTTTTCATTCCTGCTATGCCTGAGAAATTTTCAAAAATACACAGAGAAAGCCTGGTTATATGGTATTTAGAATTGGCCCCAGAACAGAAACAACTTTGTAAAGGAGTTTGTATGCTGTGTCTGTTTGTTTGCCAGGATTTAGCATCATTATGTGTACTTGGAGTTTGAAGTAAGCACTTGAATATTTGTGTTTCATTCTTGCCAATCTCAACCATTTGAGTTTTTCACATTGCTGAGGTCCATTTTGGTGATAACACCACACATAAACATCCAGGACTTTTCATCGCGCAAATAAGAGTTGAATTCTGGCTGGACCCCTATGTAACCACAGGCAAATTTCTTAGCCACACAGGCCCCAGTTTTTCCACCTGTAATGGGAATAATACTGTTTTTCCCTGGCGGTTAATGATGAGTAAATAGGTGATGTTAATAAGGGAGTTACCACGGTATGGGGCGTGGAAATGGGGCTCAAGTGGTGACTGCTGTCATCATCAAGTTGTGGTCATACACTTGGGCTTCACACGCACCTGTGTCTAACAAAATGGGAACCCAAATCCAGGGTTTTCATAGAATAACTAGAATATGCTCTCCCTCTAGTTAGAGGTAGAGCTATCTATGTTGGGTGATGTTTGAACTCATTCAGTGTGGATTTTTGGAGGATTTGGGAAAAGCAGAGTTGGGGCAATGTCAGGGCAGTACTTGTTAGAGATAGGTCACTTCAGTTTTAACAGGGAATGAGAGAGGGAGGTTGGCAGTTATGGATTGAGAGCGTTAGTCACTCAGTTGTATGGCCCTGCTAGTTACTCAGGGCCTCCTGGAAAGGAGGAGGTTGTCACCTATGACAGGACCTTTTGCAACACTCCTGTCTGGGGAATCTTTCAAGACTTGTCTCCCGACATCATGATTGTGGGGTCCATGACTAAGGTTTTCTACTTATGATTCTCAACTCTGATATGAGGTTCACAGACAAGGTAAGTCCCAACTGGTACTCTCAGGGACTTAGGGGAATATCTACCTCTCTTACCATGCCTGTAATAAGACCTGGGATTACAGCCTGTTTTGCATTTAAATTCTGATGCTTTCATTATTAACAAGTTGTTAACCTTGGCAAGGTAGTTACTATCCTTGAGCTTCATTGAAGATGCATTAGTTAGTGCTGGCGGGAACATAACCAGACACTTTTATGGGTATTGCTAGTGCTGGTGTTGATGCTGGACAGACGAGGCACCCAGGCAGAGGAAGGGGGTACAGCCTGGGAAATTTGCATCACCAGAGCTCCTAGAGCTGTACAGGATCTCTGGTTTTGAAAGAAAACAAGAACCAGGCAGCTCTTCTGGTAGTTTTTCAAATGAGTGAGAGATAGGACCCTAGTAAAGGGTGTTAGGGTGTGCAAGTCCTTCAGTTCTTGGATCCTCTGTTTTCTTGTATGTAAAACGGGCACACAACTTTTCCTTTCTTGGCCCACTTGAGTGTGAGTCTCAGGGCACTTGCATGAAGGTGTTTTGTAAATTTGCTGTGCAATGGAAATGTCCTCTTAATTTCTTCTTACCAAAGGAGATGGGAGATGATTGAGTAGCCCTCCTTCAACTACCCTTTCCTATACTCCCAGTTCATGCTCCACTTGCCTGGGAGGCAGACATTGTATTTGGTGCAACAGGAGAAAATCAATTCAGCTGATATTTAGAGGGCTCATGAGCATGTGAGGGGAAAATGGCTACTGTTTTAACTATATTGGACAAAAGGTAAGTAAATGATTGGATTGAGTTTGATGTTTGCAGTCAGAAGAGGAATTTACCTTTCCCTAATCATTTTAGAACAAAGGCTAAAAAAATTTAGCCAAAAAAGATACCTGCACCTCATGTTTATTGCTACTTTATTTACAATTGGAAAAACATGGAAGCAGCCCAAATGCCCAAAAGTAGATGACTGGATTAAAAAGATGTGGTACATATATGCAATGGAATATT
>NW_004567103.1:11480902-11519748 GCF_000260355.1 Condylura cristata | reverse complement strand
ACACAAAAACACTGACTGAAAAAGATACCTGTATCCCCATGTTTGTTGCTGTTTTATTTACAATTGGAAAAACATGGAAGCAGCCCAAATGCTCAAAAGTAGATGACTGGATTAAAAAGATGTGGTACATATATGCAATGGAATATTACTCAGCAACCAAAAAAAAAAAAAAAAGAAAGAAAGAAAGAAAAAAGAAACACATGTCTTTTGCAGCAACTTGGATGGAGCTGGAAAAGGTCATGCTTAGTGAGGTAAGCCAGAAAGAAAAAGAAAAATACCGGATGGTTTCCCTCATAGCAGGAGTATAATGGACCAGGCGAGAAAATAATAAGAATAATGAACAGTCATATACCAGAGACATTTTGTGGGGGTGGAGTGGGGAATGGGATCAAAAACAGTTGGGGGAAGGAAAAGCACTGGACTATGGTGATGGCACACAGGTGATTTGGTGATGGGAAACCCATGGGGATTAAAATTGAGATGGAAAAAAAATGTACAAAATGATGTAAAAATAAACCATTATATTATAAAAAAAAGTTAGCTGATTTCATGGCTTATAGGACAGACTTAGAGTTAAGGAGGGGGATGAAGATGGAGACATAGAATTGAAAAAAATCAGCAAAAGAGATTGAAATGCCTACAGAACCTATTCAATTCTGCAGAGGAAATTTCCATATTGAAATAACCTACTTGACCATATGTATTATAGCTCTGCCTGCCCCGGTTTTAACTTTTATTAGGTTATTCCATCTGGCTCCTGGTCACCATTAGAAAGTATTAAATTTGAGGAATCTGTGCAGTCTGAGGTTTTAGTTGACAGAGAGTTTTGATATTTCCACTTATCTTTATTGGGCTGCTTGTAAAGAGATTGAAGCCCTTTTACCAAACAGTGTGTCTAAGTCCATCTGGAGAGAAGATGATGGGTAAGTGATTAAGTTGTTAAAAAGGAGAAAATGCAGGATCCATGAAAGGTCAGAAGGAAGATATCAGGTGGTTTACTCAACTATTTGGCTGTTTGTCTGGGCTCCTTAGAGAGTGTGGGGAGATGCACCCAAAGACTCCATGTCCGCCTTAAAAAAATTGTAAAATTGTGATTGGAGGTAATATATTTTTTGTCATTTCTCTCTCTTCCTTTTTTGCGTGTTTCTTACCACTGTGTCCTGCTGGCCTAGTACTTTATTCTTATTCTTCCTCCCTCTCTTTAATCTTTCTCTTCAAAGTCTATGGTAGGTGCTTTCCTACCAAGGATAATTACCAAGGGTAGTTGATCATTACCAAGGGTAATTGATCATTAACAGCTTTGAGTGGGGTTAGCAGGAGAAGGGAAGCATTTGCTTTTTCAAAGTTTTGCTTTAAAGAAATTCCTTGGCTAAAAAGGGTGGATGTGATATCAGGAAAGCAAGGGCAGGGACCCAGTGCTTAGAAATGTCTCTTCGCCCAAGGACCCACTTTTGTTGAGCCTGGAGGAGAGTTCGAGAAAGTCAGAAGCACAACTGCCTTAGAGACAGTGAGCTCCTCAGGGAGCAGAATTTGATGTCAGTTCCCTGTGTGGGACAGGAGGCAGTGGAGGTGAACAAAGGAGATAGTGTTCATATTAGCTTGCAGGGTGAAGAGGCCCCACTTTGGAGGGGTGATCTTCAAGGCCTGGCAGGGTGAAGAAAGAACCCTTGCAATGAATGATGGACAGGTGGTTACACCAAGGTCCCTCTAAGTAGTGTCACTTGGCTACACCCCTTCTACTGTTCTGAGAAGCATTTAGCATTCTCCCCATCCTCAGTGTCAACCTGTATTTTCAAGAGGAAATTCAGTTTTATTTTGCTCTTGGTCTTAAAGGAATCTCAGGTTTTTGGGAACATTTACCCAATGTCCCCACTTCCAGCCAAGTGTGTTTTGCTTATTCAATGTTCTGTATCTTTTAAGGGGCACTTGGGTAACTCAGATTTGCTAGTTTAGACTTTCACAGTTTCCTGGAGACTGCATAAGTTCTTGAATTGCAGTTCTCAAGTTCATGGTCACTGGGATGATGAGATACAGCAGAAAATGGCATCATTCTCGTTTTCAATAAACATTTCCAATTAGTATTCATTTGGGATATTAACAGTGCCGAGAGTAAACACCAGGGTTTTATCCGCTCTTCTAAATGGGCATTAACGCAAGGTAAGTCCTGTCTGTTTTGTCATTATTCATAAATCACCTACCTGTAAAAATCAAAGAGAATATTTGGTTACCTGCATGATGATGGACTTTGTGTCAATGGCATTTGCCTCCCTGCCCCAGCTTCTTCTTAAGTGGGGGAGCCTTTCCCTTTCCCCCTTTGACCTGGACTTCCTGTCCCTGTGTAAATATCTCTTCTCTTTTATTCTGACAGGTGCCTGAGAAGAGCAGTGAAACCTTACAAGACTTGGGTTTGTTTGTGTTTATCTGGCTGCTCTGCGAAGTGGTCTGGCTGGATGTAATCAGTGTTGTCACTTTGTGTTGCTCAATGGACTTCAAGTAATGATGTGCAGATGCCCAAAGTGATGTGTTTGGGTACAAGGTAGTTTAATTTTTATCTTGTGACTTGATGTTCTTCAGAGCTTTGTCTCCAAGACACGAATTCAGAGAGAAAGACTTTGGTGTACATGCTGTAAAGGCGAATATACTCTAAACAGTCTAAAATGCTTACTGAGCATCAATAGATTCCAGTAGGGGTGTAACCACAGAGCTAACTACATCATGGGGGCCTTCTTTCTGTCCTTTATTTTTTTTTGCTTCTTTGTTTAAATGACATTTGTGAGTCTGTTCCTTGTTCATACCACCAAATGTAGGGAATTTAGAAGGTTGGGTTGTTGAAGGAGGCCATTTCAGAGGGTCTTGATTGGGCGCTTGGACTGAAGCTCAGCCTGTAAATACTCTATTAAACATTCTGGCTATGGAGTCTGATGGATAGGTGGTTAAGTTGCTCCGAGGTGACCTCCTGGCATTGAATGTCTTTACTACAATGAGTCTTTCCTTAACCTCAGATATCTCACAATAGAGATAAATGCCGATAGAATTGTTTAATAATAGTATTAATCAAAATTTTTATTGTGATAAAATATACATAAAACCAAATATGCGTTTGTCATATAAACCATTTTTAAGTGTACAGTTCAGTGGCATTAAGTTCATTCTCATTATTCTGTGACCAACCATTGTCATCTTCTGAATTTATTCATCTTCTCCAACTGAAACTCATTTAATATTGACTTCTTCATTAACCACTCGTCTTTCTATCTATAAATTTGCCCATTCTAGGACTGTACCTCCATAAACACTTTCTTTTCACTCCACATTGCACCACTTCTCCTAGCCGAGTGTGCAACTGGCAGTGGTTTGTGTCCTTTCTATACATTTACATGCCTATGCTCCATATGCTTTTTTTTTTTAATCAGTGTGTATAGAGTATTCTAATGATTATGTAATTCATGTTTCCCCATAACCACATGCCTTGGAAATCATTTAGGGTTTAATTCTTACTTTTACCGACTTCATAGTATTCCACAGTATGGGTACAACAAAACGTATTTAAATCATTCTCCCATTGGTGGATGTTGAACTTGTTTCTATTTTGTTCCACCATCATCCTTGATAGCTATACACAACTTTCAACATCTTCCTTTTGTGCACATGAGCAAGTATTTTTTAAAGCACAGTTCCTGGAAGTGGAATTGCTCAGTCAGAAGGTATGTGCACTTAATATTTTGAGAGATGCTGCCAAATTGTTTTTCAAAAAGGCATCACTAAGTTACACATTCCCTGAGTGAATGATGATGTTGCATTTCCTGGCAGCCACTCCAGCATCTGATATTATTAGTCTTTTAAACTTCTGCCAATCTGACAAAAAAATCTTAAAATTTGCTATTCACATTCATCTAGAGAGAGAATAGGAAAGAACAGAGGATCAGTGGGATGAAAGGGAAGAGGAGGCAAGAAGAACTGTCCTGGAGATACAGGACTCTTTCAGGAATGTGCAGGGGTTGGATGAAGGCCATCAAGAACAGATGTTCCCCCAGGACACTTGGCTGACTCACTTCTGCTGTATCCGCAGCCATGTGGCTACTTGCTGCGTGGCCAGGGAGTGACCCCAGGCTGATCCCCTCTCTTCACCAACACCATCATGCATTGGCCACAGTTTCCTCTATCTTTGGCAGAGACCACACTTGCATGCTCTTAGAAGCAGCAATACTTTTAGCTGTCCTGAGGTTATTTTGAATCTGCTTACCCACAGCTCTCCCTGTCCATGGAACTCTCTTTCCTCAATTTTTTTTTCTTAAAGATTTATTTATTTATGCTTACAGAACTGGAGTACAGGCCAGAGATGTGGTGGGTGAGAGGATTCACCAGAGACAGAGCGGGGAGCAGAACAGGCAGATAGAGGAAGTACACTGCTGAGGGGAGCAGCGGGCGGGTCAGGAGAGGTCTGCCATGCCATGTGGGTCAGCTCTGGGTACTCCAGCGATTGAACTCATGCTGCAGTGGCTTCAGAGAGCTTCATAATGTGGTGCTTTAACCCGTTGTGCCATCAGGGAGAGTCCTCTTTCCTCAATTCTTCTTCTGCCCAAACATTTCATCTTTAAGTCGGTTTTCATGACACTTATTCAGGAAGACCTTGCTGAGCTCCCACTGGCCCACTACTTTTCCTTCGAAGCCTTTGTACCAACTGTAGTTAGATGTTTGTGTTGATGACTGTCACTGATGACTAGTCGTTGTTGGTAGTCTGCCTCACCTGCTAAAGTGTAAGGTCAGTGAATGCCAGAAACCATGACATGATAGTTCCGTTGTATCTTCACATCTGTCACATAGTAGGCATTCAGGAAACATTTGTTGGGTGAATCAAAGACAGTCAGGCACTCACTTGCAATGTAGAGCCACATCATTCTATATTGACAAGTGAAAGTGCAGGTCTAGGAGGTTGAAACTCCCATGATATTGAATGGCTGATCTGCGCCCGGTGTGGTTTTTAGCACCCTTCTCAGTTCTCAGAACAGTGTTTAGTATGTTTGAACCATTTTACTTCCAAGCAGTCCTATGAAGTAGGTACTATCTTTCCTCTCATTTTACAGCTAGAAACATCAAACCAAAGAGCTCTTCTTGGGAGGGAGAGGAGGAGAGAGTCAACTTTCATGGAAGTTAAGGCTGGTCTATGTCAACTTAGTAGGGCTGGGCAGTCCAGTGGGACTCTGATCCTTTCTCTGGAAGGAGCTCCACACCCGTAATCTGCTTTCTTTCCTCTCTGATAAGTGATTGGCTGACTATGCTTGAATAAACCCGATGACCCAAGATGTTAATCATCTCATGTTCCTATTAGGTACTTTGCATGTTGAAAGAGGATTCCTGGGAGGGACAGCTTAGCCAAAAGGAGTCACACTTCTATGGTGAAAATCTAGGGGTTTTGCCAGTCAGGGAAAGATCTGATGTGGTGTCACTAAAAAGGCTCAGTCCCCAACTCTCTGGGTGAAGAAATCTGGCTTTGTGTGTGATTTTATTTTTATCACTCCCTTGTCTAAGCTAATTTTTTTTTTAAACAGGGGAAACCAAACTGCTTTATAGAGATGGATAGGTCTTAGAACTTGTTTTATCTGCTCTGAGATCCAGAAGGCATTTAGGAATCACATTCCCAGCCCCAAAATAGAGGTAAAGACCTACTTTAATTCATTTAATTTTCTTATTTATACCCCAGCTTTTCTATTAATGGACTCAATGGAAACCTATTCTTGACAGTTTTGAGGCAGCTGGATATAAAGCAGAGAGCATGCAGCTCTAGTTTAACCTCCAGCTTTGCTGCTTGCTAATTGCGGTTTAGGTTTTCTGATCTGGGAATGGTGTGGGAAGATTAAAATGTTATCTGTAAAGCAACTGATAGCGATTTTGTCTAATTTCAAAAAAACATCAAATGGGAATTATACTTTTCAAATTTATAGGAATTTATAGTGTCAAGTTTTGGGGTCAGTAAAAATTCCCTAGATTCTGACCCTATTAAAGTTGTTAGGCATTAGAAGCATTGTGTGATGCACATGTTTTACTCTTACTTCCTCTTTATTCAGTTTGTATTATAATGTTACGAAAAAGTGTGTGTGTGTGTGTGTGTGTGTGTGTGTGTGTGTTTCATCTAATAGTAACATTAGTCCTGGGAATGAGTTTTAAAATTAGTATGTATCTTTCAATTATTTATATATCTTAAAATCCTACCTGTATTTTCTCTCTAGCTACCCATAAAACTATAAAGAATTTATTGAGAGTCGTTTTCCTGGGACTATAATCAGGCTACATCTCTAAAAGCATGACAATCTCCTTTTAAACTTTTAATGACCTAGAATGATTTTTATTTCTAACATTAAGATTTTCAAATAATACATGTGCAATGAATGTTAATAGCAATGCTAAGTAAGGATCACGTACTTAAAAAGTTCTCAGCGATTATTTATCTGCATGCCAAAGTAGTCTGAAGAGTGAATATAGTGAGGATAGGGAGTTGGCTCCATAGTGAGCTCAGCCTGCAGGGTGGTTTGCCACCTGCCTATCTTATGTATTTTTGTCTTTTCAGAACCTTCACATAGTAGGTCCTTAATAACCTTTTATTTCAAGATTGCAAAAATAGGTACGAATCAACTCCATAGCTCCAATTCATCTTAACTTGTGTGTTTACTCTTAATTCTCAAACGGTTTGCTTAAACTTTTAACTTATTTTGTAAATATATATTTTTAAAGGTTTATTTATTTGTGCATACAGAACTGGGGTACAGGACAGAGATGCAGGGGCAGTGAGAGGGTTCACCAGAGACAGAGCAGGGAGCAGAACAGGCAGAATGATGAAGTACACTGCTGAGGGGAGCAGCGGGTGGGTCAGGAGAGGTCTGCTGTGCCATGTGGGTCATCTCTGGGACTGGGGATCGAAATCATGCTGAAGTGGCTTTAGCTTCTTAGTGCTGTGCTTTAACCCGCTGCCACTAGGGAGGGCCGTTTTGTAAACTTTTATTAGTGCCTGTTATGTGCAAGCACAACTGGGGAATAATCTGATTACAAAACAGACACATTTTTTTCCCCACCTTAGAAGGAGGGCAAGGTGTCACCTAGGTAAAAATAAAATCACAACAGCTAAAAACTGTTCAACAGAGAAGATCCGTCAAAAGAAAAGTCAATAGAGAAGAGCTGAGTGACTGGAGGGCAGAGGTAAGAGGCTAGTTAGTGGCCACGAATGGTCTGGGGAGGTGGGCAGGGTCATTGTTAGGGTCCAAATTATATTCTCCCCAAAATCATATTTGAAGCCCTACTCTTCCATCCTAGTGGCTGCATTTGGATATGGGACCTTTAAGGAGATAGCTAAGGTAAAATGCGCTAATGAGGGTAAGTCCTAACCGAATCTGACTGCTGTTCCTATAAGAAGAGAGGGAGAGGTACCACAGATGTGCACCCACAGAGAAAAGACCAGGTGCAGACACCTGGAGAAGTCAGCTGTCTGCAAGCTGTGGGGAACTCAACCTGGGGTCACCTTGATCTTGGCCATTGAGCCTGCAAAAATGAGAAAACCGGTTCCTCTTGTTTGTCGCCTAATCCAAAGTTTTTTTTTTTTGTTTGTTTTTTTTTGACATCCTGGGCAGACTATTTCGATCATAAGGGTACTCTAAGAACAATAGAAACCAAAGGAGAAACTAAAAAAAAGGGTTAGCATGATCAGATTTGTGTTTTTGAAAGATTACTCTAGTCCCAGTAAGAAAACCCAATGGGGGCAAGTATAAATAGATGTGGGTGCCTTTGGGGGAAGAAGTCACAATTTAGATTCTGGGAATAATTATCATAAAGCCCCACAGCTTGGTTACCAATAACGGTGCTACATTTTATGGAAATCTCTTCTTTGACTGAAACCAGCTGACCAGCAAATGTCCTGTAGGGAGACAGGGGACTCTGCTAGGGACCTAACTCATGTGCTTTGCTCTCCTCAGGCCAGGATCCTTCCTCTCTGCCTTGGGTGGAAACTCAATGGACTTCAGCAGAGAATTCTGCCAGATACCTTCCTTGTTTCGCTCTTTTACCCTCATCCAAATTAATTCAGTGTTTGTTTTTGCCATGAGCCTAGTCTTCTGAGGTTCCGCTAGCAACTTTGATGAAAAATTTGGGAAAATGATATAACCACTGGTTGCAATGAATAGAAAATTGATGAGAATGTTTAAGTGGTAGTTTTAAATGACACCATTAAAAAAAAAACAAAACTCAAAATTCTGTATTCTGACAGTTGGGCTGTGCTCTGCTGAGTGGTTCTGCTGATCTAAATGTGGGGATTGGCTGCCTGGTCTGGGGCTTCAGTCAGGTGTCTGCAGTTGGCATGTGGGTCAGCTTGGGGGCTGGCTGGCCTCCAGCTAATTGCCGTGGTTCTACTTCATACGGTCTGTCTTCTGTCAGCAGGGCACCATTGCAGCCCAACGAGCATGCACTTTTCAAGCTCTTTGGTGTTGCGCACTGGTTAAAAGTCCATTGATCAACGAAACTCTGAGGCCACCCAGAATCATGGGGTAGAGGACTAGATTCCATTTCTTGGTGGGGGTGCCTGCAAGGATCATTAAAAATGTAGAAACTGGGAGAAGAAATGTTTGTGACCAGTTTTACAGTCAACCTCTAACTTCAGTCATTCTTTGTATAATAAGCTTTCTGCTTTTGCTGTGTTCACATACCATCCGTGTTAGTTTTCTTTAAGCCAGTTTTAGCCTTAAAAATGTCTATTTTAATCTCCAAAGCAATCTTATCTTTAAAATCACAGACTAAATGTGCTAGTTACTGTCATGGGATGACCCGCAGGCCTCCAGAGTCATTTGTTAAAGTCTTAACTCCCAGTATCTCAGGACGTGGCCTTATTTGGCAATACAGAGGTGATGAGTTGAGATGAAGTTGTATTGGACTAGAGTCTAGAGTGTGCCCTGAATTAAATGAAGTTAAAAGTAACTACCTGGTTAGTGAAAAAAGTTGGCAGACTACCTAAAATTGTATCCTAGTGGTACATGACTATATTTTTTAGGGCATTAGTGTAAATATCTATTAAAAAATAAAACTTTTAAACTTCCTTCAAGTCAGGATCCAGTTCATACTTCTATTCCTCTGTACTGTCTTTGCTGGGTTTAGATACTTGAGGAAGCATTTAAGTTGGCTCAAAAGTGTCTTCATATTGAAAACAATTTTTAAAGAACATAAATTAGTTTCCAGCCTTGAAATATTAAAAAAAAAAAAAGATTTTCCAGGATAGACAAAATGTACCATTTAACTTCTAATTAAGACATAGGGATGAAATCACATTTCTTTCATTGAAACAATCTAAATTAACTTATATCTATTTAAGTAGAACTGAATTCCAGTTACTTTTGCATGGAAATAATAAAATAACAAAAACTAAAATTTCCGAATCTTGCAAACACTAGCTAATTAAGAGGCTTTATCTTTCGTGATTATTTTGAGCACCTGATCATTTCCATCAATCAACCAAGCAACCCTGATAAGCCAATCATTTTTTAATCAATGTTGAACCACTGAAAAGTTGCCATAGATACCAAATTCTACAGCCATCACAACAGAAAGTCAGGTTAGAATTGGAAGTGACAGGTGCATTCATCACATAGTTAACAAGCCTTTGAAGGGAAGAGAGAGTTTGTCAGAGTCCTTAGGCTGGGTATAAAAGATTGCAAAGAACACTCAAACAATTCCCAAAGAGCACTTCAAAAGCTGGGGGAAGGATCAGTTTTTCATTAGAAATGCAGGAAGATGTTGGCTTGAAATTCAAGCTCTAAGTAACAAGTTCCTTGAAGTTTTGCTTGGCTGTCATTTACCGGGGGTCACCCCCAAGTTATCTTAAGAGCAGAGAGTTTTATGATCTCTCCCCACCCCCACCTTTCCTTTCTGCCTCAGAGGTAATAAGGATGGCTGTGAGCACGGGGCAGTGATGACTGGGAAAAGCAGTGTTTATAGAAGCAGATCTTTGAATGTATATACATTTCTGCATAGGGGCTGATATATTGTCAGAATAAAAGAGTGGAACTGAGACAGTGTACACGAGCTAGTATCTATTACTATTAAAATATTGGATGTTTAGAACTTTGGATAGTAAGTGAAAGCCAGAAGATTTCCACTTAAAAGGAGTGGTTTTATTTCAAAGGTTAGTATGCATCTTCCCTTCTTTTGGGATGGTTGAGGCGAACCCTATGTCTTGTTGAATTGGCCCTTCTCACATATGTCCACCCTGAGTTGATAGGGAAGCCCCAAGAATGAGCCCTGGACAGGAGCTTGGCCAGTCACTGAGTCTAGAAGCCCCTTTTGAACTGGACAGCCTACCAAGTTTGGCCTGATTGCTTAGAGCTCATCTAGTGCTGACCTTCTTTGAGCTTTGGGGTTATTTGTGTCTCTTTCTTGCAGCAAGATGAGATTTAGGGGACTCTCTGGCTTGTCCAGCTTGTTATTGGCCCTCGATGGCTGGCTTCTTTGGGTGTGTGGGGCAAGGGATGGGGAGGAGAGTGAACTACTGCTTCACTTAGGTTTCATGTTTCTAAAGTGCTGGGTTTGGGAATCATACATATGCCAGTCAAAATAGTTTGATTAGTCAAGGAAAGGAGGCTGGGAAAGTTCTTGAAGACTGAGACAAGGCTGTGAACTTTAGCAGGTGTGTTTCTGGGCAGAAAAGATTCTACTCATCTGTGTAGGCAGTAGCTTTCCTGGTTTGCTTTTTCTGCACATCAGAATTTTGACTTGAGTGCCTGATTGGTCAAGGCATTTTGTATCTCTTTGCAGCATCTAATGGGAGAAGTTTATTTGCAATTCTATCATAATCACCAAAAAGTCAGTGAAAAATAGGCTATAGCAGAGAGTATATAATTTATTGAACGATTCATTGATCTATTAATTCAAACAAACAATAATTCAATGTGGGTCTGGCGTCAGGTGCCTCTAATTTCACCTCTCCCTTTTCCCCAATCTCAATTCATGGCCATGGTTATAATTAGCCCATAATAGCTTCTTTCTCTTTAGACTGCTTGCAGGTATAGAGCTCCTTTATTTCAGCACCTCAAGTTCTTGCCTTTTTCAACATAGAAAGTGACTGTAATGCTTTGCAAAATGCTTGCCTACATTTCTAATCTACATAACTGGAATTTTGTTATAGATCTCATTCTGTTCCTTGCATTAAAAAAAATTCAGCAAGCACTATACTTTTCAGATCCATCCTTATATTGTCCTTTTCACTTTAATGTGATATTTATTCAGCAAATTATTCATTGAGAACAGACTATATGCCAACAACTATTGTTGGCTGCAAGACATACAGTGATGGAGTCTGCAACCAAGATCTCTACTCTCTCAGAACCTCTAATCCACTGGAAAGGAAATAAACAATGTTTTACTAAGCACATAAATAAATAATTGGTATTGGTGATGAGCACTGTAAAGAATAAAACAAGGAAGATGTGTAGGGCTTCAAGATCTGATGTGCACATAGAGTAAGCTAAAGTCATCCTAAGGGGTCATATTTGAGTTGTGACTTTGGGGGGGAACAAGTATTCCAGACACAGTTGACAGCAATATGCTGCTTGCAAAAGGCATGTTCAGGAGCAGACCTAGGAACCCATCAAGTGACTGGTGTGTTCTGGAGGCAGAAGTGGCTGAGGATTGTAGAAAGTATTTCTAGCTTCATTTTATTTCTTGTGTGTGTGTGTGTCCTTTGCTGTTCCTTATGCATTTCCTTGATCCAAGGCACAGGTATGATGGACAGAGAGCACCTGTCATGGGCAGAGTGACTCATTCCCATGTGTCTTCCCTGATATCAGTGAGTCCTTCCTTGCTATTACCCCTCGCACTCCCTTTCCTTCACTCTTTCTTTTCATTCCTATTTATTAGGCCCTTGTAATGTGCAGCCTTAGTGCTAAGCCTTGGTAAACCTTCATCTTACCTGCACAAAGCTTATACTCGAGTACATTTTAGACAGTCCCACTTCCTCCCGGTCCTTACCAAAGGTTTAATGATAATGGGAAGAAATAACTGACTCTCTTCTTCTTTGAGTTTTTAACTAAGAAACATTTGCTGTCACTGCCTTTTTCTTTTCTGGTCACTATTCAGAGGTTGCCATCTGTCAAAGGCTATTCAAAAGGATTTTATTTAGCTTTTCTCCAGAGCAGTCAGAAGTAAATAAATTAGTAAAGTAACATTTGTTATAAAAACAAAATTGACAATCCAGTGGTGTTTCACAACATTAAGATGAAATAATCATGATTTCAAGAAGCAAAAGTGTATGCGGGGAGAAGTGTTTTTGTATTTTATTGGCATGAAGGGCAGTAATCTGATGAAAGCAAGCAAGGCCTTCTCCCCAATCAGGCTGGATCTAAGTGTTCATTTGCAAGACGGTTGTTTAGAAGACTATGTACTTTCCCATGAACATAGGATTCCTATGGAATTAGGTCTCTAACTTTAATGGCAAAATACCAGTCAACTTATAATATGCTGGCTACATTGTCTGAGTGTCCAGCTGTCCTATAAAATCCAGGTTGTAATTAATGTCCCAAAACATTCTCTTCCCTTCCTTCCCTCTACCACTGTCCAGTTCAGTTTCTGCCACCCAAATCACTCTAGTAACATCCTTGCTGTTTTCTTCTGTGTTCCCATATTCCTCATCCATATTATGACCATCTACGTTGACATTTCTGAACCCAGATCTGGTTGTGGTGCTCCCTCGTAGCTCGGCCATGGTTCTACCATTTGTAGAATGAGAACTCTTAACTGGCTCACTTGGCCTCTTTCTGACTCGCCTTTGAATTCACTGATCTATGCCTCCCCTCGGTAGCCCTTGGCATCATCAGGCCTGGGTCCCTTGCTCCTGTAGCTCCCTGCTTAGAATGCCCTTCTTCTTGTCCATTTGGAAAAGTCCTTCTCCTCTTTCATGATTTAAATCAATTTTCTCTTTCCTAATCACTCTCTTGTTCTTTAGCTATAACGTGATTCACATTATTCTATAATTATTTGCTTCCACACTTCTTCCCCTAGACACTGAGTCCCTTGAAGGCAGGAACTAGATCTTGTGCCTTTGTATTGGGATTGACAAAATTGGTCAATAGTATTTCTAGAGATGAGTGGGTTTATAGCCATGAGCTAGAATAGTAAGGAAGGGCTAGGGATGTGATTCCTTATACTCATGTCAAGGGTACCTGATATGGCCTGAGATGGTTCTGAAATGAGGAGTATGGTGGTCACTTAGGATGTGCCTGGCTCTGATCAGTTGCATGTGTGTATTTATTAGTTCTTGTACAGTGAAGCATAGGGGTTGTATAGGGGCCTTAGGATCTTGAATGCCAGATAAAAGCATTTTTTTTTTCTTTTTTACTACTACTCCCTTGGTTCTAGGCAATGCCAAGTGCTATTTGAACTTGGACATGACATAATTCAAAAGGCACTTGGGAAAGACCCAACCCCAAAGATGTCTTGGAACATGAATTGGCCCATTGGGGCTGGGCTGATGTGGGAAGAAGTGCAGCTAGAGAGACCAGTTTGAGGACGTCAGGGCTAGATTCAGTATGAGCTGGCAGGAAGTTAAAATGCAGAACTGTTGGCTAGAAGACAAGGCTACAAACTTTGTCATGACTATCATGTTATATTTAATATTGATTCCATAAAGTGTTTACCTTGAAATATTTTATGTGTCCCACACCCCTGGGCAGCTTGGGGGCTTTATCTGGGTTGTGTCTGACTCTGCAAAGACAAGATGAGTCAGAGTTGGAGGACTGGGCTGAAGCTTGCACTGGAGAATTCCATGACCTACCTGAGAGTTATGTGACTGCTTTATTTGAATGTGAGATCTGTGTTTTTTTTTTCTGCTGCAGCTAACACAATTTTCTCTATCTTTACTCAAATTCAAGTCTCATTGGGCTTGAAGAAAACAGTTACAATTAGGCGCGGCTTATAGGCTTTATTTGCTGGGGTGTGGACGATTGTTAGGAAGTGCCATCCTCACATGAGACCCTGTTGCTATTCTCTCCCTACCTGGATGGTTCTTAGGGCTCTACTCAGTACTGATGACAGACTGATGTCAAATCTACACCCAAAGGCAAAATTGGGGCAATCTGATGTCAGGAGCTCTTTCAGGTCTCCCTTACCTGTCAAATATTTTAAGAATTGATTGCTAATGAATAAATCAATGTCAAGATCAACAAGACTTACATTTCTACTGAGGTGTGAAGGGCAGGTTTGACCACCTTCCATGCCCTGGCCCTGATGCTCCTTGCCTCCATGTGCCCTTGTGCCCCCAGTTCCATGCAGAAGGGCCTGGTAGGACCTTGGTCAGCAGCAGTCATGATCCTCACTTGTTTCCTTGGAACATCTCTTATCATGAAGTGTGGGATTGGGAAGGAACCAATCTGACACTTGGGAACATAGACCCTACAAACCCAAGAAATTTATTATCTGTTCTGATATGAATACTTGATCTGAATATTTGTTTCCCTACCCCTCCTCCCTGCTTGTCCCCCTCCCCCAACCCAATCATGGTTGAAATTCTAATCCTAAGGTGATGCTATTGAGAACAATAGCCTTTGGGAGGTGGATGGCTCATGGAATAGAGTTCTCATAACATTTGTTATGGAGTCTCTTCTAAGAGAGACCCCAGAGAAACCCCTCACCACTGTGGCGATATGAGGACACAGCAAAGAGATGGCTGGCTATAAACCCAGAAATTGGTCATCACCAGCCACCAGGTCTGCAGGCATCTTGCTATTGGATGAATAAGCCTCCAGAACGGTGAGAAATACATTTCTGTTGTTTACAGACCATCCAGTCAATGGTATTCTCTTGGCAATCTGACTAGAGCAAGGCAGTGTCCAATGGAGACATCCTTGCTCCATAGAAGAAGTGAGGATCATGACTGCTGCTGGTCAAGTTCCTTTTGGGCCCTCCTGTATGGAGCTGGGGGCACAGCAGCACAAAGAGAGAGAAAGAACATGAGGGCCAGGTCATGAAGGAGACTTAATCTGCCTTGCACGCCTCAGCGGAAAAGTAAGCTAAGCATTTTTGCTTTTTTTGTTAGTCTTGACATTGATTTATCCATCAGGGCCTTGTCTGTTCCTCAAGAGGCATGTTTTGGTGCATGTTCCTGCAGAGTGAGCTCTTGTTTCCACAGTTGGACCCAATGCCAGGATGTGCCCTTGTATTTACTCCAGTTTTAATCCCTTTCACCTGTTCCTTGAAATCATTTCTAGAAATAAATAGTGTGCGCTTGTTTGCCAGGGTTTTTGTGTTGAGGGGTGGGGAATCAGGTGAACACCAGGGCTAAGGGAATGATCCTCCTTACACATGGGCTTACTAGAGCTGACGGGAGGAAAGGTAATCTCAGAACACCAGTGTGTCTGCCTAACGCCATGTCGTGGTGTCAACCATGCATGTGAAGGTGTCTTCAGGAAGTGTCTTGTTTAGAAAGAACTCAACAAGTGAGGGTGCCTTCCTTGTCTTCATGGACAAGCAGTTCAATCAAGCTAAAATATCTTTCCACTGAAGTCCTTACTGGGCAGTAATCACGTCTGCACACTTAATTTATGACCAGGGTCAGTGAGGAGAATGGGACATGGAAGAGTTGTTGGTTTTGGCCTTCATTGCCAATGGTTATTTGAAAGTCTAATGGGTGACTTTGGTGTTTGCACTGTGCAATTGCCACATTACAGTATCATAAGTTTCCTCTCAGTGGTGAATGCATCTGCATATAAAAGACTGTTTGGTACATATTTTATTTTTGTAATTCTTCTCCTTCATCTATCCTTCCTTCTTGTTCTTACCAGGAGCTTAGCACCTTGGGTATCTCTGATCCTTTGAGAGAGTCAGTTCCTGACTTTATATCATGGAGTTTTGATACCTGGTCCATTTCTCCCATCTTACTTTCTAGCACATTGGTACACCTGTATCACCACCTCCTAACTTCTCTGTTGGGACTGTCTTCTGTCCTCCACCATCTATAATTTCTAGAGGTAGATATGAGGCAGAGTGTAAAATCTTTATACCCTCTACTATACCCATATCTGCTTGCCTTTCACATTTCCCTAATGGAAATGTGATATTCCCAACAGAATATCTCTGCTTAAGAGGAAATTGCTCAAACAGAAAATGAAAAAGATTATGAATTCACATATACTGGAGCTGAGATACAACCCTTGGAGATGAGTCTCAGAAATCCAACTTCCTGTCTATATGAAAGTTACCTTTAACAGCTCCCATCAGGCCCCTCCTGGGAGGATCAGCACCCAGCTGTGGTTATGCTCACTAACACAGGCTATGATTTTAGTTCCGATCTCCCATCCTCTGCTCCAACCCCCAGTACATCCTGCCAACTTGTGCTTGGAACCCTCCTCCCAGCTCAGCCCCTTTGTGTGGTGACTCATCTGACAGTGCCGATGGTGATATTCTCATGGGCAGAGACATTTCTCTTGGAGGACATTCCCCATTGGCAATTACTGCCTCTCCTTGCCTCTGGTTGTTGAGTGAGTGAAGAAGGAGATGGGGCAGTGGGAGAAGGGATTGAAGGATCAGTCCTGCAGCTCTCATTGCTGTCTTTAGGGCTCTGACCTAGGTGGACATTGCCCTGGCTTAGTGGGTCAGTGATAAAGTCCACACTAAGAGAAAGGATCATTCAGATGGGGGGAATGGAAACCTCTGAGGACTAGAAAGAAGATTTAAGTCCAGTAATGGGACTAATCCTAGTTATTAGCACAAACATCAGCATAGGCCGTGGAGGAAGATGGGGCTGGTCATCACTCATGGTGAAGTAGGTGAAGGTTTCACAATGCAGAGGTTCCAGGCCTCCAGCCCACAGGCCCTTCTCACTCACTGCCCACGGCCATGTCCAGCCCTATCATCTCTTCTTATGCTATCTCCTGATTCAGCTCATTGCTTTGGAGCAGAGGCCTCTAGAATCCATCCTGCTCATCACTGCTTGATGCTGAAGATCTGGGCGGTGATACTGGGCATGTCAAGGACAGTGGAGATTAATCCCCTTTGCCTTTATATCTTTTTGTGATCTCTTTAAGGAGTGTCTGGTGTGTTTTTATATTGTGGTTATTTCTAATTATGCCCCCAATTGAGACAGAGGCCGGCTGTGTCTCAGATGTCTTTGTCTTGGTTTTCAGAAATTGAGCAGGCGCATTAGAGTTAATTCTTCTGTTTTAAGAATGAAGGAATTCTGGGGCTTCCCTGGTGGCACCAGGGATTAAACTGCAGAGCAATGAAGCCACTGCAGCATGAGTTTGATTCCCAGCCAGGGAGCTGACCCAAAGGGTGCAGCAGACCTCTCCTGTCTCCCTACTGCTCCCCTCAGCAGTGTATTTTTTTTTTAAAGATTTATTTATTTGTACATACAGAACTGGGGTACAAGCCAGAGGCTCAGGGGCGGTGAGAGGCTTCACCAGAGACAGAGTGGGGAACAGAACAGGCAGATCGACGAAGTACACTGCTGAGGGGAGCAGCAGGTGGGTCAGGAGAGGTCTGCCGCGCCATGTGGTCACCTCCGGGGCAGGCGGGAATTGAACTCATGCGCAAGCGGCTTTAGATACTCAGTGCAGTGCTTTAACCCGCTGCGCCACCAGGGAGGGCCCAGCAGTGTATTTTAATAGATATGCTTGTTCGGTTCCCCCCTCTGCCTCTGGTGAATCCTCTCACACCCCCATGCCTCTGGCCCAATTTTTGTATGATAAATAAATAAATCTTTAAAAAGGAGAATAAAAACACAGGTGTTCCTATTCCGACTTTACCTGTTTATAGCATTGTGCAGTTGCCATTGAGTATGATTTTTTTCTGGAGGTAAAGCTCTTTTTTTGACTTGTACATGGAGAAGCTAGCCAACACAGCCCAACCTAGGAATTCTTTGCTGACCACTAGACGGACCTGGGTCTTGAGTCCTGAAAGTTGACCATAGTAACAGGCCTACCTTGGCCACAGGTTTGGGAGAAGGTCAAGGACAGAGAAGAAGGTGGATTGTGTGAGAAATGCTCTCACTGTCCTGGACCAACCGGCAGGTTTGAGCACGGAATCTTTCATTCATTCTTTCTTTCTTTGAGCACTGTATCTTAACATGCAATTCCAGACCATTCATATCAGCATCATCTAGGGACATATTAGGAAACTGACCCTGTAATAATTTAGAAACCGATGAGGGTGAGTGTGGCTGGCATCGTTTCCTGCATGGGCAAGGTCAAGAGCCCCTGTATTAGAGGAACTAGAGCACTGATTCTCAAAGTTGGTTGCTTAATTGAATTACCTGTGTGGAGGGGCTTCTAGTAACATAACCCCCAAGATGATGCCTTTTAACAAACAGAGGAAAATCTCTGAGAATGGGATCCAGGCATCAGTATTATTTGAAGCTCCCTGCCCGATTCCAGCGTGCTGCCCAAGGAGAGAATTGCTGGGCTGGGGAGCAGTAGGAATGAGCTGACGTGTCTCCACCCCATCAAGTCCTTCTCTCTCCTTTTTCTCCTCCATTTTGCCAAATTCAGAGTCAGCTAAAGCACTGTGACAATGCCCCACGCTGGGTGATGCATTTCTTGTGTGTCTGTTTTGCCACCATCTAAACAAACACTTGTGAATAACTTATCATTTCTTCTTTTCCCGAAGTCTGTGCTCCTGGCTGATAGGCAGAAGCTGGCTGGGGCGCTGTTTGGCTGGTGCTGGCTGGCTCTTGTGAACTAAATCGTGTGCAGGGACCCTCACTGGAACTGCATCTATCCTGAAAATGAAGGAATTCCCCAAATCTCTGCAAGGGAGCTTGGAAGTTTTCTGAATGTCTGTTTGAACCTCATCTGAGAAGGTCCTGGGGGTGACTTTATAAAAATGGGGTTCTTCCCAGGAGCACATTACTATATTATTTGACTCTCTTTTGGATCCTTGTCAATTCTATAACCAGTGGATAGACAAAGAATGGGGAGAATTTTAACATGTTTTGTTTCTAAATCTGAAAATGACTAGGTCACGTGCATGAGTTCTAAAAGGGTCTGCCCCCAAAGAAGCTCCCCAAATCACAGCCTGTCAGCACAGAGGGACCCCGAGAGCAACCTTGCAAACGCCTTCATTTTAGAGATCTAGCAACTGAGGCCCAAAGGAGGGTTAATACTCGCCCCAAATCACACAGCAAATTAGTGGCAGAATGAACACCAGAAACCAGATCTCTCAGCTCCCACGAGGCTCTTCCCTACCTATTACGTTGTGCTGCCTCTTAGACTTAAATTATTTTTTTTTAACAAGGGCTACCTTCCTTCCCCCCTCAGCCAAGGGTTTTATGAAGGAAATATCTGCTTTATTTTTAGGTGGCTGATAGACGGCATCTGTTAGAGCCAATGGATGGTTCTGAGGATGTATTAACTTATTTTTATATAGATGCTGGAAAATGAGTCTGTCAGCGTAATGAGATGTCAAAAGTCATGGAAATGAACGCATCTGAGTCTGATGGTGGAAACTCTGGAATTGACTTTGGGATTTTCCAGGGTTTGGGGAGTCCTTTCATTGTTTAGATTTTATTAGTTGTTTAGTAATTTATGTGAAAAACCCAAAATAGCTACATTTTTCCACTTGGGCTCATGACTCAGAAGACCGAAGATCTTTTTGGAGGCTTTTAACCATTTACTACACCTTTAATGGGGGGAAACAAGATTCAAAAATTCTTTTATTTACTTTTTCACATGTTTTATATTTTCTGGATTTCTTAGTGGCAGCTGTAAAAGGGGCTTTTCATGTGATCATTTCATTCAGTAATTTGTCGAAACTGAGGCCTTTTCGCTTTTTCCTAATGCCTGCCCAGCTGTCACAGATGCCTGCTAAAGTGATTTTTCTCTATTATGTTGTCACTTTACACTCCCACAGGGCCCGGTCCTGCAGGCCCTACATGCATGGGGCTCACATTAAAGTCCTTGGAAGCTTTAACGTCGAAGAATGTGGGTTTGGGGCCCAGAGAAAGGACTGATTCTGAAACCGCAGGCCCCGGAGCACCGACCTGACCCACGTTGTAGTTAAAATGCCAGCGTTCTGCCTTATCTCTGATCTCACCAGACTGTTGATAAGAGAGTCGCTGTGCGCCGCTGTGGGAGGCCTTGGGGGCCAGAGTCGGTGTCCATCCGCAGGGCCTGCTCTCTGGTGTTTAATATCCCCCGCATCTTCCTCCACTCTGACGCCACAGTTTAAAGTTGGTACCCAAAGCAGGAAAATGAGGCCGCACAAGGGAAATAAAAGTGTGTGGTATTAGATACAGCTTTTTCTGAGTGGAAATGCATTGCCCAGTGAGAAAACCCATTCACGAAATATGAAGGAGCTGAATTGTACTTAATAGAGGGAAGCGCCTGGTGGGGGTGTGTCTGCATGATGTGGGGGAAGGTGGTCAGCGAGGGAGGGTTCAAGAGTTATTTTGTTCATTTTCTTGCGAATTGGTCCTGCCTGCTCACATGGGAGAAGCTCAGGGGAAGAGCTTAATTGATTTCTTGTGAACAAATCAGGCTCAAGAGTTTCTGGGACCTGAAATGTTCAATTTTATTTTTTAGTCTATTTTATTTCTTTAAGAATCGAAAGTATGGGCCCTCCCTAGAGGTGCAGTGGGTTAAAGCACAGCACTAAGAATCTAAAGCCACTTCAGCACGAGTTCGATCCCCATGCCGGAGGTGACCCACATGGCACAGCAGACCTCTCCTGACCTGCCCACTACTCCCCTCAGCAGAGTACTTTGTCAGTTGGCCTGTTCTGCTCCCCACTCTGTCTCTGGTGAATCCTCTCACTGCCCCTGTACCTCTGGCCTGTGCCCCAGTTCTGCATGCATAAATAAATAAATCTTAAAAAAAAAATCAAAAGTACTACTATCAGGAAGCCTTCCAAGGAATGCTACAGGCTTCTCCATCCTGGCTTTCTCTTAGTTCTCCTGAGTCCCTTTCCAGTGAGTCTGTGGCCCCTCAAGTCTCCCCTGACAGGTTATTATCGAAAAAGATTGTACATTGAGCTGAAAGAGGAAGGGGTTTTGCCCTCTGGAGGGAGTTCTCTTGCCGAGCCCAGGACAGAGTCAGTTTCCTTGAAGCCTTAGTGAGACTGCACATACACACATGGTCAACAGAGGACCCAGGTGACAGAAGGACACCAGACGGGGAGCGGACGCCTGTTTTCCCAAGCCCTTGTGGGTCTCAAGGTAGCTGGGGCACTGAGGTCCCCAAGCAGGCATCAGGTTGATGCTGAAAAGATGCTGGAGCCCAGCAGAACCTCACTTTGCGCACTGGGCTGAGAACTAGCCTGCCTGGAGATGGGAGAAAAGAAATTCAAAGGACTGATTTGGGAGCTCATGCTCCCTTTAGAGAGAAGGCTTAGAAATGCGCTTCCTTGGAGGGTAGCCTGGACCTTCAGTAACCAGTGGGAGGTTGGGACAGGCCCTTCCTGGTGGGAGGTTGGGACAGGCCCTTCCTGTCCCTCCATGCACACCCTCCTCTCTCAACCCCCATCAGGTTACCCTCAAGGTCACTCCTGGGATGAGGCTCTGGTCTGCCTGTACGTCCTCGCATGCTTCTAACCACTCTTGAGGCCAAGCCTCTTCCCATGGGGAAAAGCCCTGTTGTTTTAATATTTATCTATGTTTCTAGAGCTATTGACCCTGAGCTTCCTGCTCCTGAGGGATCCATACCAATCTGGGGTTGTTTACATGCTCTTTTAATGTAGATGTTTTGCTGTAGATGGTCCAGTGTCACCATGGGACAGGTAATTCTAATTCACTTAGGAACACGTGCCTCATGCAGTAAAGCCACTGCATAGTTTTTTGAGACCTCTTAATATGTCCTGGGCTAGTCCATGAAAAAATGAAAAATCAAGGGATGAAAGAACATTGGTCTTGAAATCAGAAAACCGGGTTGACTCGTTTTGCGATTTCTAGTTGTGTGTCTTGGGCTAGTCACTTCAACTAAATCTGTTTCATCCGTTATACAAACCTTCTTGAGTTTGTACAAAGGTCCAGTATTTTACATACAGGCCACATATGTAAATACATATGTGACACACATGCATAACATGTACATACACAAATCTATTATACATTATACTCTACATTCTATGATGCACATATATTATGTACATATAGTCTTATATATAAATTTTGGACAACCTGAAAGCAACAAATTGCATGTATATTTGGAATTATTTTTGGGATGATTAATGTGGTTCTCACAATTCTGTTTTGATTCTGCTGGAGCACGTTTCCAGTGACGTTTGAATTTTAAACAAGAGGCACTGCGATATAATAGCTCAGTTGTTTTAAATGGACTGTCCCTTTTCCTCTTGGGGAAAATGAAAGTAACAACAGAAAATCATCTTGTATGCGTCTCTATTTCCAACTTCAATTTACTATGTAGGCGTAGGAACAAAGAAAAAGGTAAGTCGATCAGCTCTAAAGAGAACTGTGACCTTCATTCATTTTTACTCTCTTTTTTTTTTTGTGGCTGAGGAATGATAATAATAAATTTTCTCTTTTCCCATTTCAAGACAGAGAGGTTGGAAGGGTGTTTTATGACTTCAGCTTGTCTCAGGCCAATTCGCGGCACTGGCGATGATGAAAACACCCTTGAAGCTGATTCGCATAAATGAACGTTACTTTGTTAACTCTGAAGGGGCCCTAATCAAGGCTGATTCTCCCTTTGCCATTGCCCTGTGGAGGATGCAGCAGGTGTTCTCCCAGATGTGAGGACAGTCCTGCTCGTTCCTGCTCTGCTACCACCCAGAACCTTCAGCGGCACTAGTTTCTGGCTGACTGAGAACCACTCAAGTGTTCCTTGAGCCACGCACCCCACTGCATCTAATAAAATCTCTCCCTCCTGCAGCCCTGCTCTAGGAAAACAGGCACAATAGGAACTTGGAAAGACTGTTAGTGGCACAGGATGGGCAGAAGACGCTGGGGATTTGTTCCCTGGTATTTCTTCCAAGAGAAACATATCCTGCAATTGGGGGTCACCGCCTTGAACAAAGCTTCACCTTGTCCTAAAGAGGGGGCCCTTGTACTGTGTAGCTTGGCCCTTCCCCTGGCTGGGGTGTGCTTGCCAGCAGGCCTGTGCTTGCCAGCAGGCCTGTGCGTGGGTGAGGCACAAGTGGGAACAAAGACTGCCAGGCTGACCCAGGGGGAAACAGAAACACCCTGGATCTGTACTTAGCAGCGGATGCCATGAAGTGTAAAAACAGCACCCTAGTGTTAGAAGAGCTGAGATTCCACTGTAACTGGAGCATCTCTTGGAAATGACTCAGACTTGCAATGTCTCAGAGTCTGAATCTGTAGGACTGAAAATGATGCATGTTCTGTATCCCTTTCAGAGTGACAGGTCTCTTTTGTACAGATTGCCTTTTAGTTTACGATATGCATTTGGAAGGAAGAAGGTGAGCTCTAGTTAGTTTTCAAAGCATGGGACAATGATTTCCCAAGTTAGACTCAACCAAAAGACTTCCCCAATGGACCCCTAAGCTTGGGCATGTGCCCATGACAAGCCCTGTCCTGAATTTGCACGGGTTCATAAGCCACACAAGGACAGACTGCAGTGAGAACTTGGTCTCCCTAGCTGCTCTGAACACACTGCCTTAGACCTCCTGTTCTGCCCAGGATGCTGGGTTCCACTGACCTTCTGTTCTGTAAGTCAGTATTCGAATAAATTCACTGTTTGGTTAAGTGAGTCCCAAATCTCAATTGATAGAACTTGTAAACTTTCTTAACTCAAAGATTATACTCTGAAGACTCTGAGACGTGGGCTGTCTTTCCTGTGACATTTTGGAGTTTATGGGAATGATGTCTTCCACTTTGAGGAAAAGAGAGGAGACACAGCAGAGGTCTCTGGACCAGTCTTTAGTATAAGGGAGTATTTTTTTTTAATTATCACAAAAGTTTATTTTTACATCATTTTGCACATTTTTTTTTCCATCTCAATTGTAATCCCCGCGGGTTTCCCATCACCAAGTCACCCGTGTGCCACCACCATAGTCCCATGCATTTCCCTCCCTATAAGGGAGTATTTTTGACAATGAGAAAATAGTTGGAACTTTTTGACCCACAGGACAGAGAAGTGATTGAGGATGCAGGTTCTAGAACGAGTTTTCCTGGCTTCATCCTGGCTCTGCGGCTTCTTACTCTGAGGTCGCTGTGCCTCAGTTTCTCCATCTGTAAATGGGAAAAATTGTACAATCACCCCATGGTTTGTTCTAAAGGGTGAATGAGTCAAGATATACAACTGAGATCGTCCTGGCATGGAGCATGTACTCATCAAACACTAGTCATTGTTGTTCTCCAGATACAGACCACGCTTCTGTAGGGAACAAGCCCACAGTAGACAATCAAAAGCGGGGCTTACAGAAAAATATGCACATTTTTAAATATCAAAGAACAAAGGAAGGGAATGTTAGTGCTGATGCCTAGAGAGATGTCCTCATGGCCACGTCCTCTTTGCTGGAGGAAACATTTCCTCAAAACGTTGACTCTAAACCGACTCTTCTGTGTGGCAGGGGACTTTCTAGGCACACTTTCTGTGAGCTGCTAGGGCAGCAGCCAGAATGTGGATATGGCAGAGTACAGGGATGGTCTCATGAGAATTTTGCTCAACTGGGCTCCGTGGAGCCAACACTGAGCCCACGGGTGCTCCCGTTTGTGAGAGGAAAGGACTGACCCCATGCAGGAGGGCATGGGGATTGATGACAAACAGCCCTGTGTGTGCGGAACATCTATGTAAAAATGTCTACTTGCCCAGCAATGACAAACTACTCACCTTGGCAAAACAGGCATGAGATTCATTTGGAGGCTTGCTTCTAAGAAAGATAAATCCCCCTGTCATTGCACAAAGAGATAAGAAAGACCGGATGACAGTTTTTCATTGATAAAAGATTCTGTCTGTATTTTAAAAGAATTTACTTTCTTCCCCTCTACTGATGCCCACATGAGTTAAGGCGGAGATACGCTATCTTTCATGTTTTTGTCAGAATGTGTTACTGCTGCGGGTGGCAGTGACTCAATTGTTGCATTTAGTGATGGTGGCTGAGCAGTCTGCTGCCGGGGGCTGAGCTGTAGGACCCAGATGAGGAACAATCTCCAGAATTAGGACCGCAAGCATTTCTGGCTGGAAGGGAATCTAACAAGTGTTCCCCTAAAACCAAATTGGTTAGCCGTAGGTGAAGCTCTTCTTAGACATGAATCATCCCTAAGTGAAGTTTTCAACTATGCTGCTAACTAGGGTGTTTCTGAAAAACTCGTTGGGGACACCCTCATGCAGCATTATTAATATGAGGTAAGCATAATCTAATTAATTGCCACAAGAGGTAACATTGCAACATGAGGTTGAGAGGGAAGGAGAGAGTAGCCATTTGTCAACTACCTGCTTATAGGCAGGGCAAAGAGGAAGATTGTGTACCTTGTGGTAGGTCTAAATCTGAGTATTCAGACAGAGCCTTTACAAATAGAGAGATCTGATCTTCATTTGGCTTCCTGCATGGACTTTTCTATTGGGAAGAGGGTGTATTGACCCGGGGACATAAATGTTCCAGTCTGCTTGTGACTTCTACTTATTAACAATTAGTTAATCTTCATAGCAACTCAAGGGGATAGAAACTCTTATTGCCATTTTAAAGACTTTGAAACTATAGATACCCCCTCACTGGTGCTGTCTTTATAACTTTCTGGAGCAGAATTTGTTATCTCTGTTTGACAAGATGAAAACAGTCATTCTGCCAGTGGGTGAGAACTGGGCTTGGCAGTCAAAGCCTGGAATTCCAAGTTCTACCTGACAGCTGAGTGACCTTAGGAAGGTGCCTGGGGCCAGCAGTGCTGTCCAATAGTGGCCACAACACTTTGGCTACCTGCTCTTTAGCATCTTGCCACTACTTATCAAGAGGTGGGGCTGTTTCCCTCCTCTCACACTGGAGAAAGATGTGCTGTTGGGAACCCGGTGTGGTGGAAGGGAAGCTGTGGGACTTCCGGGCTAGACCGCACTGTTGATGCAGCTTCCATGAGACCCTCCCTCCCTGGCACCTCTCCCTTGGGATCGCAACCACCTTGCTCAGAGAGAGATGTCATGGAGAGGTCCCAGTGTCCGGTGCTGAGACTTCCAGCTGACAATGGCATTGAGCGCTAGGCACATACATAATCAAGATTCCAGAGCCCCATCATCAAGCCTCCTGGAGGGGGACCCAGACAGCGCGAAGCAGAGACAAGCAGTCCTTGCTGAGTTCTGTCAGCATCTCAGCACAAGGCTGTTCATAGGCTCAACTGTGTCTTCTCTGCTTGGCAAGTTCATGGTGACCTTCAACAGAGTCATAGTGACAGGCACAGCACCTTACCTCTTCACACATTAGTTTCTTCCTCTGCAAAACAGAAGGGGAGGTAGCCCCTGTGTCAGGGAATGATGCTGGGTGTCAGGAATCTTCCCATGGCTATTGGTATCTGATGTTCATGTAGTTTCAGAGGGGTCGGCACTTTACATATTGTAGCTTTCTGTCCTCCCACAAACCTCATGATGTGAGTGCTACTTCAAACTTACTTTATTGAGGTGAAATAGCATAAAGCTGAACAGTGAAAGTGAACAGCGCACTGGCTTCTAGACATTCACTGGGCTGTGGGACCCACCGCCTCTAGTTCCAGAGCAGCTCACCACCCCACATAAACACAAGGACACTGCTCTTAGACCTGTGCCTAGGGGAGGACATCGAGGCACAGGGAGATCTTGTTACCCACTTGCGCTATGAGAATGGCAAGGGTGGGGTGGAGCTGGACACAGCTGGGCCCTGGACTCCCCACCACACTGCCCTGCCTGGAACTCATGAATGTCAACAGCTCACTTGAGATCCCCTGCCCAGGGCTGCATAAGCACTGAGTGGCTGAATCTAGATAGCACCATCTCCAAAGCTGGAGCTCTTTCTGCTGGAATAAAACTTACTTTGAACTTACCTATCAAGTTCCATGAGTAGCTGCCATATAGACATGCTGCTTTGACATTCTGAGGCAGGTCACCCAATAACATCCTCAGGGACAGATGCTGAACCTTCCCTAACAGCATCCTCCCCTCTCCTGGAGTAGACACCTACCAAGGCTGCACTTGAAATGGCCTGTGCCACTCACAGCCTCACTGTGACACTGACCTACCTGAAGTGGAAAATAGGGGTGCCACCCCATGCTGAGACTGTTCTTACGCAGAGAAAAGAATCCTGGGTCCCAAACTCAGCATTCTCGTACTCTGTGTCCTACCAGAATATTGGGATAATTGCTTTGACTAGGGCCATCCAGTCCAGGGCGCCTGGCCCCTGGTGGTTTTCTTGTAGCGGCACACTCCATATGCTTAGAGAGATTTACAACTGTGACCTTGGAGACTGAAAAGCCTGCTGCCCTCAGAAGAAGAGTTTTTTCCTCTACAGACTCTCTGGCTCTGATCGCCTTTCCTTTTTCTTGCTGTGTCAACACTCCTCAAATGCACACTAGATGCCTTTGCAGAATGAGTTGAGACTGGAGGGCTGGGTAGATTCCAGGAGCTGTGAAATGTTCTGGGTGTCACAGACAGCCCTGGTAAGGGACAGGAAGCATAATCTCCAATAGATCACAGCCAATTCTGCCTGGGATAGGTGGGGTGGGATGGAAGTGGTCTACAGAGGCTTCAGAGCCCACTGGAAAGGTGAAATACCAAGAATTGCAGAAAGGATTTCAAATGGGACTGGACTGGTGTCAGCTTGCCAAGACAGTGCTTGCTTCTGACATCTGGGGCTGCAGGTTGGACAGAGGCCTCAGCCCATAAACATGGGCTTTGAGCAGAGACATATATCCACTTGTGATCAGAAGGACAAGGCAGACACAAGGCCCTGGGAATCACCATGATGTGTTCTTAGAGAGACACCACTATTAATCTGTCACCAGCAAGGCTGCACCAACGGTCTGCATGGTGTTATCCAACAGCACCTGGAAAAAATTTTGGAATGGATTCAATCAGAACCTGGTCTGAGCCCGGCTTGTGTCATATATTGGTTGAGTCATTGGGCTTCAGTCTTTCTTGGTCTCATTTTTTCAGTTGTATCTTAGGGCTAGTCACACTGCAATTTTGAAAAGGATGTGTGGGTTGCCTATAAAGTGCACTGCTTGGACTCAAGCTCAGCACAGGGGTGGGGCTGGGACAGGGAGATGCCTTGAGCACAAGCTGAGCAAGATGATTAGGCCAACACTGCACACTAAGCTTGGCCTTCAGCGCACCCTGATCTCCTCAACTGGGCCAATGTTTACTGGGGTTGCTGAGTTTCTACAAAATTTCTGTTAAAAGAAGTGGATCAACATCCCTTTTTAATTTCTGTGGCAAGTGGCAACTCCTCAGTCACCTTGTAAATGCAGTGTGCTTTGCCATTTTGAGGCACTGCTGGCATCAGGAGACTTGATCTGGCAGGTAACCATTATGGCTGCCCAGTGGAGCTGCAGTTCAGTAATGGAAAAGTGTTTCATTTTAACTATGAAATTTAACACAAAGACTACAGCTGCTCAACCGGGCAGTGACAGTGTATGTTAATTTGATTTATCTACACGCAATGCACCGTGCCTAATGTTGCATGCTAGAAGATTCCAGCAAGTCCCGTACTATTCTGATTGTGAGGCTGTCGGGGGGCTGGCTTAGCATGTGCAGCACACCTTGCAGGAAAGAAAACTGAGAGCCAATCTGTGCAAGAGGGCAAGGGGATGCTTGCTGAGGATGTGGTCTGGGCTTTCCCAGACCAACAAAGTAGCTCTTCTGGTCTCCACCTGCATCTCACCAGGTGTTCAGTCCACTGCAGGGACAGGGTGTTACTTTCAAGCACACACACAGCCTTGGGAGTGGGAGCTCTTGGTTCATGTCATGCTCCACTTGGAGACCCAACGTCAGATTCCTGTGGGTACAAAAAAGAGAGCTGCCCCTGGCTCCTGCTCCAGAAATAAACAGAATTCCGGAGAGCAAACACTTACACTGACTGATATACATGTGAAATGCATACACTTACATTTGACTGATATACACGTGAAATGCATGTGGGAATAAAAACATGTTCCTCTGTACGGGGTGTGGGTATGGTGTGTGTGATGTGTGTGGCATCTATATGGATTGTGTGCATGTGGGGTGGTGATAACTGTCAAGTATATTAATGTTATTTGTGTGTGTCATGCACATTTATTCATGTGTATATGTGTGCAGGATAGGTGACATGTGTGTTGATACATGTGTTGTATAGGTTGTATGGTGTGTGGGGTGTGTTTATGTTTTGTGTGAACATGTATGTGGTGGTGTCTGTGGTCTCTGTGTAGTGTAGTGTGTGCTGTTTGTGTGTGTGATCTGCTTCTCACTGGGATCAGTGCTGTAGGTTCATCACAGACACTGTGCTTCACAGACCACTTTTCTCCCTCACCTCACCTCAATCCAGTCTATCAGTAGATAGAAAATGTGGAAGGTGGAAGGGAACCTTACTCCACATCCCATACTCCCCTCACTGCTGCGATATTCACTCCTACTCTTCTATTGTTAATGCACCTGAATACAGAGCAGATCTGTCATTATCAGCAGAAGTTGTACATTATGATGATCTTCCAGGTTAAATCGCTATGGAGTCTTCGTAACTATCATGCCCACCGGCTGTACAATATTCTACCTGGTGCTGTACCCTGACGCAATCACGTGGTTCTACTTCGGTGGCTCTCAAGCTTTGTGTACAATAAATAGCAGCATCTCTACTCCACCGGGCTGCCTCCACTGGGGCCTTTGACTCTGAACTCAGCATGAATGAGGGCAGCTGTGGCCAGAGCGACTCCTCTCTGCTCCATGGCACTGTGGGAACAAGGGCAAGCTCACCACAGCCAGCATGTCACATCAGGTCCTTGTGTGGCATGGAGGACCGCAGGATAAGTGCCCAGGTAAGCTCTCCCCATCCAGGTGTGCTGCTGAGTCCTGCATCCCAGGACACATCTCTAGGCACAGCGCACGGATAGCTCAGCCTTTTGTTCTCTTCCTCTGCCTCATACTCAGTGAGTCCCAGAGGTGTGCTTCCTTTGTTTTCTGGGGTGTGTGGGACTTCCCAGAGTGCTCAGGGCTCCCTGAAGTGATTTAATTTTGAGTCATAAAGCAAGAGCTGATTTGCTAAAAGGCTGTGGTGGTAGGGTCTGTGCCTGGACCCGTGGTTCTCAGGGATTGTAAGGTGTCTGTGCAAGGAGCCTCATTGCCCTGCCCTACTGGGAGGTCTCTGCTGGCTCTGCAGGTGAGCTGCACTCTACTTGACCTCCCCTGGGGCTTCCTTTCTCCTTCCTTATGACTTGTTGCCACCTGTCACTTTTCTAGCTCTTGTCTCCCTGACCAGACCCCAACCTTGCACCGCCTCACTCATCTCCTCCCCCCCCCCATTATTCCAAGCCATTGCTATCTAAAATCAGCAAATTGTGGGTATGAATGTATTTTACAGTATGGAAACCAGCCACTATAGAGTGGGCTGTGCACACTAGAAACTTTGCAAATGGAAACTCCAGGGGGCAGAGGAGAAGCTGGTGCCCTTCTACCACGTCTAGTTTCTTGCCATGTTTTTTTTTTTTCTTTCTTTTCTTTAGAATTATTTATTTACGCATACAACAACTGAGGTACAGGCTAAAGGTGCAGCGGGATGATAGGGTTCACCAGAGACAGAGTGGGGAGCAGAACAGGCAGATTGACTGAAATACATGGCTGAGGGGAGCAGCGGGGGGCTGGGGGGACAGGAGAGGTCTGCTGTGCCATGGGGGTCACCTCCGGGGCGGGGTATTGCACTCATGCTGCAGTGCCTGCAGAGAGCTTCATAGTGCTACACTTTACCCCATTTCACCACTGTGGAGGGCCTCTTGCTGTGGTCTTAATAGGGGAGGTGGGAAGAGTTGCCCACTGGGGAAGCTGCCTGCCCATCTGCTCTGGTCCTCTGCCCCTTTGAGCTGACCAGGCTCTGGCATCTGTGTGCTGTCCAGGAAGACAATAACTATCAGATTTACAGCCACCGCATCTTTCTCCACCCACTGTGCCTCTCTAGCAAGTCTTTCCCCACCCCCCCTGTCCTGTAGGGAATGGTGGACAAAAGTGTGCCAGAATGCCTATATCTTATAGTGAGTGAAGGGGCTTCCTTTCCCTGGGCGGGCAGTGCTGTGGCTCAAGGCACTGGGCATTCAGCGCTGAGGTCAAGCCCTTTATAACTTACTAGTTGTTTGGCTACACTCTTCTGAACCTTAGTTCTCTCATCTGTAAGGCTGGAATAATACCTACTCTGAGGGCATAAAGCATATCAAGTATTTGGCAAAGTTCCTCACACATTACTGTTGTTTACTGATGTGGGTTATTTTTATTCGAGCCTTATCTCTAATGAGGAAAGAAAGTATTTCAAGGGATTTTCAGCTTCAGCAGCAGATTCTGGTGTGTGTGTACGCGTGTAGATATGTGTATCCGTGACACACAGAGACAATTATTTGGAGGAACTGGAGGAATTTCTGAAATCATTCCGTCTTCTCAGTCGTAATTTTATGTTATCCATTCCACATGGGTGACGCTTCTCTTTGTTTGTCTTTTAGTGTTTAGTTAGCTAAACTCTAAGCATGGTGACCTCCATGATCATGCATCTTGCTTTCCAAATGTCTGTGTCCCTCTTTGGAAACACCCACGGCCCCTGCTCCCCAACCCTGGATCTCTAGGGCTGTCAGAGTACAGACAAACTTGTGTTTAGTGAATAAGCCTAATGCTGCTGGCAGGGCAGGAATATTTTGGGGGAAGAAGTCTTTTGGAAAGCAATTTGATCATAACTCTAGAAATTAAAAATATGTTCATCTGATTATTCCAGGAATCCCTCTAAAAAAGATTGACATACTTGACATGGAGCATGAAGTAGTTGTAGTGTTGTTAACCAGAGTAGAAAACTGGGTTACAACTTAAGTGTTTAGTTCGGAAATGGTTAAATAAGCCATGCACATGGGGTACTACGTAGCCATGAAGCAGTGTGAAGTTGACTGGTATGTGTTGCCACAGAAGTCTCACCTCAATGATGACTTTTTTTCATTTTCCAAAGTTTTTTTTTTTTTAATTTTACCAACTCTTTAAACAAGCACAATTAGAAATCTTGAACAATATACTATCGATGTATCCTGTGCAAGAATAAAGTTGGGAGCTCCAAATAGTAATTCTATACTAAAACAAACATTTTGGGTTCTAAGCCAATTGTATGAAATTTTCAAATGAGTATATAGTTATGTTTGAAACTTTGTTCTTATTTTATCAAAATATTTTTATTTGTTATAAAACTACTGCCACATCAAATTAGATAGTTTCTAATATATTTGAAGATTGTTGCAAATGTATTGACCTGATTTATTTAAGAATCACCAGTTCAGCAATTATTTTTATTCAAAAACTTGATGAAATTTTATTTCAGTTAGTGTGGCAGACTAAACTCTTGGATTATAACTATTCTTTTAAATTTAATTTAATTTTTTTTATTTTATAACAGTTTATTTTTACATCATTTTGTACATTTTTTTTCTTTCTCAATTGTAATCCCTGCGGGTTTCCCATCACCAGATCACCCGTGTGCCATCATAATCCCATGTACTTCCCTCCTCACTCCCCCGTTTTTGATCCCATTCCCCACTCCACCCCCACAAAATGTCTCTGGTATATGGTTGTTCATTATTCTTGTTATTTTCTTGCCTGGTCCATTATACTCCTGCTATGAGTGAAACCATCCTGTATTTTTCTTTCTCTTTCTGGCTTATCTCACTAAGCATGATCTTTTCAAGCTCCATCCAAGTTGCTGCAAAAGACATGTGTTTCTCTTTTTTGGTTGCTGAGTAATATTCCATTGTATATATGTACCACATCTTTCTAATCCAGTCATCTACTTTTGGGCATTTGGGCTGCTTCCATGTTTTCCCAATTGTAAATAAAGCAGCAATAAACATGGGGGTGCAGGTATCTTTTTCAATCAGTGTTTTTGTGGGATTGCTGGGTCATAGGGAAGCTCCATGTTTAGCAGTTTGAGGAATCTCCAAACAGTTTTCCATAGTGGTTGTACTAATTTGCATTCCCACAGCAGTGCAGGAGAGTTCCTTTTCCTCCACATCCTCGCCAACATTTGTTGTTGCTAGTTGTTTGAAGATGTGCCATTCTCACCGGGGTGAGGTAATATTTCATTGTGGTTTTAATTTGCATCTCCCTTATTACAAATGATGTTGAACATTTTTCCACATGCTTGTTGGCCATCTTCATTTCCTCTTTGGAGAAGTGTCTTTTTAGCTCTTCTGCCCATTTTTTAATGGGGTTGTTTATTTTTGTTGAGTTTCATCAGTTCTCCATATTTTTTTGTGATCAGTCCTTTATCACTACTTTTGTGTGAGAAAATATTTTCCCAATTAGTGATCTGTCTGTTTGTTCTTAGTAATGTCTCTTTTGCTGTACAGAAGCTCTTTAACTTGATGTAGTCCCATCTATTTATCTTTGCCTTCACTATTGTGGCGTTGGGTGCTCTGTCTTTAAAGATGTCGCTGAAGTGTATGTCGTGTAGTGTTTGACCCATCTTTGCTTCTAGGTATTTTATGGTTTCAATGATGACTTTTAAGGGAAAAGGAGGAAGAAAGCAGAGGTCTGGATGGAGAGAGCATGGCTGTGCTCAGCACTGCTGAGAGCTGTGTCTGCGGCTCGGACAGGGAAGCAGGAAGAAGGACTTTACAGAGCGAATTAGTCCTCACATAGCTGTGGGAGGAGCTGACTAGGATAGGCTGGGGGCGGGAGCCGCTGAAGGTTCTAGAAGGTAGCTTCTGTAACTACTGGAGGGAGGTTGTGAGGGGGCGCCCAGGGGTGCGCAGCCCACTTGACTCAGAGCTCACAGCACAGCACCCGGGGGCCACACGGCATTGCTGCTTCTCAGCAGGCGGACGGTGAGAAAGTGAGCCGGAAAACGAGGGAGGAGGCCACTCGTCCCTTGCCTCTCGATGGACCACAGCAAACCTCTGAACATTATGGGGCTGTTACGTGTTGCCTCTCACATCTTAAACCACTCCACCTTTCACCAACCCTGACCCAGGACCACATAGGAAGGGGGTTCTGAGAGTTAGGGTTCCCAGAGTTAGCAGGCTGGTGGTAGAATAATCCAGCACGATGGTGTTTACCTCTGAGGAGGGGAGCAGAAGCCAGGCAGTCAAAGGATGCTTCTGTTGTGCTCTGTGCCATGGAAGCTTGCTCTCCTGAATCATTCATGGCAAAAATGTGCATGTGGGATGCTTGTGTATGAAAACAAGGCAAAGAAAAAAAAATGAAAGTCTTAGCTTTTATGCAAACCCTTAGTGGACTTCCTCTTGTCCTTCTGTAGAATTCCTTCCTGCTGCACCCCGCCCCATGTGGCTTCTTCCCCGGTGAGGTTGCCAGTGATGTCACTTGTTAAAAAATGAGGGAGCAAGAAGGTGTATGTGTGTGTGCCTGCACGCACATGAGTGTGTGTTTAGAGTGCATGGGCATATATACATGTGTGTACATGTGCATGTGAACATGTGTGCGTGTGTGAACCCTGGGTCTGATTTCCTCCAGGCCCCTTTCCCTCTATTCACGGGCCTTTGACCTGTGCCAAAGACACCCAGGAGACAAAATTGCCCATAATGAGGATTTGGTGAGAGAAGATGGAGACATAAGCTCCCTGGAAGCTGACACTCAGGCAGCACGCAGGGGGGCTTCTGTTCCATTAATTTTTATTGGGAGAGGCTCCTCCCCGCTGCTCCCCCCCAGGCACAGAGGCGATGCCAGTGCCCCTGCAAAGGCCTTTTTTAGCATTTGACTCGGGAAAGTAGAGACAAGGCTGAGGTGCTGCATCCAGACTGGAAGCCAAGGGTCCAGGCCGTTGGCTCATTCATTGCCTGGAGAACCTTGGGGAGTGGGTGAAGAGGGGGCCTGGGGGCCTGGCACCCCATTAGTGGAGAGCGCCACCCCCTCCCGTGAGTTCTAGTCTGGAGTGGCTATAAGCTGAACTTGGGGATGTGGCCTCGTGTTCTCCTTGAGTCCACATCCTTGGCGTTTTCCTTTCCTTGGTGGTGAGCAGGTAGCCCACGTGAGGAGAGACACCTTTTACTGTGGTGGTGGCCAGAGCACATCGGAGCTGCTGTCACTTGCGTGCACAAGGACAACCAAGGCCTGAGCCGCTGACCCATTGATTCCTCAGAGCTAGCCCCTAGGAAGGCCTGCACCCGGGTTCCCGCCTGGCCCTCTCCCAGCCCCTTGTCCCGCCCCCTGGCAGCACACGCCCCTGGTGGTCCGCCAGCTCCAGGCAGCAGGGGCAGAGTCGCCGGCTCTGGATCCCCGGTGCCTGGCGCAGTGGCTGGCATGGCGTACAGCTCCCTCCATCCTCTGCAAATGCCTCAGCTCCTCACCGCCACCTCCAACCCCCACCCCCCACTCCTTCTCTCCTTTGCCTCTGCCGTCAGGAAGGGTTCTGCTTGTAGAAGCTTCAGGCTCCAGACACGCGCCAGCCTGGGGGTTCTGCGCTGGCTGAGCGCTGTCCCTGGAACGCTCGTCCTACAGTGAGTTGCATGGATGAGCCTCCCCGAGCCAGGAGGAGTCACTGTGCAACAGCGTGGGGGGCAGACATGCTGTGGGAGTCGCCCCACTTCTCTGTCCACACCCACTTCTCGGCCAGGCTGCCTACCTGACATCAGCCCTTCGGCTGCCTCTCCTGCACCTGCACGGCGCCGTCAGCTCCCACCAACTATGGAATTTACGTTTTATTTATGTCTTTTTGTTTATCGTTTGTTGCTTCCCCACCCCATCCCCACTCCTATTTGAAAAATAAGCCCGTTGAGGCAGGGATCCTGGTCTGTTTTTTTTGTCACTGATGTATCCCAAATGTATGTAGCAGGCTTTAAATATTTGTTATTCTTTATTGAAATTGATGAAAATTTATTTGAAATTGATGTAAAATATCACCAAGATATTGCTTGGTGATATTTTACATTTTGGGTAAAAATACGCAGAAAGGACTTATGGTGAGGTAAGCTTGGTCTTCTGGTATTTCCTGGATTTCTGGCATGGAATCTGTCAGGGAGATAGGATGCTGCAAAAACCAGGCTGATAATTGCAGATAACACGAGGTGCCCAGCAGCTGCATGTGGATCTCTCTCAGCAGTCACCTGCCCTGGGACTGCACAGTGACTCACTGAGCACAGCAAGCAGACAGTGGCTCTTATTGTGCACACGAGTGAACGTCTGGTGCCCCAGACAGCTAGTCAATGAGAGGTGGAGCTTAAGTGTGGGTGTTCTGATCAGGAATCCCTTCCTTTTCCCCCTTTCACTGACAGGCTGTTTTGGGGAGCCACTTGGAGGTTTCAGTCACAATGAATGGGTTAATAAGCAGAGACTGGGAGCAGAAAGTTGACTGAACCCTGGGTCCACCCAAGGACTGTATCAGCTGGAGTTCCTGTCTCTAGATATGGGATTTTGAATGGGATGGATGGAGTTGTCCGCAGGTGTTAGCTCTTGAATTCCATGAGGCGCATCATTCAACATCACTACAGAGGGCGGGCCATGTTCTCAGCCAGACTAATTTGTCTGGAACTTTCTGTGGAGACAGCATTCTTCGAGAGGTTCTTGTTGGGAGCAATAGGGGAGGCATTTGGGAATATCTGGAAACACTTGGTTGTCATATGCGTGGAGAAGGTGCTACTGGCTCCTTGTGGAGAGAGGTCAGGCCCTGGATGAGCATCCTGCAATGTACCAGGCAGCCCCACAGCAGAGAGCTACTCATCCCTGAATAGCTACAGTGCCCAGACTGAGAGTCTGTGCTTGAGAGCTAGCTAGGTGGGATTGGTGGCTGTGATCCTCACATGCCCTTGTTTTTCTGTTTCTCTAATTTTCTTCTCCCAGAGGGTGTGGGGTAAGTCTGGGAATTTCACTTTGTAATGATTCCTTCTTGGGAATTAATTGGCAGAAGGAACAAGGAGCTACAACCTCCCACGGCCGCCAGCTCACCACCTGCCGTCACATCAGTCAAATCCTGCCCACGCCAAGCCCAAAGGTAGTGTTCGCTCGGTCAGACTGCAGCGTGGGTCTGCCGTCTGCAGACGCCCTCTCTGCACCAGGAGGAGTCACTGCACAACCATGTGGGAGGGCAGATACTGTGTTCTAGTTGCCTGGAAGCCCGGAGCATTTCATAACCCAAGTGAACTTCTGGGCTTCATCTGGAGTTCTGACAGTTCTCTGGTACTGTTCGAAGCCCTGGGGATATTTGTTCTAACTCATCCAGTTGGTATTGAAATACTTTCCAAATGAAAGATCATGCTGTCAGCTACTACTCTGGAAATTAACATATGCCTGCCAGTGTTTGCTTCCCTAACAAATCAAGTCAAGTTACAATCTCTCTCCTATGCGTGTTCTCCATTTCTCGATAATACTGGGAAATGGACTGTTACACATAAGCACATATTCACATGTGTAAATGTTAGTAGAATGTTAGGACTGAAAAATAAAAACAACATCAACGATGATTTATCCTCATAGTATGACTTAATAGTTGGGGAACAAAATACCCTTAAGCAATTTAATTATTTTCTGAGACTCCAAAGTTTGTAACAGACCAAGACTGGAGCCATGGTCCAGCAAACTCCTAGCTAGTGGTGTGCTATTTCTGCAACCAAAGATTAAAAAATAAATAAACTATTAGCACTACTAGTAGGATGGAGCAGTCCCTTGTTTGAATGAAACTTATTTTTCAAAATATTTCCAGATCTGTTTCTATGGCAGAAATGTGAGGTTCAGCTACTCGTCTTGCTGAGAATGCCGTGTCTCTCACTTACGGACTTTATGCTCTGCCTTTTCTTTCAGCTCTAGGGAAGTTGCCTTAGTCTCCCTTGCAGGCTCGTTTCTCTCTGGCTGTCTTTAAATCTTGGGGCTCCATGTTATTAGTTTGGGGCTTATCTCCTTTGAACTTCATGCATCTCCTTAGATGACCTCACTGCCTCCCTTGCAGTCAGGTGCCACCCAGCCCAGGTCTCTTTGATGGGTGCCTAGTTTATCTCTAGCCCAAGGAATTGTCAGGGGAGCCCAGGGGAGCCCTGCTTCTCCCAGGAACACTGGGAGAAGCAGGGCTGGAGCTGGGATGTGCACGTGGGGCTTGGTGAGGTGGGTGGCTCACTGGGTGGGGGCCGCCTCTTCCCAGCAGACTGAGCTCCACCAGGCTCTTCATGCCCCAGAATCTAGAAGAGTGCCCACCACATCATACGTGATTAGCAAATGCATGCATGAGCAAATGCAGGAAAGGGAACTCAAGTTGCTTCTATTAGCAGTAGGGTGGATTTACCTGTAATGCCCAGCAAAGGGGCTCTTAGTCTTGGTTTTGTGTCCGAATAAGTTTGGGGACGTTTTTTTTTTTTAATAGCTGAAGACATTGTATTAAGGCTTCTATAGCAAACTTATCACAGACCAGGTGGATTATAAAGGATAGAATTTTATTTCTCACATTTCTGGAGGCTGTGGATTGAAAGATCAAAATATGCTGAAGATTTGGTGTTTGGTGAGGGCTCATTTCCCCATCCATAACTGGTTCTTTTCTTGTGTCCTCACAAGCTGTGTGATGAAAAGAACTAGGTATTTTTCTGGGGTCCCCCCCTTTTTAAGATTTATGTATTTATTATTATTTAAAATTTATGTTTACAGCATTCTTCACTTTGTGCCTTTTTCCATCTTGGTTGTCATCCCCGTGGGTTTCCCACCACCAATTCACCTGTGTGCCATCACCATAGTCCTGTGCAATTTTCCCCATCCCACTTTTAATCCATTCTCTACTCCATCCCTGTAAAATGTCTCTGGCATATAGTTGTCCATTGTTTT
>NW_004567103.1:11428824-11480802 GCF_000260355.1 Condylura cristata | reverse complement strand
CACTTTGTGCCTTTTTCCATCTTGGTTGTCATCCCCGTGGGTTTCCCACCACCATTTCACCCGTGTGCCATCACCATAGTCCTGTGCAACTTTCCCCATCCCACTTTTAATCCATTCTCTACTCCATCCCTGTAAAATGTCTCTGGCATATAGTTGTCCATTGTTTTTCATTTTTCTTTATTACAATTGCCCCTCCCAACTCCCCGTGTGCCACCCTCCCCCACCCCAGCCCAGGTCTCTTTGATGGGTGCCTGGTTTATCTCTAGCCCAAGGAATTGTCAGGGGAGACGAGGCACTGGGAGGAAAGGCAGGAACCCTGGGAGAAGCAGTCCCTTACACTCTTGCTATGAGTGAAACCATCCGGTATTTTTCTTTTTCTTTCAGAGCTTATTTCACTAAGCACGATCCCTTCTATTTTATAAGGGCGTTAGTCCTATTCATGAAGGTTCCACCCTCAAGACCTCATCACCACCCACAGGCCCTGCCCCCAACACGTTGTGGAGTAGTTTTCAACCTGTGAATTTTGGGAAAGATAGAAGCATTCAGTCTACAGCCAAGTCAAAGCCTCTCCTCAGTCCTCCCAAATCAGAGCCTTAAATATGGATCTGGGCATTTGCAGCTGTAGGAAGTTCTGCTACTGATCTTGTTGTCTGTCTGACCAGCAACCCACAGATTAGCTACTGGGTGATTTGCTTTCCTGAGAGGACATGTCTTTTGTATTCAGTGGGAAAGTAGTCATCACTCCTGCAACACATCTCTGATAGGTTTCTGCTTTACAACTCAGTACAACCATCCTTTACCCAAATGACAGAAACTCTTGCTATCACTGTAAGAGTGTTTTTGAATGTTGCATTTTTGCTGATCCACTCATGCAGGGTAGTCTTGGATGCCTACATTATTCATTATTAAAGTGAAAAGATTGATTTATTTAGCTCTTTTAGAGTCAAGGATCACAATAATTAAAAAAAAAAGATAAATACTTTTACCCTGAATGTACATTCCTTGGGGGACATAGTCAAGAAACAGGATAATAAAATAGGACATAGTTATGGATTGTTGCCCCAAATGTGAGAGGCTCAAAACCACAAAGTTTGTTTTGTCACAGTTACTGTGAGTGAGGAGTGGCTTAGGTGGATGTTTCTGGCTCAGATCTTGTGAGATTGCTAGCTGAGGATAGAGTGAGCTGAAGCTTCGACAGGGCCTGACCGTCCCCTTCTGTGCTCGTTTCCTGTGGCTACCGGCAGCAGACCTCTGATCCTCCCCATGTGGTCATTCTCATGCACCCAGGAAGAGGAAGCTGACTTCCAGGCCAGTGCATGTGATCTGAGAGTGCAAGGGAAAAGCCAAGTGCCTTTTTATGTGGTCACAGCAGAACAGTGTGCGTGGGGAGAGCAGGGCGTACAAACCAACACGGCCGTGAGATGTACTGAGTAGATGGTGGAGGGCTTCTTAGACCTTTCCAAGGACTTTGGCCTTCCCTTTGATTGAGATGAGTTCATAGAAGCTGTCCAGGGGGACTGACTTTTTACTCTATGGATAATAGCATTTAGGGAGTCAGGGATAAGAATGAGACTAGTTGGAAACTATTGTAATAATCTTTAGGGGAGATCATTATGATTTGGCCTGAGTGGGGAGGGTGTGGGTGTTTATGTGGGTGAATTGCAGTTGTAGTAAGGAGTGACGTCGTGCTGGCTATACAGTTAACCCTTGATCAGTATGGGCTTGAGTGCCCTGAGCCTAGTTATATGATGATACTTTCTATCTAGGGATTCCTTATTCATGCTTTTAACCAACTCAGATGTTGATTGCTTTCATATGTGAATGCAGAATCCTCAGACACAGAGGGCCTGCTGAAAGAACTGGACAGGAGATTTGGTAGCTTCAGGAGTGGGGGTGACTGAAGCCAATCCCTTGCAGACACTAAGGACTGACCGTAGTTATGTTTTTGGGGAATCAAAAGTTATAACTGATTTTCAACTGCCTGGGGGTTGGCATCTCTAACCATCCTGTTGTTCAAAGGTCAAGTATAATTTGCAGGTAATGATTCAAGATGTGTTGATCGATCCACTACGGGGTGTGAGCGAATTAAAAAACAAAATTAAGGATCAGATCACCGCAAGGGTTTTGGCTTGTGCAATTGAAGAATGGAGTTGGCATATGTTAAGTTATTAAGGAATTAACATTCGTCTCAACAAGCTTGACGTACACATCTAATTCAAACTTCTTTTGTGAACACAAATCTTTTCCCTGTGGCATTTAAAAATCAACATGAAGAGTCAAAAGCAAACTATGATTATTGGATCTTCTGGTATCTATTTTTCCTGTTGATAGTCAAAAAGCTTAGAAAAGAACATGTTGGGGTTTATTTTTTATTAATCATCATGGTCAGGAATCAAAAAGAGTGGGGAAAGTAATTAATAAGGGCTTACCAATGTCCAAAGTTCCTGAACTCGTGAGCTTTACTTGGATGTTGGGCAAAAAAGAGACAATTTGTATAGAAAATAATCAAAATGTATGAGAAAGAGTGATTTCCAGATAAAGACTTCTCACTATGCAAAACAACCTGGAGAAGTCTTGTTTATTCAGTTAAAAATTCTTATTTTAAATATTTGAAAATTCATTTATTCATCCATCCATCCTATATATATTTATGAATTGCCTCATATGCATTAGGTGCTGTTCATGGTTCTGATCTAAGGCAGAAGTATTAGATTGTGTCACTTGAACTTGCTAAGACTCTCTACTTGCCGTCTACCAATATGGCAAAGTCATATGGTTCAAGTTCATATTTTATGAAAAAAAAATTTGTTGTCCAGGCTGATGGTGCTAATTTACATGCTTTTTGTCTTGTATATGTGTTGACATTCTGTATTTTAATATCCATTTCTCTTCTCCTTGCACTACCTAATAATGTTTTCCTTCTTTAGTAACTTAATTGCCCTTGTTTCTGTCGTTTTATACCTGTCACACCTGCCTGTTGTAATTTAAACTTCGTTCCCTCCTTTCCTGTCCTCTGTGTATAGGCAGCACAGCTGTTTCCTGTCACCTGTGTGTCCAATGTCCTTTTATGTACTTGAACCTCTCTGCAAGGTTGTGTCATGAGGAATTGCCAGGCCTGAGAATGTGCTTTACAACTAAGCACATCACATGTCAGCCATTTCTGGTATCAGAGTATTCAAGACCGGTCTCAGCCAGTTATAGCCTGATTCTGAGCCCCAGCTGTGTGGGCCTTCATGGTTATGCTGTCTCCATGTAACATTTGTGACAAGCTTAAGCTGCTGGTAATAGTGTCCCAGCCTTGAGGGCAGGTGTAGCCAAGGCTAGTTTACGGTGATGATCATCATTTGATAATACTCTTCAATTTCTTATTTCAAAGCTGAATATGTCAATCAAACCTGAACTGTTGCTAAGAACATAGACAGTTTCTTTTAAAATTGCAATTAAAAAGTGGTTCTGTTTTCACTTCCCTTGAATTCACCTGCATTTCTTATTCCAATGCAACATATGCTCAGCTCTACATATTCCAGAAACCCAACATCTTATTGCTCTGTTGGGAAGTTGCTCTCTTCCTATTATGTGGCTTCTCTGGTGCTCTACCTCATTTTGCAGCATCTTTCTAGAAAACAACATTCACAGAAATTGTCCTGAGTTAAGTGAGACAATTACATTGGCAGAGCTGCGGGATGTGTCCAGACTGGACGCTCATGCTTGTGCTTTGTGAAACAGGGATGCCATTACTTTTGCCTGTCTTACTTAATTAGAATTATGCACAGCATGACTTGGGTCCTAGCCATCCCGATTTATTGTGGAGTAACACCATGCGGTGGAAAGAATGTCTGTAGATGTTGAGAGAAAGAATTGTGTGTGCGCGCTGCATAAACCACTAGCTAAACCAGCACCTGCATTCTCAGAGGCTCACCCCACTGCCTTGAAACCATCACACGGTCTCTCCTTTCTTCATCACATTTGGTTACCCACACAGTGGCTGTGTCTGCTAACATCTATTGTGTGATTGCTTCTTTGCTTTTAAAAATCCATGTCTGTGAGCCCAGTTCTGACTACCAGTGGAACTGGTACAAAGGGATGGAGGCCGGAGACAGCAGAGCCTTGCCAGGCGTGGAGTGATAACTCCAGCGCAATCACATCCCCTCTGATGAGAGTCCTGACGCTGCTCTCGTCCCTCGCAAGTGCCATGCAGCATCCGGTGTAATGGCTGCACTTGATGGATAATTTATGCAAACAGAACACAAACAAGAAGTCATTAAGCCACCCAACAAGGGTCCTTGACTTTTGCAAAACCAAACAGTTATTCTGATCCTGATGAGTTTAATTTGACTTTGGGTTGAGTACTGATGAATACATTAGATTTAAAATAAATATTATATTATCAATATTCATGATCAGATGGAATGTCATTTGGTGTTGAATATTTTTTTTTGAAGAGTGATATAAAGCGCTTGCTTTTCAAAAAGCCACAAAGCATTTAGTGTTTGACCTTTAATCCGATCTTCAGTCTGTTTCTAAAGGATCCGAACAAAGCTAGTGAAAAGGAGGGAGGAGGGGACAGTCTCTGGATATTTGTAAACACCTTTACTTTTTCCCTTCGAGTTGTTGTTGGTTGTATTTGCATTTCTAGAATGTATGTAAATGTGAGTTGGAGATTTTGACACAAAGAAACCATAAACCACTAGACAACATAAAGGAAATTGGTATTGAATATGATTTGGCTACCTGGTGATTAAAATCCACTTACGAGGAAATTAAAATTAAAAAAAAAATAAGGCTTTCATATACATCCTGGCTTTGTTGTAACTCAAGGCTACGTCGGTGTACAATATTTGGATGTCAGTTTACATAATGTGTTGTGTTTGCGGTACTTTCCAGATGCCCGGTAGTTTATTTTAGTAATTTTAATTTTATTAGAACAGCGTCCTGTGACTCGGTGGCTGCTCAGCGTTGCTGGGAGCGCTCACGTGAAAATCATTAAAGCCTAAATGGTCCTGGCAGGTAATCTCACCGTCTTTTCATCTTTCATCTCCAGGAAGGTAGCCCCTGTAGATTGTTTAAAGGAAAAGAAATACTGTTATACAGACACAAATAACAATGCTGCACCCAGATCCCTCCCCTGTAAAGTGGAAGAAAGGGAGGCTGGGAAGCTGTGGAGTGGAATCCTGTAGGCTTTGGCTGTGGAAACCCAGGGAGAACATTTCTCTCCTAGAATCAGGGGCTTGGCGCACTAGCCCCAGGGTGCCTCAGCACCAGTCAACCCAAGAGGGGACAAATCTCCCCTCCCCCACCCTCCATCAGACCCTCTGCTGGGACAGCTGTGTCTTCACAGTCATTTTCTCTGCTACTTCAGAGTAACATGGGGAATGGGAGCTGATCGCTAAGAAACCCCTGGTCTCAGCAGAGAGTTCTCCTGGGGAGTTCAGTATGAGACAAAAATGAGAGAAAACTGAGGCCCTCCCTGGTGGCACAACGGGTTACAACGCAGCATTGCAAGAGGGCCACTGTGGCATCAGGGTGCATGCGATCCCTGCCAGGGAGGTGACTCACATGGCGTGGCCGACCTCTCCTGACCCGCCTGCTGCTCCCCTCAGCAGTGTACTTCATTGATCTGCCTGTTCTGCTCCCCACTCTGTCTCTGGTGAATCTTCTCACCGTCCCTGCATCTCTGGCCTGTACCCCAGTTACATAGGCATAAATAAAAATAAATAAATCTTAAAAAAAATGAAAGAAAACTGGGGAGAACTACACTGGAGAGGAGAACAAGCTTTCTGGCTCTAGACCTTTTCCCTACAGAAGGAGAAGAGGGGAATAAAAGGACTGTAGTCGTATCATCTAGAGGAGGAACTGGTTCTACAGAGCTAATCTGGCAGTGGCCAGGCCTCTTGTGGATCATATAGTTAGAACTCTTTGGCAGTCATACATGATGCTGCCATCAAAGGAGGTTGTTAGCCCACCTGGGAAGAAGTCCTCAATTTCTTAGTGATGCCAAGGGTTTCCTTGTCCAGTATCCCTTAATCCCAAAATAGCTTGGTAACTATTAAAATTGCCATGCCTGTTAGGCTCTAGTTTTAGTTCATTGATTCTGGGGGTTTAGTGTAGTCTTGATATAGGTCTTTAATAAGGTTTCAAAGTGATTTTGATGCAGATAGATCCATGGTTGGTAGACCTCATCTTAGATGCTGATGCAGGGATCCTGTCATTAGAGAACTGGCCCCAGTCTACAGCTTCAAAGATATCTTCATCAACTTACAGTATCTGAGGAGAGCTGCTTTTCTGGAACTCCTTCTCTGGTAACTTCCTTCTCTTCTCAAGGACTTAAACTTTCATACAAAAGTTTTAGTGACCTGGAGCGGCAATTATATTTTAATTTGGCTTCAGTGAGAAATTCCATCAGGACTTCTATGAACCAAGCTTCACCCTTCTTTAGACTCAGGTCTAAAGAAAAAGTCTTTTCCTGTAGGGAAAAGTTCACAGTTAGTTAGAAAAAAAAATTAGTCCTACCCCTTAGGATATGAATGTCATTCTTGGTTTTGTTAAGGGGAAGGATGTCCTAAAGGAACTCTGCAGAGTCTTATGGACTCCACCACCTACTCCAGCTTCCTGGATTCTACCCCCTACGCCAGTGATTGGAAACTACAACTCCCAGCAGTACCAGGGAGAGAACTGCGAGGACCCAAGGGCGGAGCTAAGCAGGCATTCTGGGACTTTGGGGGATAAATAAGGCGCCATTTGCTCCAGCACTCTCAGCATTCTCTCCCTCCAGCAACTGTCCTCAGGTGGGTGTGACTCAGCATTTTCAGTTAGTTTGTTACCAGAGTTCCAAGTCAGCTGAGTGGGTAAGATATTCCAGTTACTTTGCATCCCTCTCTCTTTCCCTTGTTGTTTCCTTTTCTTTCCCCTTTTTGTAAATAAACCCATTATTGACCCTTTTGTGTGTACCTGCAGTGCAACTGAATTTTAAGTGCATGGGTGAGGCCCCACAGACAGGCGGCCTAGTTCACACTGGGGTGCCCTGTAACGGTTTCACTCTCTGACCTGAAATCATATTTATCTATTTATATATCTATATTCACATATCCATGCTTTTCTGCCTATGTATTATTTCCTCTATGCCCCTCATTGCTTACAGTTCTGCTTTATTTCTTACGCTCTCTTGCCAGCTGGTTTCTGCATAGGTTTGGTTAATGGAGACGCTGCCTGAAGGGTAAGACACAGGGTAGTTTTCCCTCTCTCTGCCTTCATGCTTCATCGGGGGTATCATCTCTTCCAGGCTTCAAACTCTGAGAGTTCCTCCCTCCATCATCCAGCTCTTGTCAGCTAGGCTCTGAAATGACTCAGCATGGCCGCCTCTTTGTGTTGTCAGTCTGAGGGAGATTAGCACTTTCTATTGTTCCTGGATTGCTTCACCTATTTTGCTTCTCAGCTCCTCAGCTTTCTGTGAACTTGTTTCCTAATTTACTCTGTTTAAAATACTTTCGAGGGGAGGGAGGTTCCTACTTCCTGATGGGATCCTGGTGATTCATGGGCCATGGAACTCCCTTGCGCTGAGCTTGGAAGAATACGAGGAAGATGGTATATTGTAGTGGTGGGGTCTGGACTCAGTTCGTAGGGCTTCAAGTTGTCACCATTTCATCTCTCTGGACTTTTGTGTCTTGGACTGCGAGTCTCTGTTTGGGTAGAGGCCAAACTTCTGTTTGGTCCTCACAGTCACTCCCCCGCAAAGGGAATAGGCTTTAGACTTTAATAGGCTTATTGAGAGCTATAGAAATATCATGTATGATCTGCCTCATGTTATAACTTATTATAATTACTCATTATGAATGCTCACTATATATAAATACTCATTATAAATATAAGCACTCTTTTATGCTGAGCCCAGGCATAGTTTCACCGATGCTTTTCAACATAATGATCCTGGCAAAGGAAAAGATTGGCAAGCAAGTTGAAAACCATTTTCCACCCATGATTCCAACTCTTTGCTTTTTCTTTTTTTCTTTCTTTTTTCTTTTCTTTCTTTTTTTTTTTTTTTTTTTCAGATGCAGAGCCTGAGACTCAGGGAGGCTAGATGCATGTCAGATGAAAAAAATGTATTTTTATTTTAGAATTGCCTTGACGTGACAGCATAGTTGACATACATATGAATATGTATATGTATGCACACATTTAAAAAATATATATTGTGTGTGTGTGTGTCATAAGACTTGTTTGCATGGGGAGGACAGCTGGGAGATCATGTAATCCACCACTTTCATTTCATGGATGAGAAAAGTGAAGCTCTCGATTTTGTAACAGCCATAGCTATATAAATTCTGTGGAGGAATTGAAGGGAAACAATGGGTGTGTGTGTTTGTTTTCCATTTTAAGCTGCTAGTTGCTTCTTTCTTGGTTGCAAATGCCCCCTTCACCCATGAGGTGGTATATTTTTTGTACCTTTATTTTAATGATTAGCATACCTATGTATTTTTCATTTTTGGTGTTTGGGAGATGGGAATGTTTGCCTGCCTATTGCCACAGAAACTAGATAGAGAAGCCCACAAATGTTTTTTCATGTCTCATGGAATTGCTGTATCTCAAGTCTGGTGAGGTCGGCGTGTGCTGAATGCTGAGGAGGTTCTGCTCCTGCAGGCTCATGTAGGGGTAAGAAAACAAAAGGTGGGAGACAAAAACATAAAACTTCTGGGATTTATTTTAGCAGCTCATTTTTGGCAGAGACGATGAGATTGCAGAATATATGAAACTCTATCTTATTTTCTATAATCTGTCTACCTGCTGATTTTGAAATCGTAAATGCTATAACAGTGATTGCCATAGATTTCCCATTCATTGTAAAAATGAAAGTGTCTGAAATGAGCAGCAGAGCAGTTGATTTGTTTGGTTACATTTCACAGGGATGGTTGGCTCCTGATGTATGTGCTCCAGATGTTGGTGAGCTATAAGGTAGACCTTTCCAGAAAGCCAAGGTAGAGGTTTTTCCTTGTAGCTTTGTCCAGTTGGTTATTTGTATGCCATATGTTCTCTCTCTGTTATATCAATTAAAGCTTTTCACTTTGTTGTTGTTATTAAATTGCGATTGTTTCTATCTTGAAGCATTTCATTTAAATGTTTATTGTTCACAGTGCACAACTCCTGAGCCATACTCACCAGAGGGAGGTAGGAGGAATAGGACATCAATCTTACCAGCTGGGTTTACAGCTTCATTGTCTGGTCTGATTTTATGAGAAGAAAGCACATGGCGGGAGAAGAGAGAAATTGCCGGGGGGTGAACGTGTCCTTTGAAATGCCACTCTTGGCTTCCTGACAAGGTAGAAAGAAAAAGCCTGTGGTGGATTTGTTAAACTACAGCAATGGGAAAAGAAACCGGGCTAACTTTTTGGCAGGGAGTTGAATTTTCCCTCCTCACAAGAGGTTACCTTCCACAGAGGACGTGCTCTTGAGCCTTGGCGGAAACACCATTATGTGTCTACCAGCTAAATAGATGGCTCTGGTTACTTGTGCCACTTCAGAGAGCTGGCTGGACCAAAGGGAAAGCAGGAAAACTTGGGGGTCTCCATAGAATCTCAACCCAGTGGCCTGGTTATTAGCTTTGCATGCTTAAAAGCACTCCTAACTCCAATTCTTCAGTTAGTCCTTGGGCTACATACGGTTTCTAGCAGCCTTTAACCAACAATACTCACCTGCTTCAGGGAAGAAGGGACAAGATTCTGTGGTTAAAGAAGATACATGCAGGATTTGCTTACGTTCAAATATTTCCTCCATTGTCTGCCAGCAGTGTGAATTGTGCAACTTTCCCCTATCTTTTTTTTTTTTAAGATTTATTTATTTATGCATACAGAACTGGGGTACAGGCCACAGGCTCAGGGGCGGTGAGAGGCTTCACCAGACAGAGTGGGGAACAGAACAGGCAGATTGACGAAGTACACTGCTGAGGGGAGCAGTGGATGGGTCAGGAGATGTCTGCCACACCATGTGGTCACCTCTGGAGCAGGCGGGAATCGAACTCATGCGAAAGCGGCTTTAGATTCTCAGTGCTGTGCTTTAACCTGCTGCACCACCAGGGAGGGCCTCCCCTATCTTTTAACCTCAATTTCCCCATTTATAAAATAGGTGGAAAATATAATGCTTCGGGAAGAACACTATTATAAAGGTATTTGTTCAGTGTTGAGCCCACATTGAATGTTCAACTAACATTGGCTTTGTTTTTTAAGAACTTGATGTACAATACAGGGAATCTCTGCTGAGATGCTAGAAGAAGCCTTTACTTGAGATTCTGTTTTTTCTGAATCTGGAAGTGTGCCCTCCCTATTCCCAGCGGTGAGGCATCTTTGACTCTGGGAGGCTAAGCCAGCCCAGGCCTAAGGAGACACATTTCTGTCTGCCTGGGATTGGCTTTCACTGAACCTGAAGGGTGAGAGGGCTGGAGGGAACACTGGGTTCCTGTCTAGTCAGGGCTGTCTTGGTGGGGTCTCAGGGAGTAGAGCAGGCGCCCAGTATACACGTAAAGTCAGTGAAAAACACACTTCTATTTCTTTCTACCTTAGAAATAGTGTCATGGGAGAATCGCAGGTGGATGTCAAGATCACATCTAACCACATGATCAAAAGTTTGCTTATTTTCTGATAAGTATGACCTATTAATGTAAAACTAGAGAACTCAGGTATTTTCCTGCTCAAATTTCCATAGTATTTCTTCAAGTACGTCTCTTTAAGGGTACATGTATTTTGTGAGTGATAAACTTCAGTATGAAAACTTGTTAGATGCCCTCCCTCCTAAAACTTTAAGGACTAAGACTTCCTTTGATTATTTAAATAACATTGGTTTGTAGCATTATAGAAGTTTGAGGTTTACATTATAATTTGGCCTTTATATACACTCCAGATTCTATTATCACCCAAAATTCTGATGTCCTCATAGTCGATTCCTTTATTTATTTCATCCCCTTACCCTTTTCTCCTGTGTTAACCATCAGTCTGCTCTCTATATCTATGAATCTTTTTCTTTTGTTTGTTCATCTGTCCTGTTGATTTAGATTACATGTGAGTGGAATTGTATTGGACTTCTCTTTCTCTGTCTTACTTACTTCACTTCATATCATGAGTACTTGGATAAAGAAATAGAATACTATTCAGTCATAAAAAAGAATAAAGTTCTTGCCATTTGTGAAACATCAATAGATCTTGAAGATATTATTTGTTAGGTGATGTAATGGGCCAATCAGTATCAGATTTATCCTCCAAATAGGCAACTGTCCATACTTCTAGTCCCATTGATGATTAAACTTTCCACTCTTCACAATGTTTATAACCACTTTACCTGATAGTCTTTTCTGCAACTGGGACTAAGATTGTGAGATCCCTTTTCTACAGAAATCTTCTCCTTTCTCCAAGAAGTCCCTCCCAGAGAAGCTTCTCAGCCTGCCTCCTCATTTGGCCTCACCTGCTGCTCCAGGCCATCCAGGGAAAGCCCTCTCTTTGGCTCAGCTCAAAGTGCACTTGGTTATTGTCATCACACTGATGATGTGGCGATCTGAGCATTGAGACCAGCCAGCAAGCTCTGACCTCACTGAACGCCAGCTCTCTATACATAACAAGAGCCGTCTGGGTATTTGGGAGACTGAACTGAAGTGAGTGTAGCTGAAGCTCAGTCTCAACAGATCCTCTTCTCTTCTGCTCTCTTCCTTCCTGCTCCTCTGTCTCCCTGGAGATAGAGATAGATAGCAGGCCTTCCTCTTCTCTATCTTCTCTGGTTGTGTACACTTGGATTGCCTGTAGTTTTCCACCTGCCTTCTGAGGTAGGGTACCCGCCCCCTAAGCTTTCATTTCTCCTTTGTTCCAATAATTTACCTGTCCTAAGAATTCTCCCCACAGATTGCATGTAACATAGGAGTGAATTTTATGAATGTGTGTGAGGGGTTAGTGAAAATCAGTAGAAACCAAAGTAGAATAGAATTGCCAGTTGTCAGTGACTGTTAGTTGCTTACTGCGTATGTCCTTCCTGGAGCCCCAATCCTGGCACCCATCATGCTCGGCCATGTGTCTCTGGCCCTGGTGGGTGGTCTTGTCCTGCTCACTCTCAGCCCTGGAAACCTGCGTGGAGCCTCCTGATTAGTGTGAACAACAGGCGCTGTCATTTCTGCTGCTGTTAGACTTCTCCATCTAGCTCAAGGTCTTTCTTTATCAGACTCCAAGTGGCCTTGGCTTTCTTCGCCTTCCTGATGTGGTGCATCCAGGCTTCACCCCTGAGCTTTGGCCGGACTCCCACACTCATGGTGTCCACTCCTGCATCACCCTGGTATGCTCAGGGTTCCTCACTTTCATGATTTGACCTACCTCTCTGCTCCTCCTAGTTACCCTGAGCTGCCCCCACCTTGGTGCAGACTCCATTTCCTCCTTGAAGCAGTTCTGGGCGCTTCCTCCCACAGGCACCTCCCCAGTCTTTGGGTAGTTCTGATCCTTTTCTGCATTGCTGTTTGGTGATTAATCACCCTCTGATGCATGACATTTCTTGTTAGCATTAAGCTGTTATTTTGTTCTTGGTGTCCGTTCGCTTTGCTCGCATTTGCATCCTCTCTCTTCTGGTTTCCCTAGAACACAGACAAATCTTCATTTACTCTCTTATGCTCCTCAGTGTGTTCTTGCTTGTCATCACTGCCCTATACATATTTCTGGAATATCAATATCAAGGTTTAACCTTCCTTAGGTGAACCTCACATTTCTTTTATAATGGGAGTCTGAGGACCCTTAAGACAGACCATATCTACTGTGGAAATTTCTCTGACTACTAGCAGGCATTGCGGAGTGTGCTTTCCTTGTGGGTCTTTGAATGTTCTTTAAATCATCCTTTGGCATCAATCACTGGCTCCTCCCAAAGGTCAGTCAGGCTCTGTCTTCAACCATCTAGTACATAGTCTGATGGGGGTACTCATTTTTATGATTTAAATTTTATAGACTAGGAAGTTGAGATGTGGAGAAATCAAACTTTTCCTGAGGATCGTAGCTTGTGTGTGTGTGTGTGTGTGTGTGTGTGAAGTGTCAGGGTGTTAGACCCTGGGGTTTGACTTTAGAGTGTAAAATTTCAGTCAATAGTCATCACCCATCTTGACTTCATGTTCAACAACAGCAACAACAATAACAAGCCCTTGTAATTTAATTTTATTATTATTTTAAAAGATTTATTTATTTATGCATAGAAGAACTGAGGTGAGGTGGGTGAAAGGATTCACCAGAGACAGAGTGGGGAGCAGAACAGTCAAACTGACTGAAATACACTGCTGAGGGGAGCAGCAGATGGGTCAGGAGAGGTCTGCTGATCTGTGTGGGTCACCTCCATGACCAGGGATTGAACTTATGCTGCAGTGGCTGCTAAGAGCTTCATAATGCTGCACTACAACCTGTTGTATCACCAGGGAGTGCCCGATCTTAATAATTTCAGATTGTTACCATTTTTATAAACTACTGTTATGTGTAGAATCTAAGAATTAATAGAATTTCATTTTATCCCTATTATTATTATTATTATTTATATTTTGGCTCCCATCCTCTTCCATAATCTCAGGCATTTTATGCTACTGTTAATTCTACTAATCTCTTGTAAGATCAGTGTCTCTAGCTTAACTCTGTTCAGTATGTCATAGACACAAGCTGGTTAGGAATGCTTATAGCCTGTTAGTAAAGACACATTCAACTTATAATGGCTTAAACTAATAAGGGTTTATCTTTCTTAATAAAATAAAAATTCTAACGATAGGCAGCTGCTGCGTCTGGTTTAGTAGCCAAACATCTGGCCTGGCCTCTCTGCAATTCTCTCTGCTTTTCTCTTACACTTATACCTTACTTGACACTATGGGTGCTGAAGTTCCAGGCAACCTATCTCTTCAAGACCCAGAGAAGAGCCACCACAGCCCTCCTTGGCCAAAATGTGCTCTGTGACTTCTTGGGGCCACAAGAAGGGCTGGGAAAGCAAATGTTCAGCTTGGAACATTGTGTCCCTCACAACAGCGTCATGTTAACATGGAGGGAGGAGCGGATAATGGTGAGGCAACTAACAACACCACATGCTGAATCTTAGGTAAGTCAACAAATGGAAGACTACACAAATTGGCTTATTTTTTAGTGATGCAAGTAATACGGACATGTATTGTGATTGTCAAACCATAGCTGTGAAGCAATCCAGAGGGCCAAAGAGCAGAGAGTAAAGAGAAATCTCCCTCTCAAATGGACATGAGCACACTCCCCTCCATGGAGAGAATGACCATTACCAACATGGCGCACATCTTCTCCGAGGCATGTCCTGGCATGCAGGGGGCAACATGTATGTACACACATGTTCACATTTCATCTAGTTCTAAATAAACATAGGATGAATTTATAGTTCACTTTCTACATGGACTCAAAAGCTTTTTCTATAAAATGGGATGCTCTAGCTTTGACTCTGCAACTTTCCCTTTATAGTGTGTCAGGTCTCCATGACAGCACCAATAGATCTCCCTCATTTCCCATCCTTGCTCCAGAGACTTACATAACTTGGACGTGCCATGAAGTAATTCCTCTGTTTTCAAATGTTTGGATTGATTACCTGGATTAATATTTTTCTTATATTTGAATGAGAAAAGTCTAGCTTGACAGAGTATCAGCAACCTCAATTGCTCACCTACATGGTAGGTGGAACACCTCACAGCCAGGTGGCAGGGTTCTCCCAGCCTGCCATTTCCTTCTGCTGTGAGTGACCCAACAGACTGTGGGTAGATCTGCTCTACCTTCCTGAAGAGCCCAAATTAGCTTATCTGACTCCACTGGCCATACCAGCGAGAACCAAGATCTCCAAAGATCATCTCAGCTAACAGTTGCTGAGAACATAGACGTAGGACCTCAGAGCTTTTTCTTCCTGAAATGATATATTCCAAGCATCCATGGTTTCCTAAAAGGGAGTGATTTCATTCTGTTATGAAGTCTACCATCAAGAGTGACCATACAATAGTGACAACAAAGCTGATTTCCTCAGACTTCACACCCTTGATCACAGCAGGAACCATCACACCAAGTTGGGGCAGTTCCAATGAATCATCAGTCTTTCCTTTCACCCTTGTTAGATTTTCAATTTGCTCATAAGTGAAAGCCCAATATCTACACCAACATATATAAAAGGAAACACACTCCCATAATGGTACATTGAAACCTCTGGAAAATCAAATAAAAACAAGTGTATTAGTATTTTTGTGGGGGTGGGCAAGGAAATTAATATCTGACAACTCTTATTGTGTAGCCACTTCAAATGAAGTCAGAGGTACATGCACCATGCAGGGATGTTCTCTGATTTCGTTTAGGTACAAAGTTTGAGACATGGATGGCCAATGCATGGTTTGTCAGCTGTTCCATATATTAACCAAGGTCAAGGGAAAGTGAGTGGTGGAAGGCAAGAAATGGTTTTCCCTTGACCTCAGCTGGTATTTGCCAAGCAGAAGGAGAGAGTTCTGTTGCAGAAAAGGAAAAACACCATGTTCCTTTCTGTTTCTTTCAAAGGCAAGTCTTATTTACATAGACCAAAATGTTAATTTTCCAAGAAATCAAAGCTACTGGCAGATTATTAAGTAAAATTCATGTGTGTGATCAGTAGGAGATGCCCTTTTGCTCAAGTAAAACCTTATTTTTCTTTTTATGAAAAACACATGGAATGCAGTCAAGCTTGTATTACATCTATCTCTGTGTTCATATAGATGTTTGACTCTGTGTTCAGTGAAATGTCATAATTTCTTTTACAACAGATTCAGAACAGAAAGTGCTGCTTAGAGCAGAATGTTATAAATGGGAAAGGAAATGAAAGTGTATGAGAGTGAAACAAGGACCTCACAGTGACCTGTGCACCAAGGAGGCAATTTTCATAGGGGAGAGAAAACTTTTAATAAAAGCTGGAGGCAAGGAGGGAATTTTAGGAATGGGCTTTCACCACTGATTATATGATAGTCTCTGGATTTGGACTCCTGTGTGAAGTCCCACCAATGAATGTTCGCTTTTTCATCTTGATAGAGGAGGTTTATGTCTGCATAAGAGCCACTGGCCTTGTTAATTCACTGGGCTGCGGTCACAATCATAAAGGTAAGCTCAATGTGGGGAGGCATAAAAACCAGCTCCTCTTGGACTGTGAGCAGAGGAAAATAAGACATGTATTTGATGGGTGATTCTCAAAGGGACTTTTAGGAAATGACAGGAAAATCTGGAATGTTCAGAAATTTAATTATTTTCATGATCGTTGATTTGGCATAAGTAAAATTATACTTACACTTAAGGAATTCTGATTATAGATCAGGCATTACGTAAACTAGTAAATAATGTTTTCTTGTCTCAAGAAAGCATAGTATGGTTGGAATGATTCTGTGATCACAGGTATGAGCTGCATTGGTCACTTGGTATTATGGCCCCACTGAGGCCTTGGGACTGGCGGGCAGCTCTGGGCAGGTGGGATGAGGAGACTTTGAGAACAGGAAATGGTCTAGAGCACATGAGAGTTCCCTCCTCTTCCTCTCCAGGACACTAATGTCATCGTCTGCCTTTGGTTCTTATCTTGCTGGCCACTCCTCAGATTCCTGTGCTGTTTCCATTCCAGGTTCCTGAGCTCTACCTACTGGAGGGCCATGTGGATCACTCCAGAATCACTTCTCTGTCTCTATTCTCTGAGCTGATCATATGCAGTCTCCTGACTTTACTACCATCTGTCTGCTGATGGCTTCCAAAAACCTTGTCCAACTTGGATATTTCCCCTGAACTACAGACTCACCAATCCAACTGCCTTTGAGAAGCCCAGTTGGTTCAATAAACACCACGGATAGGACTCTGCTAATCCTGACCCTCTAGTCATCTCTTGGAACCAGCCCTACCAGTGAGTTTTTTTTTTTTTTAAGATTTATTTATTTATTCATATAGAACTGGGGTACAGGCCAGGGGCTCAGGGGCGGTGAGAGGATTCACCAGAGACAGAGAGGGGAGCAGAACAGGCAGATCAATGAAGTACACCACTGAGGAGAGCAGTGGGCGGGTCAGGAGAGGTCTGCCTCGCCATGTGGATCTCCTCCGGGGCAGGCGGGGATCGAACTTATGAGGAAGTGGCTTAATCTTCTTAGTGCTGTGCTTTAACCCGCTGCGCCACCAGGGAGGGCCACCAGTGAGTTCTTTTTCTTGGCTAATGTGTTTCCTTCTGCTAATGGCTCTCTCTCCCTACTGGCCCCACTTTGGGTCCAAGCCACCAGCATCTTTTACCTCCTAATGGCCCATCTTGCATTTGTCTTTGCTTCTCAGTCATCTGTTCTCAATGGCAGCTAGTGTGTGCTTTCTTTCTAAAGCACAATACATAGTTTTCCATGTCATTCAGAGGAAAAGCCAAAGGTCTTCAGTGCCCTTTAAAGCCTGACATGATCTTGCTCTTTGTTATCTCTCTAACTTCATCTCCCACTGTCTTCCATGCAGCCCCTGGACCTTGGGTGTCTAGCACATGCCAGGCACACTCCTGCCTCAGGGCATTTGCACTCACTGTACTTTCTTCCCAGAGTGTTTGCCCTAGGTCACGACATGGCTCAATCTTGCCTGTTTGATGTTTTCTAGTCCCTTCCCTGATGCTCCACTCCTTTGCTAACCTCACCTATCAGACTGAGTTTGAACCTTTGTTGCTCTACTTCGTAGTTGTGTGATACGGGGCAAAAAAAAAAAATTCAGGATGCCGTAATCGTCCCTTCTTTTAAGTGGTGATGATAATAGCAATATTAGTTTGGAGCATGAAATGCCTGTGTCTGTTGTCAGAATGGTGGAAGTTTGGCATCCTACTTGTGGTTCAATTGAATCCTTCATTTAGCAATGACTGGATGGCGTAATACACAGAAGGCACTTTGTGCAGGACCTGGCCCAGTGTAAATCTTAAAAAAACTTGTTAATATTGTTCCCAGCGGGTCTTTGGCATCTGGCCTCTGTGGCTTATCTCCCCTCCCCTTTTCTGTGCTTTTCTCTCCTTGCACCACACATGGACAGTGAAGAACTTCCAGCTACTTCTCAACCCAGATGGCCCTTTCACGTCCTTTTGGCATTGATTGCACCATTCTTTCTGGGGTCCCTTCTCTCTCTGCTCCTTAGCATCTAGAACATTTATCCCTTTCTCCTCTGCTTCTGTCCTTAGCCAGGATGGACACACTCGTCCAAAGTTGATGCCTGGTAAAGAAAAGGACTGAGAGGAGCCTGCTGAGCTTTGGAGAAGGAGACCGTCTTTGTCACTTTGTCTCTGGGTTCAATAGTTGACCTATAGGTCAAGTGTTCACCACAGGGCTTGGCAATGGGCCAGGAGACCAAGGGCTTTTGTCTGATTCCTCTCTCTAGGCTGACAGTTGGGCATTTGCTGTTGGACAGTGGGCAGGGAAAGGCCAAGGGAATGGCAGGACATCCTTCCTGAGAGACTGCCAGGCTTCTTGGAAATGTGCTCATTCTTCTTGAGTCCTCATAATGGGCTTTCTTACAGACATAGGACTTTGCAGCTTTTAAACAACCCCGGGTGGTGAGAAGCCCAGAGTGGCACTTGGCTCACAGCATGTAGGTTTAGATCCCAGTCAGGCTGTCTCAGAGGTACATGCTTTGTCCTGGAGGCAAGAGGCCTTCACCCTGGCAGAAAAGAGGAGGCAGCGAGTGCTATAGAAGCCTAGGAGACACGAAAGGGAGAGAGCTATGGGGGCTCAAGTTTGGAGTCCAGTGTATCTAAGCCCTGATTGCTGCAGGAGCTGTCTTTTGACAGCTCGCACATGTGACTTGCCTACAGTGAAAGTCATTTCCCAGGGGAAAAACATAATTTATATATAGAGAGGAAAGCTGGTCTCCCCATGATTGATGATGTTAAACCCCTTGACTTCTGATATAAAACATGCCTGGCTCCTGAACCTATTGTTTCTGAATCCAGTTACCCTCTGTGTATACAATGACTAGCTTTCCCTATAAGGTCCCCCAAGGTGGGGGGGGGGTGTGAAGTGTGGGGAGAAGCTTAGGCAGGGCTAGAGTGAGGAGAAAGAGGACTTAAGATGAAAGGAGGAGGCAGCTGATCTTGCATATATTGGAGTTGCAGGTGGGGAAACTCATCAAAGTTCAAATGTTAACCGTAACTGGAAAAGGGATCACCACTAACTCCCAATTCCCGTGTAATAGAATCAAGGGTATCAATATGCTCAGAAGATATTATTATTTATTGGAGTGACCTTTGTTGCCAAGTAACAGCATGATTTTCAGACTGTATTAAAATTTATAATTGGCATGAGCTTAAAATAATGTACACGAGCATTGGAGACATTAAGCTGCGTGGGGGGGAGGTAAATTCACCAGAAAGGTTCAGGGCGGGGTCAGCACAATTGTCAGATAATACTGAACCAAGTCTAATTAATTTCTAATAATTTATAGAAGACAGGCAGCAGAGAACCAGCAAACTCCCAGAAGCTGTAGGCACCAGGAAACTCAGTGTCAGGCTGGAAATATGGGGCCTCACCCATGCCAAAAAGCATTAAGCCCAGTAGTTGGGATTCAGGGAATGACATCTTCTAAGTTCAGGCTTAATCTCATTACAAGTCCTATTTTCTTGACTTTGCTGGGCAGAAAATTCTGTAATGATAGAGGGCCAGAGAGAGTCTCCTGCCCTGAGGCTGGCAGCCTAAATGCAGCCCCTGAATTTTAACCAGGGTGAGAACACATTCAAGTGTCAGCAACAGGTTAAGTGCTGAACTGATCATTAAGCTAGGTGCAATTCCTTCTCAGCAGGCCGGAGAGCTAAATAAGCTAGGTAGGCAGAACACTGGGTAAATTAAGATACATCTTATCCTTTCACCCTACTGTGAAATGGAATCTTAATGTACAGCAGGCCTGGTGGGGAGAAAAGTAAACTCTGGCTATGGAGTTGAAGTTGGGGGTGGGTTTGAGAAGAGGGAATGAGAGCTGGTCAGAGTGGGCTTCATGTCTTGCCCTAGGATGTAGATGCTTGCAGGGCAGAAAATCTACCTGAGTGTCCATTATGTGAACTCCTGAAACTACGAGAGATTAATGGAGATGTTTGTGAATGTGGCTCCTGAAGAAACTTGAGTGTCTTCTTTTGTAATATTCTGTGACAAATCACAATGGGGACATTGTGGACTGTTCTGTAATGGTGCTGGGGACAGAATGAGGCAAGTAAGTAAAGTCTAAACCAGACCATTGCTGGATTATTCTACAATCCTCTGTTTCTTCCACCACCCAGGGATGAGTTCTGGGGCTCATGACTCAGATGAAGAGCCACATTTCTGTGTGTGGCAGAAACAGCTAAAGCTCAGTTATGTCCAGTGGCCTCATTTTGGCACACAGGCAAATGCAGCATCATATGGGGAAGGGAGCGTGAAGAAGCAGCATAAAAGCCCAGTGGGGGATATTATTATTAAGTACTAATAGGTATTGTGATTCAATACTTATGGCTTTCTCAAACAAGCCTCATCTGTCAACTCATTTAATTCATAAACTTGGAGAGACTAGGTTTTATGGTCAGACAAATCTATGGTCCTGTACTAAGCTGCCACTCACTTAAGAGCTTTATCCTGGGCTAGTCACTTAGATTTTCTGGGACATGACAACTTCCTGTAGAGTGCTGGATTATAACAGATTTGGCCTGGAAGGACAACCTGGAGGGTTGTCATGAGGATAGAATGACGTGGGTATAAAATCATGCTGCTCAATGCCTGACAGGTAGTCAGTGTTCAACAAACCTTTGCATAATCATTTTAAAATTCATAATGGGAGTATCTGAAAGGACATTGAGGTTAGCAGACATCCTGAAGGTGAGAATTGAAGAATGTAGCACCAGCTCTTTGGAGCTTCTTGGTATTTCTAGATCTTTATTGTTACCTCAGGATGTCCAAGAAATGAGTCTAGTTCTTTAGAATCGTGATGGCCAAAGAGAGGCTGTTGCTTAGGACAGGGATCCTCGGAGCATAGTAGTCTGTACTAGAGAGATGGCCTGGCTTAGAAGATCACTGGCATTGGTATCAGACAATCTACTTCAAACCTTAGTTATGTCACTTACCAGCAGTGTGACCTTGTGTAGGTGATACAATTTCTCTGAGTCTAGGTTATCTGTGACCTTTCTTTTGTCACTGGATTGTTAAGCAGATACATCATTAAAAAAATTCACTTTGAGCTATTTTGAGAATACCCAACATATAATTTGAGATCAATAGAGGAATACATGACTTTTTTCTTCCTGTTTTTCCATATGTTGAATGTTAGCTGGAGCCAAGGATATTTAACTTTTTATTCTTCAGAATTTCTTTGGATTCAGGATAATCTGCTTTAAACAAATAGGAGCTAAATATGTACTAAAGATATGCAAAATATACATCTTCGAGATACTTTGAAACCTCAAAGGAGCTGAGGTTCCTGGGGTATCTAGCCCAGGTTATAATGATCATATATGCTTATGAGAAAACATTTGGAAAACAAAGCAAACATACAGTGAAGAAAATGGAAGCAACAGCAGCTACCACAGTAAAGTAATTCTACAACCTAAAATAATACCAAGAGTTGTTTATATTTCTGTGTCTTTCCTTTTTTTCCCAAGCATATTTTATACTACATGTATAGTTAAAAATAATTTGACCTCTTGAAGTTTTTATTACAGCATGAGCATACTTTGTTATTGTTCTTTAACAATGGAATTGTTTTTAATGTCTATATAAAATTCTGTTGTTCATGTGAACTATAATATATTTAACGTTTTCTAAATATTACCTGCCCAACATATAGGCACATAGATTTTTAATTATGAGCAACAATTGACAGTATCTTCCACTTATTCTGTTCCTTACTGTTTCCTGGTTGGCTTTCTGCTCTGGGAAGTTCAGAATATGGTTAACTTAATAGAACTTCTATTTTCTGACTTTCAGTTCATTCTGGCCAGTTTGGGGCCGAGGCAAAGGGATTATCCATTTCCCTAACTTCTCACCAGCATTTGATTGAAGGTCACATCTTCCACATGGGTTCCAAGTATCACCTACTCTCCATGCTAATTCAGCCTCAGTTCCTAGTCCTGGGAGACTAGTTTGTCCTTTGTGACACTCCTATCTCTCTCTCGCTTTAGTAAATTTTAAGAAGTGTAGATTTTTTACTCTCCGATGTGACATATGTATAGTTGCAAACAGAGTGGTACATTGCAGAAGCCTTTACAGGCTGGTCTGACCATTCTTTCTTGAGAAATGTACATCCTACAAGTCAGTTGAAAATTTCTGATCTTTAGTTTCCTCACCTGTAAAGTAAGATTAGTATTAATGCCTAACTTATAGTGTTGGGCAGATAAATGTGATAATGTATAAAACTTCTTTGTAACCTATAAATTGCTTTACACATAGAAGACACAGGCTATTATCACCACCTACTTACCCAGACTTTGGTCTGGTTCCAGTCTGAGGTTTTGCAATATTCATCTTTGAAATAGTTTGAAAACCTCAAAGTAGCTGTGGCTAACAGGTTGTTTTACCTTAACAGCATAAATTTCTCATTCTTGGCTGCCCTATGCCACAAATCTGACCTCAGGAATTTCTCTGTGTTGTCCACATACTCGTGGGCCATTGTTTCTGCGTGGAATTTAATAAGGAGATGTGTGGACTTCCTCAGGCGGCATCTCTCATATGTGGTTTGAAGTGCAACTGACCCGGAGAAGTCACTCTTCCCCAAAGTGAGCAGTCTCTTCTGAGTTCCTGGACTAATCTGGTCCATTATGTTCAGCACAGATCTGTTTTAAAAAATCCATTCAAGCACGTAAGGTAAAAATTGCCGTATTGGCTTTTTGTCTGAAATTTTGGCAGAGCATAGACAGATTTCAGCATTTATTGCCCTTTGAGTGATTTCCAGCTTTGTTCCAGGAAAAATACAATTAATCTTATAGCAGCCGCTATATCAATCCATACAAGGGGCAAGTTGTTTCAGATATCATGTGGCTTTGCTCTTACTGCTTTGGCTGGGCTCATCACTTTGGCTGGGATGAGTATAATATACACCAGGGGAAGCCTCATGCCTTCATTCATGTAATTGCCTGCGAAGTCCCCAAGACATGCCCCGGTGGGGGCTTCGCACATCCAGCTGTGCTCCATCAGTGCAGGGTACACATCTGGTAAAGTAGGCAGGAGAGGCATGGAGGGGGGGGGGGATGGAAGGACAGTTTGTGTCAAGAGCGGGTGTGAGCAAGGTCTGCTTGACTTGCATTTCTCTGGGACAAGATGCAGTTTGGATCTGTGACTGGGGGAAGGATGAGGGCTGGAGTCTTAATGTCTCAAGCAGGCTATTGGCTTCCTTTTTCTCATGATCTTTATTATCCTGCTGGTGTGCTATAGTACAGAGCGTCCAGAAACCACTGAACATGGTGTCCTTCTTTCCAACAGCTTTGCATTACCTGGAGTCTCCTTGACTCAGAACCTGCATCGTGGGCAGGAGTCTTCTCCCACTCGCCCCCCCCACTCCCCATCACCAAACTAACACACAAGCTTAAACAGGTTGCTTAATGACTCCGGGTAAGGACTTGCTCCTCTCAATAAGAAGTTGAATGAGGTTCCAAATTCTCAAACTTCTTACTGCAATGACATCTCTGCTTATTCCTCCCACTCAGGCCCTTCTCTTCTGCCAAGCTGAAAACTCATGCATCTTTTGTTTCCCCATAAAAGCCTAATCATTCCTTGTTAATTTTATCCATCAAAACTATCCATTTCTCCCCATCTCCATAGTTACCATCTGCCAAGCTATGGGGATGTCTTCAATGGCCTTCTAATTATCTCCTGCCAGCTACACTTCCACCCTATAGTCACACACTCTTGTCAGTTCCCCCGCTGTATGGCTTACAACCCATTCCTGCCTTCCCAGTCTTCACGCAACACAGGGCAAAATATTGAAAGCATGACCCACAGACAATCAACGGCCTCTTTGGTATCACTGCAGCTCCTACTACTTCCCTCACTCTCTGGGATGGCCACCTTGACCTTCGTCCAGAAGGACCTTTGTAGGGACTCTTTTGTCTGCCTAAATATTTGTATCTCGTGTGCCCATATTCAGGGGTAGGGTCAGATTTCTCTGTTTTGGACTCTACAGCTGAGTGTCCTCCTTTGTTGCATCATCACAGGGGGTCATCGGTGGATCTTCCCACAGGCTGTGTGCTGCACCACACTTGGAATGACCCCACTATCATTTAGCAGAGCTTGGCACATGATAGAGAGGCCATAAATGAGCCTTAAAGGGAGAAGGATCCAAGAGCTTAGTTATTCTGGACAGATGTTCAGCTCCCATTTGCATCGCTGAGGTAGTGGGCACACTATGAGTGCCGTGTGCCCACTGGTCAGACTGTATGCAGCTGTGACCACTCACTTGGGTGCAGGCGGAGGGGCAGGGAGTCTTCCCCTGCTTCCCCTGGTACCCACCTTTCATCCGTGCTGTGGGTGGTGATGTTGGTGCCAGTGGCAGCCTGAAATATGTTCCTCTGAGTGATGGGTACCAGGAGGGGTGGGCAGAGCAATTCACAGAGTAGGAGTTGACACAGGAATCATTCATTCTACTGGCAACATTAATAAAAAAGATGATAGGTTTTCAGTTTGTCCCTGCTGTAGAGGAGCTTAGAAATAATCCAATGCAACATTCCCTCATCTCCTTTGCTAGCATCTGGGAAGTGTGTTAAAATACAGATTCTAATGCATTCTAATTCTACAGTCCATGGAAGTTCAAATTTAGTACATCTATGGTGTGATTCAGACCTCCATTTTATTAACCAGGTTCCTCAGGGATCCAGAATCTCAGTCTGATTTGGAGAGCACTGATTTAGAGACCCCCCCACACCCCAATTTTACTGCATCTTTAGCATAACAGTTTTGAAGGGCATACTGGAACTCCTCACACAGGTTTTATTTTGTTTAGTTTTCTCTCATGAAGAAAGGTGCCATCTTTTCTTTCCTTTTGGAAAAGCATTTTGTATTGAGATAACACTGGTTTACAACCAGCACTACATGAGTTAGGGGTCTAAGGCGGATGTCACCACAACACACTACCAATGTACCCACAGTCCTCTACCACCTTCTGCTGGGCTCTGCCTGCCTTCTCTCTCACTGTCTCCCTGCCCCCCTTGCAGATTCAGTTCTGCAATCGGATATTTACAGTTTGTTTTATTTTAGATTTTTCTCTTTCTTTGTGTTTTTGGATTCCACATATGAGTAAAATTCAGCCAGACTTTTATTTTCATATCACATTTAATTTTCCAATCACTCTCACTGCTCTGTATCACTTGATTCTCATTAAATCCATACAGGTCCCTGGGACAACAACTGTGGTCCTCCTGATAGCTTTGTGGATCCTGAGGAGTCAGGAAGCCACAGCTGACGGTCCCCAGTCCTGTGGCCTGTGAGCGGCTCCCCCGGTGCAGCTTGGCCGTGTCCATGTTGTGTGTGACTCTCCTCCCTGGGAGAGGCTTCGACCAACTCTAGAATACCACACACCCTACTTCATATTTTATAATATTTAATTTCTGTGTGAAACATTTGCAGTTCCCCTTAAAAGAAATGATGGATGGCCTTCCCTCATTTTTAAAAAGGGAGCTTTGCGGACACATAAAGGTAAGAAGCTGTTAGGGGAGGTTTTTATGGCAGATGGTTCTTGGCAGTCATCACTTTTTTTTTTTTTTATGGCAGTCTGGAAATTTTCCTGGCTAATAACTTTCTTTTCTTTTAACAGGCATAAAATAAAGAGGTTCTAGATAGTTGGATCATTATCAAATGGTTTTCCAAAGACATCCATAAATTGTCAACACCATCTAGGCAAAAACAAGGGTTGTCCACATCTGGAAATCGAATACATAAGTGTTTGCATTTTCCCTTTTGGTTGGAAATGATATTTGGCCCCTAAATTTATTTCTGAAATGGCAATTACATTGGTGAATTGGGAGAAAGAAGTTTGGGGGAAAGGTATTCAAACAACTTCCCAAATGGTAATGTTTCTCTTGTGAACAGAGAAATGTACCTTTAACTTTTGCTCCCCCTGAAGGCTGAGAACAAAGCGAGCTTCAGTTTTAAGCTGAAGAGGCAGAAAATTGTAGCTGCGAAAATTAGCACAGAAAGAAATTGATGGGACTGAAAACAAAGCAAGCTACTGTGTTCGCTCATTCACTCAGCTAATATTTTGAATCTCGATTATATGATTATGTGCCGGGCTTTGTGTCAGGCACTGGAGATTAAGGTGGTAAAGAAGCAGATGTGAATTACAGCTTTGGATAGATGCCTTGAGCTGCTCTGGGTAAAGAAAGCGTCATTGCTAATTTATTGAGTGTTTACTTTATGCCAGGCACTGTGCTTTATAAATGTTAACTCCTTTCAACCTAACAACAGCCCCAAGATGGAGCTCTGAATGTTAATTTCATTTCATCACCAAGGAGAATGACGCATCAAGGAAAGAGAAGGCTAGTCAACTTGCTGAAGGCATCCAGTGAGCAGCAGCCCTGGAATATACATCCACCCCTTCAACTCCCAAACCCATGCAGACCTTCCTCATCAGACGCTAAGAGCAAATAAATGAGCGAATGGGTGAATGAATGGATGAAGCCATTGCAGGTGTGAGGAGACTTTTTTAAGGGGTGCGTGAAATGGCAAAGGGTTACAGTAGCTTGCCACTGAATGGGCGCCCTGGTGGCATTTCAGCAATGTGTTAGATGGATGGAGAGGATCCTCTGTGGATGGAGGTGGTAGAATAGGATGCCCAGGAAGCCTGTGGACAGTGAACCAGAGTGACCCTTAAAGACTGTTTGGGGCTGCCCTCTCATTTTAGGGGCAAGAAGATGGGGTGCAGATGAGAGTGTAGAGAGAGTGATGGCCAATCATATGTCCAGGCTTCAGGAGACATCCAGAAGAGGTTCACTGTGGCAAAAATTGAGATTTTTACAAAACATTCTGGCTCTTTTGCACCACGAGGTGATAGTGGGGCTCCTTGACCTATTCACACCACAGAACTTACAGCAAATACTGCTTGGAGGGTAAAAGGTTGGATGGAGGCAATGACAGGAGCTCTGGGGGCTCCAGCCTGCCTCCTCCCCCAGCCAAGCTCCTCTGTGACATCCGGTGCTTACCGTGGGAGAGGACCCTCTCCCTCTTCCTTGGGGGAGGAAGATGAGGGTGGAACACTCTCCAGTCATACTTCCTTTCAGACTTTGCTGTCTCCTCCCCTCTCCCTTCATCGCAGGCACCTTCAGTGTGTAGGTGCAAATGCCAGCCTCAAGGATACCGCCTGCAGACTGGAGTCCACACTTGCAAGTGCCTGCTCCCCCTCGAATGGACTAAAACCCCGCATTGACCTTTTTCTCCAACCCGACCCAGTGGTCATTCACTCACCATCAATCAATCCTTTTCCGTTGGACACAAAGAATCACATTATACTCATCAATGTGCTATCTATTCCCTAAAAAGGATTTACCTGGGAAAAGAAGAGTCATGTATCTCAAGGGAATGAGTCTTATAGACTCAAAACAGCACCGATGCTTCCTGGAAGGCGGCCTGCACTAACCACACGAGGACACAGGCAGCCAGCTGCACTCCACACGTCCACCCCTCGCCCAGGGAGATGCGACTGTGCAAGCCAGACTATGGAAGCACTCAGGTTCCTTGCTTGCGCCTTGTCTCTGGGGATCTGCAGCTGTGAGTGGCAACTGGTTCTGTTCCTTGCTGGAGTGTTGCATAGGGAATGCTCAAGAGGAAAGGGGACATTTGGATGAGGCAAAATGGACGCAGGCTCCCTCTGCAGACAGAGGGTTCTAGGGTCCGGGAGTAGCCTGCTTGCTTTTATCTGCTTCAGGCTGCGCAGAATTTCCTTCTGCATTGGAGGAAGGAAAGAACTGCCAGTGAGGAACTGAGTTATAGAAACCTACTGCAGGAATAAGCAGAGGATCTGAACTCTGGGAAAGCACCGGAGCAGCTGCCCATTTCCAGCTGTTCTCCGTGCAGGCGTGTGCAGCTGCATAATGGCCAGGCTACTTGACACCCCCACCCCTACCTTCTCACCTCACCCGTTACCATCAGCAGGTGCTGGTGCCAATTTCTGATTGATAAAGACACGTCTGACCTTGTCTCTGTCTGTGCTTGGACTTGTCAAGCAGGGCACTCACAACTCTTTCTGATGGAGCTTTCTCTGGGCAATTAAATATTCAGATAATGGCTGCTTAGCAGAAGTATAATTCCTCTTAGGAGCGTGGACCTGCCAACAGTTAGCTCATCGGCAATTTGGGTGGTAAGGCCTTGGGTGGAGGTCAGGGCAGGGTGGTAATTAGTCGACGATCCATGCACCTGCATAATGAAAAGTGTGAGGCAGCTCTGGTATGCCTGTCACACCTGGACTAGAAGGGTTTGCTGTCTGAGGAGTGGGGATGGACTGGCATCTCAGCCATTGCAGATCTCTGGGGGAGCCCGGAAGAAAAGAAGGAATCGGGCTGCATTTAGCAGGGCTACTGTTGTAGTTTCTAGGGAGTACTTCATCAGGGCATTTAGAACTCTCTTCTGCCTGCATCTTCTCATGCCAAGGCATGATTGGCTACTTGAGAATGAGACACCTATCCATCAATTTTAACAAATGCCGCGGTCACTTACCTGGTTATGTTTAGTCCTCTTTTAACGACTGTCCTTCCAGTCATACGGTGACTTCTAGAGAAAAGGGTCTTTCCTCCCTCCATTGTATGCTCCTCGTGCTCTTTCTCATCTTTCAGTGTATCACAGCATGACAAAATCATTTGTGTTCAGCCCTGTGCCTCTTCTAGAGTAAGACATCTGGGGACATCTCATCTTTATAGTGCTCTGGAAGAAGGTAGCCACGAGTATTAGCTTTTGTTTAAAATGAAAGAAGAAATGCATTGACACGAAAATGTCTTTCCCATCATTCAAAATATGTTAGGATGAAAACTTGTTGGTTGGATTTCTGAGCAAATCTGATTTGCCTTTTGGGCACTGCTTTGTAAAAACAAACAAACAAACAAAAAAAAAAACACTGTAAAACGGAGGGGGTAGGGGGGAGAAACAACAGCTATTATTTTGTTATTAGTGCAGATGCGAGATAACTGAACGGTCTTGTGCCTCTGCTGTGGCTAGCAGGTGGTGGTGGGGGGGGCAGGAGTTCTGTGGTCTTGGCTGGCTTGTCTGGGCTCTCTAAGGTGGGCTTGCTCAGCTCCCCTCTGTTGACTGTCCCTCAATCTCTCTCAGCAGGCAGCCTAGTAGTCTCCTGAAGGGCAGCAGAGGTACAGGAGAAGTCAAGGAATTTCATGCACCTCAAGGCCCAGCATGGAAACAGTCTACTCTCATGCCTCCTTCTCTCCGCTGGTCAGTGGGGTGTGTGGCTGCACACAAATCAAAGGTGAACGGGAAAGTGAAAAACTGGACCAGTAATGCCCAGCAGAAACATACATGCAGAAAATCTCAGGCAGAGGAAACATTCACTGACTGAAGTCTGTTTTTCCCTTGATTGAAGTGCAGAGACATGAATATGGAGGATGAGGGCCCAGGGGCTGGAAAATGTGGTCCCCCTCCCCCATCCATCCCACCGCTAACCCCACCCCACCCTAGCCACACACAGTGTTAAATGAAAAGGAGCTCAAAAACTATTTAAAAAGAACAAACAAATCACCTTACTCTAGTCCCGAGCACCTCTATCCTCCACTCCCGACATAAAGACTTTGCTCGTATGCTTTCATTCTTCCTTTCACACAGTTACTCGACTTAAAAGAGATTCACCCATGGAAAACAATATCACTCATCACTTAGTAAGATGTGCTCGGCCAGGGGTGCATATGATTTGGCAGGTTTTTTAACCTTCCTTTTTTTTTTTAAACTAGCACCTTCTGGATGCTGCTGGTTGATGTCAATGTCCATTTGCTGTTAAATGTAACCTTGTGTATCACTTCCTCATCTAAAAGAAATGACTGCTTATTAAAAAAGGTGATGATAGGCAAAGGTCACCTTTGCCTAGAGAGGCTTTTAGGAAGGTTTGTTCCTCAGTGAACTAGAAGGATGTGATTCAATATCAGCTGGCTCTTTTAGGTGGTGGATAGAATGTCTATTTACATAAATGTGTGTGGGCCAGGCCCTTGTGCTAATGGCAGAGGTGTATGTAAATGTGGAAGGGAAAAACAAGCTAGTGAAGAGGACAAGGTAAAATTCCTTAAATGGAGTTTTTGCACCACTGTGAACTCCTATCAGGCCCAGGTCAGTGTGTTACTCCCTAATGAGATTATTTTGATGTTTCTACCAGATTTGAGTGCAATGTATAACAAAGCTTCTTTTCTGTTCCTTCTCTCTCCCAAGGAAATGTCTTCCTGTTGCGCTGACAGTGGAAGACAGGTTATTATTACAACCCTGCCCGGCTGTTCGAAGGCAGACACTGCAGGTGTGCCCAGAGTCCAGGTCCCCACCCAGGGTGTCCAGCTGGGCCTTATCCTTTGTCATCTTGGGCAAGTTCATTGCGCTGACTGCTGAGACTCTGCATCTTTGACTCACACACGCTGCACACCCACTCATGTCACTAAGATGCGATGAAAAGCCCTCTGTGCTCCAAAGAAAGCATTCCTACTTTTGGCAACTGTGGAAATAGCTTATGGTCTTGGGGAGAAGTGCTTTATTTCCCACAGTCTCAATTTTCTTATTGCAAAGTGAGAGAGAGTTCAATGAAATAATCTTTTTTCTAGCTCCAACACCTCCAGTCTCCGCTCTGACTCTGATGCCAGTGGAGTGATTGAGAGAAGTGGGGACACTTGCTGATGGGAAGGGCTGGTTGGCAGCAATGAGGGTGCATCTGTACCTTGCTGTCCTGGGCTCTGCATTCCCCACCCTTGCCTCCACCCCGGGGCCTGCTCCAGTGCTTGCCCCTCAGTGGACAAAACGTTTATCTGAAGCACTTTGAAGCCCATGGCCCATTTATTAGCTCTAATCATTTCCTGAGGAACCTGTGAGCTCTGTGTAGGCAGGACTATGGATTCCCCTTATTTTATCGGACTGTACGTCATCCAACATAAGGACCTACTGCTGTCAGACCAGGTGGAGGGGTGTCCCAGAAAGGGCACAGGTTCCCTGCCCTACTGAAGGGAGGGTGGATCCGTGCAGGGAGGAGAAGGAACTGGACGGGAAGCTGGAGAAGGAAGAGGATGGAGTGCCAGAAGGAGACCTGAGGAGGCCTCTGGAGAAGAGAGGTATTTAAAGAAGCTGCACTCACTTCTCCATCTTGGGATGATTGAAACAGATGTGAGTGAGAGACTTGTGGGAGTTTGACAATGGCAATATTTATTTTGACTTTCATTTTGCTCTTTTCCTTCTAGACTTGTCTGGCCATTTCTGCTTCTTTCCTGTGGGTCCCCACCAGGAGGTGCCTTAGACTGTGGTGGGCTTTGGGGCAACAATGGCTCTGCTTTGGGCCAGTCCTGTTGGCTGGGCATGTGCCCATGTGGGGATGGATGGCTTCAGGTGCTTGCTTTGGAAAGTGTATTTATTGTCTTGTCTTTGTTGCGTACTCATTGTAATAAAGTTCCTTTCTATTAAAGGTCTTACACACTAGCATGTGTTTGGTCTTGATGCAGTAGATAGCAGAACCTATTTAGAGAAGACAGCTTTTGGGGTTTTAGGGTGCCCCTCACCCTGCCCTGGAAGAGTATGAATGTGCTGAGGACACCCCTGTCATTGGGAAGATGTGGACCTGTGTCATGGAAGGAGTTGAATGAGGATTTTGTTTTGAAAATAGGGAAAAACTGAGGCTTTTGCTTTGGTTTCCTTTTGAACTAGCCCATGAGGTCAGAAGCTATATGAGAGACGGATACCAGTTGGCGGTACCTCTGTCCTGGCCTCTTATTTTACTCTGTGGTCATGTGTCTGAGCTTTGGTGATCTAGGGCAGCTGTGTGAAGGGGGTGCTCTTTGTATTTTATTGTTTCAGAGCATATCCAAAGATATGTATGTGTCTATCTGCATGCGTATGTTCATAAATGTGCATGTCTCTTACATGGACGTAAGTGTGCATGTATATATATCTGGACATATATACATGGGAACTCCTTGGGGGTATTGTGGGTTTGGTTCCAGGCCACTACAATTAAGTGACTATCACAATAAGCAAGTCAAAATTCTTTTGTTTCCCAATGTATATAAAAGTTATGTTTATACTACGCTGTAGTTTAGTACACGTACAATAGCATTATGTCTAAGCAAGCGTACGTGCCTTAATTAAAACCATTTTATTGCTACAAGATGCTAACCATCATCTGAACCTTCCGCGAGTCATAATCTTTCTGCTGGTGAAGGGTCTTTAAAAAGCCCCACTATCTGCAAAGCACAATAAAGTGAAGCACAGTAAAACAAGGAATGCCTGTACAGCTTTTGTGTCTAATCTCAATAGTGTTGACATTCAACGACACATGTTCGGGTCTCTTGTATAATGCACAGATAGCAGATTTAGAAGTCTTTCCAATGCACTAAGGCAAACCCGCCTTTACTTGAAGGATTTGTAGTTTACGTTCTCAGACACATTTTTTTGTTGTCCCTGCCCACAGGGGGCCACAGTCTTAGTGATCAGGGAGCCTATGTTGATTTCCAATGACCACAAGGAAAAGTCCCAAACCACCTATTAATTATTTGTTGTCCTTGACCTCTAAATGACTATTTCATATCCTTTAGGTAAGTTACTGCTATTGATTAGCATGATGCTGTGAATTTTTTTTCTACAGTTTGGCCAATTTCCAGCAGAAAGCAGACTTTTTTTTGGCTACAGAGTCAACTCCCTACCTCCCACTGGTGGCTTGTCTCCCAGGAGGATCTGGACTTCATGCTTGTTTGTGATGATTTTCTTTGGGCCTTTCTACTTCCTCTTTTACTATATAGAAGCTTGTAGGATTTGCATTCTTTTGCCAGTAATTCAGGCTTATAAAATAATACAACAGCATAATTTTAATTTTTTTTATAATTACCAATCTATAAGATTTCTTTTGTGGGATTTGCTTTTCTTCTTTTTTTTCCTTCTTCCTCTTGCTTTTATTTTAATTGATGTAAAATCAGTTTATGACACTGTACACAATTCAGAGATTCATGATCACACCATAAATGCCTCAAGTATTGATGATTTGGCATTGAACTACTTGCGCTTTATCTTTACTAATGTGGACAGCTTACTTTGGCTTATACTTCCTCATATATAAATGGAGTTCATATACTCAGAGCCCATAAACTTGTGAGGCTGTGTTGACTTATATAAAACACTCAGCCCAGTTTGTGTGGAGAGGGCAGTGGGCAGGGCGCTTAGCTGTTCTTATCTCCTTTAAGTTTCTGTTCACTTCCATATGAATGTTTATTATTATTGTAATCTTAATGCCTCTATAATTTTGTCTCCTGAGATTTTTAATTTGAACATCTTTGCACAGAGAAGCCTACTTTAATTAGTTTTACAAGTTTCAATAAAATAGACACGCTGTCCATCATTATTGGACATTTAGGTCATTCTCTCCCCCCATTTCAAAGCCATGTAGATTATTGACAATATATACAGGTTAATGCATTTGATTTTCCTTTTTTTTTCTACATTGAGTGATATCTTTACAATAAATTCTCAAAAGTGTATTAATGCTGTAAGGGATCTAGATATCTAATGGATCATTATCTATTGCTCTGTCACCTTCCAAATGTATTGAGCCAGTAGGCAGGGGTATTTTACAGGCTAGAAACATGGAGACAATTGGTGACAATTAAGCCACCAGATCTGGTTTTGAACAATCACCTTGAGAAAGTAGTGAGGCAGGAAATTAAAGAGAGACGTCTGCTCCATTCTCCTCGTCTGCTCCATCCTTCTCCTTGTGGGCTGCTACTTACCTGCCACCACACTGCACACTTAGAGCTGAGCAGCTGTGGGTGTGCAGCTGCCCCAGACACAGGTGTTGTTAGCCCCACTGCCCTCCCAATGGCCATGTCCTGGTTTCCTTACTGGACTCTTTTTGGCCACCCCATTCCCCCTTTCTGTGAGCCAATCCTCACTCTCTTGTTACTAGAATGTTCTTGAAGAGTAGGGTGAACTGTATTCTCAGCTCTGAGAAATTCCCGCCGCCTTCCTAAGAGTGTGCATGAGTTCTCGGTTTGAGGCTAGCTTTGTGCACCTGCCCCACGGGTAATAAAAGTGGCCTCCTTTGAACACAGGGAGTAAACAGACAAGGGAGCTGAACTCCGAATTATGAGGGCAGGTCCTAGAATCAGCTTCTCGATCCCATAGAGTCAGGCTTACACAAATGAACTGCTATTTGTCCTAGAATAGCAGCATTTTTACAAACACATGCAGAAGAGGAGAAGCATTTGGAAATCTCTATTACAGTTGAATATATGCATATGTTGTGATCCAGCAATCCCACTTGTAGGTATAAACTCAGCGTAGAAGCATATAGGTCAACCAAAGACATGTGCTAGAATGTTCATGTAACATTATCCATAATACTGCAAACTGGAAACAGCAGAGTTGTCTATCTAGGGAGAATGGATAAATCAAGTATAAAATATTCATCCAAAGCATTATGAATCAGAACTGACAATGAACAAACTGAAGCTCCATGCAACCTCATGGATGAAATCTCACAAGGAGGATGACAGAAGACACTCGAACTGTGTGAATCCACTGAGAGTCAGGCTGGGCTTGCTAGGGATAGAGAGAGGTTGAGCAGGAGAAGAGGGACCGCTGGTATTCTCGTAACGTTGTATTTATTAATCTAGATGCTTGCTCCTGGATTGAGAAATCACAGCACTTCTCTGCAAGTGTAATTGCCAGAGACTTCTAAAACCCAGCCTAAGTGATGTCTGTGTTACCCACTATTTTGAATGCGCTTGCAGGCTGTCTGTGTCACCACAGCTTGCTAGTAAAATGGAAGGACATGAGGATCAGTGACATCTCTGTGATCCCGCTGTCTTGGCATTTTCTCTTAGGAGCTGCATCATGTCTTCTGCTGCTCTCTGCCTCCAGTGCTTGGCCTGAGAAACTGATCAATACGTTTAGAGGAACAACTTGCTGAAGAGGGAAAATTAAAAAAAAAAAAATAAATAAAATAAAAACCTTCCCCAGATTTAAGTAACTAAGGACTTATCCAAATAATTAGACTAAAAAAAATTCAAAATCACCCAGCCATCTGGTGAGTATCGAGCAGCTGCAGGAGAGGCGGGTCTCTGAGAGCCCCAGCTGTGTTCACCAGTGCTAATGAGGGTGGGCTCACCCAAAGGGCCCAGTCCCACGGCCGTGCTGTCAGGCTGAGAGGAGGGAAAAGGAGGAGAGATGCGAGAGAGCCCATGGAGATGCAGTGGAAGGAACTTGGACGTTTGGAAAGGCTCTAAGGGGCCCCAGAGTGCAGAGCCAGGAGGCGACAGCCACAGTGGTGAGTCTAGATGGCAGTCGTGGGGCTGACTGACCGCACGGGAAGTGGAAAGAGCCTGAGACCAGTCACGACTTGGAGGTTAGGACAGCTCAAGTCAGGGGCTCAAGTCAGGCTCAGACAGCAAGACAGTAACATCAGTAAGTCAATTGTGAAAGGTCTGACTGGAGGATCAAGAATTTATTAAGTGTTTTACCATTTGCCCTGCATAAGGCATATCGCTAAGACTCTTTTAAAGACTTAGTGTGAGTGAATCTCCATAACAATCTAGCTAGGTAATGATTATTGTATCCAGTTACAGATAAGGAGCTAGATCTGAGAAAGGCGCAGTTTAAGTTCTAAAACCAGGAAGAATCTGGTTTTAACCTGGCCTTCTTGATTGAAAAGTGTTGCTTCTTAAGCACCCAATTCAAATTCAAGTGAAGAATTCTAGTTTTTAGGTAGAAAAAAGAAGGAAGTTTAAGCTGGGAACAGGCCCTGCTTTGGCAGAGACTGCAATGCTTGGACAGGTGATCCAGATGAGAATAGCCAGGAGGGGCCCTCCCTGGTGGCACAGCCGGTAAACAGAACACTAAGAAGCTAAAGCCACTTCAGCAGGAGCTTGATCCCTGGCCCCGGAGGTGACCCACATGGCACGGCAGACCTCTCTGGCCTTCGGCAGACCTCTCCTGACCCTCCCACTGCTCCCCTCAGCAGTGTACTTCGTCAGTCGGCCTGTTCTGCTCCCCACTCTGTCTCTGGTGCATCCTCTCACTGCCCCTGCACCTTTGGCCTACACCCTAGTTCTGCATGCATCAATAAATACATCTTAAAAAAAAAAAAAAAGAAAAAAGCCAGGAGGAAGGAAACTAGGACCTCAAGACAGTTCCTGGAGCACATCTGTAGAGTTTCTGTCCCTGGCACCACGGATGCCAAGATGATGGATACGTGCGGAGCTTCAGGCCCTCAGCAACGAGGCAGAGTCCAGGAATTTATATCAGGCACTAGGCTGAACGGGACATGAAAGAAGGCTGATTTAATACTGATTTTCGGAGCTGCTCAGCTGGGCCTCTTCCAAAGTCTAGGCTGAAGTAGCCGTCAGCTGTGGGATTAGTGGTCTCAGCACAGAAGAGCAAGCACATTAGGTGAAAGGCACTGCAGGGGTGTTCTGTTCTGTCCATTTCCTGTTCTGTTCTGCTTGTCATTTCCTTTTCTGAAAGATTGACTTATTTATGCATACAGAACTGGGGTACAGGCCAGAGGTGGGGGTGTTGTGAGGGTTTTCCCGAGAGAGAGCAGGGAGCAGAACAGGCAGATGGATGAAGTACACAGCTGAGGGGAGCAGTTGGGGGGTCAGGAGAGGTCTGCCGCGCCATGTGGATCGCCTCTGGTTCGGGGCTCGAACTCACACTGAAGGGGCTGTAGCTCACTTTTTTTAACCAGTTGTGCCACCAGGGAGGGCCCTCTGCTCATCATTTCCTGAAATATCACTTAGGTTTGCTTTGGAAGTTGATTCTCCTTCATTGTTATCTTGGTGGGTCTGTTGGCCAGTACCCCACCCTTACCTGGCAAAGGGGCACATAGAGATAGATGGAAAATAGCAGCTAATTAACCTCTGAGGGGTGTGACAAAGACAAAAAAGAAACCATTCCCCGAGGGTGCAGCGACCTCAAATCTCTCTACCTTCCCGATGCCCGGGAAAACTGTAAGGAACCTGGCACCTGTCCTTCCTGAGACTTGATCTTTGCTTTGTGCTTAGAGTCAGAACTGCCCTCATCCTTCCTAAGCTTTCCATACTTGGAAGCAAACTGGAGAACGTTTCTGTTGTTGACAACCCTAACTGACACAAAGGCTATGTGGATATAGCGAAGCGTCATTAGTGCTTTGAGAGAAGGAACACTTTCTTTTTTATCTTTGAACTCAGGGATTCCGCTTTAATGCTTTATAGGAAAGACCCAGACACTTAGTGGTTGAACAGACAAATAACTGAAGAAACAAGGACAAAGATCATCTTCTATCTTCAGCACACCATGGTCATGTAGGCTCTGCTTGGATCTGGTGACAGATCAGCTTTATGCCAGTCTTTGTGATTCAGTCAAGAACACTTCCTGTTAGGCCAGTAAAACAAAGCCTGTCTTATTTTTACGGCAGTCACCATTTCTCCTGAGAGAAATGGGGTTCTTGTAATTCCAGCTTAGTTAGAATATGTAATACTCATCCTGTGCATAAAATTGATAACTTGTGCATCTGGGACTATTTCTTTCCTATTAATCCAGTTTAGACTTTATAAGTCAACTGAGCATTCAGCTTTTGAAAAGTGATTCTGGAGAATTATTTTGCATAAGCACTCGTAAATACTGGCAAGAGATATTCCATACACTCTCTGGTGACCTCATGGGCAGAGAGAATGGCTGGAGAACTGGATGGAGCAAAGAATGTGTGGGTCAGTTGTACTTTCTGAATTTCTGTTCACTAAATGGAGATGATTTACTTTGAAATTTCATGATTGGATGAGGCAGGCTAGAGAGTATCAATAACTAGAATGACTAGTAGTGGGGACCTTGTTGGCTTTCTGTTTTTGGATTGAAGTAGCAGCCAGTCGGCAGATTCCAGTGATGTGATTAAGTTTATATTGGTAGGAAGCAGCAAGCATGTTTTTATAAATTGTAACTTATAAAACAATTTTTATAGCTACAAGGTGACATGGTTGTTGGCAACTTTCGTTAATCTTTGAGTTGAAGGAATGGAAAGTGTGGTTCTTTAGAAAGTGCCTACTATTTGGACTTGAGAGACACTCTAATCTTTATAAGCTCAGCAGGCACTCTTGTTGAGAAAGGGCGGTAAGTGAGTGGGTTAGTTGTATTTTCTTCCATACGTCTGATTTTAGACCAGTTCGACATCCATATGTAGAAGTTAAAAGAATTAAAGTTAAAAGAATTTGCTTTCAAATGTTTCATGGCTAAAATTTATTTTAAGTCCCCAAATTTGAAAATTATGACGGCTTTCCATCTAGGCTGTTGTGAATATAAACCTGACCAAATTTAATTATTTGATCATTGAAGAAAATTTATTTCTTATAGCTGGCTTCTCCACTGTTCACAATCATTTTATTTACTGTCCTGCTATAAAGCAAGCTAATTTTTTTTTTAAAGATTTATTTATTTATTCGTACAGAACTGGGGTACAGGCCAGAGATGAGGAGGGTGAGAGGATTCACCAGAGACAGAGCGGGAAGCAGAACAGGCAGAGCGACTAAGCACACTGCTGAGGGGAGCAGCGGGCGGGTCAGGAGAGGTCTGCCACGCCATGTGGTCACCTCCGGGGCTGGCGGGAATCGAACTCATGCGGAAGCGGCTCTTTAGTTTCTTAGTGCAGTGCTTTAACCCGCTGCGCCACCAGGGAGGGCCCGCAAGCTAATTTTTCATACTTCTCAAAGTGAATATGAGAAACTATGGTAAATATATATAGATGCCTGATCCATTCAAGTGTTGTATGGAGTCCAGAGGCAGGAACTAGCATTCTAACATCATGAACATGATCCTTGTTTGAAATGTATGAAAAGCAAACTGAACACTCTGCTGGTTTGTTCCAGGTCTGGCGGGTGGTGGAAGCCAGTTTTCAGTCCAGGAAAGGTGCAGGTGGTGGACCTGGGAAGTGGGGGTCGGGGTGGGGTGGCTGAACCTGGAATGAACACAGGTCCAGTAGTTACAGAGGTGGGCCCTAGTACTGTGGCCAGGTCTGGCTTAGTCTCTGAAACTACAGGTCTTAGCCTCCAAGTCTGAGTAGTCAGACAAATGGCTAAGGACCAATAAGGTTTCCAGTGAATAAAAGTCTGATATGTCAGCCAAGAAGAACAGAAGCACAGAAGGAGGGGCTGGTAACAGAGTTTTAGGGGCTTGGGCGAAGATTTTGGAATCACAAGTCAGAATCAAAGCATGGAAGCTGGGCCAGATGAGTTCAAGTTGAGTCTCGTTCAGGGCTGACTTTTGTCACTCAAAAGTTATGTTGGCTTCTCATTCTCACAGCTGGGAATGTGACTTTATTTGGAATGAGTAGTCTTTATGGATGTAAACATGTTAAGATGAGGCCATTAGGGTGACCCTAACACATGACAGTTGGGGCTGTCATAAAAGGAAACACACCCTAAGGAGAGACACAAGGATAACAGAGGTTGCAATGATGCAATTGCAAGGCAAAGAAAGCCTAGGACTGCTATCCAGAAGTGGGTGTGGGTAAGGGGCAGGAGGCCTAGTCCATGAGAACGGACCCTCAGCACGGGGCCAGCCATCTGTCCTCTGCCTGTTGCCATCGTCTCTAGCTCTCAGAGTTTTGAGTGGGAGCAGTATGGTGTAATAATTGACTTATAAATCAGTTCTACTTTTTGCCTCATTACAGTCTTGCTCTTATCACCTTCTATTATCCCTTACCCAGGTTTGAAGCCAAGAGCTCAATATTTGAGTCCAGAAACAAAAAGAAGTGACTAGAAATTAACCCAAAGACTTCAGGGAGCCCCATGGCACCAGAAAAACCCATAGAACCCATCCTTGATGGTCTAATTGAGAAGGCAATTGGGAAGACTGAGGCCAATGGGCTCCATGTGGCTAGAAGTACGGGATGGGGGGACGGGCTGCTGGGGGACCTGGAGGCAGCAGGTGTCATCAGACAGAAATGACACATTCTCTTTTTCACACCACACACACACACGCACACATACACATCCTGAAGGCTGAGTTCTGTAAGCCCACCAGGGTCCTGGGCCAGACATTCTGGCTGGACCAGGCACCCTCAGCCTGGTCTCTCAGCTCCCGGAGGCTTCCACATGGTGACTGTGCTGACCAGGGAACCTGAGAGGTCTCTGAACTGACCAGGGCTGACGCAGGCACTGTCAGACCAGCTGAAGGTCCCGGTTCTGGTGGAGGCCACACCTCCTGGATACCTTCCTCCTGAGGCCCAGAGTGACCTGTTCTCTGCTCCTCTCCACAGCTACCCACACCTGCCATCCCGGGGTCTCCTTCCCAGACCAGCTGCTGAGAGCCAAGGCTTCACAGTCTTCCCTCCTCCTCAGTCTTCCCTTCAGGCCTCATGCCCACCCCGCAGGCAGGCAGGCAGGGAGCTTCTTTCCTCTCTAATTTGTTTTGCTGCTACCATCACCTGCAAAAGATAAGGCTACAAGATAAGAATTAAGAACAAAGTTACAGAAGCTGACAAAAGGCTGCAGGACTGAGGCTGATTTTTCTTTTCAGTTCCTCCCCTGTGACTCGGCTACAGTTCTGTCTTATGTCTTGTGCCAACCATTTCCCTTCTGTGGAGATTTCTTTCTTTCTTTTTAATAAAGGAAAGACCAAATGAGATACTCCTGAACATTTGCTTGAGAATGTGTTGTAGATTCATCTGCACTTCTGAGTATGTATACCAGGTATGAACAAAAAAAATCAGTTCCTGTAAGTCACACAATGGTATGAATAGCCTCACTGTGGGCACTGGAGAATGACCTTTATTTTGAAGAACATCAAGGTCATGTGCATCAAGAATAGGGAGTGGGTGACAAAAAGACAACTACTGTGAGATTCCACTTACAGGAGGCACCAGTGTCGTCAGATTCCTGAAGAGGAAATGCGGGGTGGTGGTGACCAGGTCTGGGGTGGGGAGGAAGACTGAGGGTGACTGGGGCTGTTCAATGGTGACAGGAATCTACTTTGGGAAGTTGAAATAGTTCTGGAGGTAGATAGTTGTGATGGAGGTGGATGGTTGCTCAACCATGTAAATGTACTTAAATCTGTTAAATAGCATACACATAATGCCTAGGCTGAAATTCATGTTGTTTTACTACACACACACACACACACACACACACACACACACAGAAAACATGGATGCATGGCTGATATGAGAAGTTGGAGAGTGTATAGTGCAATTCTGTAGGACAGGTCCTCTTGGGTGCTGGGCTGCTCTCTTTCCTCACTGAAGTAATCTGAAAAGCGGACACCAAGATATGTAGTTTGTTGAAAGTGTTACTTCTCAGACCTCTAACAAATGCTCTGTACCTTCAAATCTACACCATGAAATCCATGGGCTTCTCACATTGAAAGGGGAAAAAATAGGTAACACAATAGCACTCAGCAAATAATGCAAAGGAACATTTTTGTTTTCTGTGGCTTCTTGCAGCCAGCCAGAAAGTTCTTTATTTGTAATGCAAATGCAAGAAAACAGTATTCTTGAGTCCCTTTAGAATTTTTCTTTTGAAAGTAACATTTTCCTAGAGAGATTTATTAAATTCTTAGAAACAGCCAAGCAGTTGTTTCTCATATAATAGAATCTTGCCTCAGTGAAGCTTCTTAAACATTCTGGTTTTCAAGAATTATCTATGGGCAAAAATGAATATACTTTCTTCCATTAACATTGAGGTCCATGTCACATGAAAGTACTTTCTGAGAATATTAATATTATAATATCATCCTGAAATTTTTCATTAAGAAATACTCATTCTTCATATACCTCCAGCAATTAATTATTAAACACTCCAATAAGCTATTCCAACCTTATTCAAATAGGCGCTGAAACACCAACCTAATATTAACTTGTTCTGGACAGATTTCCCTAGGATTTCAGAGATGGTACAGGCTTTTTAGAATCAAGGTTTAGAGAATCACACATGGCTGAGGTCAGACAGATTTGGTTTATTACCTTCTCCTATGACTTATTGGCATATATGATCTTGAACAAGCCTCTTCAGTTTTCTAAGTGGGACTGACTGAGAGTAATTCATGTTCAAGGTAGTGGTAAGAGAACTGAAGGAGACAGGAGGCTTCAAAGGAGGAATAGCTGGGCACTTAACCACTGTTCCCTTTGTCCTTTTTGTTTTCTGGATCATAGATAGTTTCCTGTTGGACTATGCCTGAAAAAAACAAAACAAAACAAAATATATGTTTTGAAGACCACTGTGCTAATGTATGAGAAGAGCTAAATAGTGCTTGGCACATATAATAACACCAGCAGTGGTAGATTGATTCACTCATAGCCAATCCATCTGTCCATCTACCTGTCAATCCAACTGTCCATCCATCCATCCTTTTATTGAAACACTGATTGAAAATTTTCTCTATACAAGGAGCTCTTTTGGAGACTATGACATAGATAGACAAAGAGTAGTCAGGGGAGATAAGAAAGAAGGAAACAAGTAATTTCAGTGAGTTATCCCTGAGGCAAAGAATCATGGCAATGGGATAGAGAATGACAGAGGAAGAAGTGAAGTTTCTCTTTCGTGGTTACTGGGTGCAGTTAGGACACTCCTCTTGGAGAAGCTGGTATTTCAGTGGAGACCAGAGTAGTGACAAGTCAGGCATGTTCACATGTGGGAGAATGGTCTTCCAGATACTTCAAAGTCCAGTTGTAATTAATGTAGAGATTCAGAATTTACAAACTTCCAAACATAAAGGAGAACTTTATGAATGAAAGATGTGGCAAATTCTACCTGCTCCAGGGCCCTAGGCCTGGCTCAAAGGCCCCAGAGGCTGGGTATGTGCTGAAGATCCACTGTCCATGAAGTAGAGATCCAGATGCCAGTTCCTGGCTCAACTCTTGTGCGAATCGTAGGTGCTAGGTAACGGCCACCCTTTAGGCAGCTTGTGGGGGGATATGTAGAGGGTCAATGCGCTGTGGTTGATTTTTGCTACACAAATCTGGTTTAAAAAATTCTTCCCCTTCTGGCCAGGCAAATTGCTAAGGCTTTGGGACAAAGGAGTGATCCGAATCAATGAATGAACAATTGGTATTGCCTTTTACGTTAAACTCTAGTTTTCACAATATATTGCTTCTGGACTTTTTATTGTAAGCAAACATTCCACAGCATTCTTGAGTTACTAATTTTAAGAGTAATGACACAAAGCTAGCATTCTCCTTGGGATAGTGAATGTGCTTGGAAGTTTCTTCATCCTTTGTTACCTTCTTTCAAAGATGCACCTTATAGCAGCTGCTGCTTTCCCAGAAGGAATGTTTATTTTTTTGACTAGATGTTATGCCTGTGTCTCATCATCATAATGTTTTGTTTTCTTTATTTGGCAACACCAAGAGCCAAGGAAGGAAGAGAGAATTAGCGTTGAGGGACAGACACAGGAGAAGCAGGGGACAGCAGGGGCTGGAGTGTGTTTGTTAAACTGTGGTGAACAAGGGTTAGGGGGCTGACTGAAATCTTGGAGCCACAGGGACATAGCCACAGACTTTAAGGGGGGTGTCTGCCACCCTGGTCTTGGGTGGGGAAATTGCTGTTTCAGTCACTGAGAAGAACTGTTTGTCAGGGAAGTCCTGGGTCTCCTCCAAATTAGGCTGAAATATCATAGAGAGGAAGGAGGACGGAGTGAAAGTGCTGATATGCTGGGTATGGTGGAAAGTTCTTCGAGACGGTCTAAGTAATTCAGAGGATATTGACCGAGTGTGTGTTATTGGTATCAGTTTTCCCAGGTTTTGTGGGGAACACAACTTGGGGTACTTTATAGGTAGTGGGATCCCATAATTTCAGACCTGAAAGGCCAAGTCCTTTAGCCAGTGTTTGGATCCCACTATAGCAGGGTTCTGGACTCATTGCTTACTTGTATTGTAAACTGAGAATATTCCTTGATTCCTGAGAACGATTTCTTACTTTTTAAGTTTTGACTAACCCATCCTAATATATCCATAGACACCTCATAAAGAATCAGTCCTTCCAGTCTTTGCATCAAGACAGCATCAGTCTTTAAGGTGGTTTTTTTTTTTTTGCAGTTGTGGTGGGTGGTATAATAGGCTCTTGGCCATCAGCATGGGTCTCACCAAACACAGGTTTTCGATGAAGTTGAGTCTTCAATTTTATTTGGAAACTTAGAGTCCTCAGATTTAGTTTTGCCATCGAGTTTGAAATGATGTGGTCCTGATACTCAAGTTCAAAAGAGACTGAAGTAACCAGATTGTCAATGGTTAATTCAAATACCCAATCAGCATTAGCAAGCTAAGATGTTTTGATTCTGGGATAATCTTTATTTTGTAATCTAATACATTTTACCTTTAGCTTAGTTTTGGATTAAAACATGCAACTCATTACTTGAATTTTTTTTTTTTTTTGGTAAATTTTGGAACTGAAGGCCAGTTTTGATTATAGGGAAAAGAGACAGAGATTAAATTGCTCCCCACAGGCTGCATAATGTTTCAAGGATGTGGAGGGGAGAGCAAGGTAGAGACCTCCCATGTGCTCTGTTTTACCATTTCTTGGGGATGCCTGGTATAAGAAACTAATTTTAGGCCTCTTTTACTAGTCATTGTTCCCCCGTTAAGTGGCTTCAAAAAAATATTCCCTTACACAGTCCAGATTCAGAAAATTTATAAGGTGTTGGTATATTTTAAAAAAAAATACAATTGGAGGAATAAACGGCTTGCTTGTTAATACTAATATTAGACTCTTGGCATACTAATTTGTATAAATTCCCTCATTTACCTCGTTGCCATTTGGATGCTTACCTGCTCACCATATTCACATTTCTCCATTGATCAAGAGGGAAAAATAAAATCTAAAAAATTTACCAATTACCTCTTTACTATAGAAAATATGCACAGGAATCCCTGGAGAATAAGAAATGAACTACTAAAATACTATAAACATGAAGTTAGATTTTCATTTATTTGCCCCAGGAAACACAAGGGACTCTTTCGTGTGCTAATTTAATAATATTCCAGAGGTCTGCTTCTATGTGTATATCCAGAAATATATATGTATGTTACATTTGTGGACGGAGACTACAGTTGAAGTTTTTTTATTATTATTTATTTATTTATTCATATAGAACTGGGGTACAGGCCTGAGATGCGGAGGGTGAGAAGATTCACCAGAGACAGAGCCGGTTACAGAACAGGCAAATCGATGAAGTACACTGCTGAGGGGAGCAGCGGGTGAGTCAGGAGAGGTCTGCCGCACCATGTGGTCACCTCCGGGATTGAACTCATGCTGAAGTGGCTTTAGCTTCTTAGTGCTGTGCTTTAATCTGCTGCGCCACCAGGGAGGTTTTTTTGTTTTTTTTTTTTTTTTAATAAAACATATTAAGGGGATACCTTGGGCTAGGGAGAGTGATCTTCACAGGCCTCTTCAAACCAAGAATGTTATTCCCAGTGGGGCTTGAACAGATGAACAGATTGACATATTAACATTGTCAATCCCCCTATAGTTAGTTTGATGACCATTCAACACTATTACCTTTTACACTTTGATCAGATAATTATTAACTATGTTGTGAAGCCTAACAGTCTATGAAAACACACTCATATTGAAAAATTCTTATTTAATTCTTCAAAGAATCTAGAAATTAAAAATGATCAATACCTCCCTCCACAAATGAGGAAACTGAGGTCCCAAGTTGGGTTCAGCAGTTTCCCAAGGTATCGGGAAGTCAAAGAGCTGGAGTAAGACCTAGTTCTCCTGAATCAGGAACTGTGTGGGAAGAAGGTGAAAACACTTCTTTACATATAGTCATAAAAGGAACCTGCTCCATAGTCACAGAAAAGATAAAGGTATTTTTCATTTTATAAGATGGCTCATGAAAAGTTCTTTCCCCAAATTTTTAATCTCCTTTAAATGGGCCCTCACTTAAAATCTGCTGTTCATATCGTTTTAGGAAACAGCACTCCAGCATGAAGTTTTCCTCACAGGAGCTGATTGAGGGTGGTGGAAGGAAGCCATTTTATTCTCCTTAAGGGCAAAAAATCTGGCATGTAGTTAAATAACTACATGGGTGGCACCATTTGACCAATCCCCTTCTTCTGAGGGTGCGGTTTACCTTCAAGACAGAAAATACTTTAGATGCTGCCAACTTTGTTACTCCACAGAGTTGTTTATCTTGTTTTAGGAATGATGGGAAAACTCAATAGGGATTTGAGGCTTTTCATTCTTGCTGATGTCACCTTTTGAATGCTGATGAAAGAAAAGTGTTTCATTTGCTCAACTTGGATTGGATCAGAAAAAACATTTCAACAATCAGGCGAAATCATTCTATTAATATTAGTCCAGAGGTTGATGACTAAAGAAAACAGAGAAAACCTTAAAGTGTTATAAGACAACCCAATGTGAACTGGGTTGCCTGTCTTTAGGTCTTCACCCATACTCTTAAAATTCAATTGTACTGCAGGTACACACAAAACAGTAAAAAATGGGTTTATTAACAAAGGGGAAAGAAAAGGAACAACCCAGGGAAAGAGAGAGATACAAGTTAGCTAGAACATCCTACAAGTTCTGCTGACTTGGACCCAACAGCATACAGAAAGCTCATCAAGAGCCAAGCAACCAGTCACCAGCCACAAGACCAAAGGAGAGAGAGAGTGAGCCCAACATAGCTCCTCTGTATATCCCCAAAAGTCCTAAAATGGTTGCTTAGCTTCTCTCTTGGGGCTCTGCAGTCCTCCTCACAGTCCTCCCTTTGGTATTGCTAAGAGTTATAGTTTCAGTGGCTGGAGTAGGGGGTGGAGTACGCAAAACCTGTATCTGCAGAGTTTGTTCAGGACACCCCTTCCCCCTAACAATTACCCACTTTTGATTTCATACCACTATATCTATGTGGCATAGATTGCAGGGTATAGTCTTCAGGGACAGTCTTCTTAAGGTTTCCAGTGTAAACAAAAGAAGCAGCAATCAGTCACCAGCAGAAAAACTTTCAGTAGGATAAGCCCATCTTATTAATTAAAAACAAGCTTGTGGTCTTGCTTACATAGACACATCAGTGAAACTGGTTCTTGGCAGGGTGTGATTAAAGCTCTGTCTATACAATAGCAAAATAGCACACAAAAAAGGAAACTAATCAATTAATAAACTTGTTTTTACTTAAAGATACTAAACAATTGGCTGGGTAGCATTTTCATCACTGAGCTGACCAAACTAGCCAGTTGGTTCTGGTGTCACGGACATGGCCCATGAAGTCTTTTTGAAAATTTCTTTTTTTCCTTTAAGAGATGCATTTGTGAATTATCTTTTTCTCTCCTGGCCTTTCCATAGAATCCTATAATAATTCTTTTTTATTTGTTAAGATTTAGTTTATTTATGCATATAAAAGCTAGGACATAGATGGTGGTAGTGGGAGAGGATTCACCAGAGCTAGAGTGGGGAACAGAACATGCAGGGAACAGGGTACTGAAATACACTGCTAAGGAAGCAGTGGGTGAGACAGGAGAGTTTTGCTGCACCATATGGCTCAGCTCCCAGCTGGGATCAAACTCACACTGCAGTGGCTGCCTATACCTTGATAGTTCTGACACTTAACCCCATGTACCACCAGGAAGGGCTGAGTCCTGTAAAAGTTCTTAAGAATTATTATAAAACACCATCTGAAGTTTCTGTGGATTTCAGGGTTGCTTAATTAAACATATCCCCAAAATCCTGGAATAAACCACTCCATTCAATGATTATCACAATTTCTTCATTTCCCATTTTTGCTTAAACTGATTCCATCTGTGTGTCTGAGGATCAATGTGGGTGGGAAGTCCAATTACATCAATATTTTATTTTCAGAAAAATTGCAGGCACCAGGGTCCATTGAGACCCATTACATTTTCGAAGTTCAGTACAATTGAGTGCTGTTAAATAAACCATCGGCAGATAATACACTGTCATTTATTTTATTGTGGAAGGATCTGTTACAGTAGAAACTATTCAATATCATCGACAAACAGATAGTTCCGAGCCTTAAGTGAGTTAACCTATTTTTGTAATGAATAGAGACTTAATTCGAGTTTCCTTATCCTGGGAACATGAAACAAAATTATATCATACAGTGAATAACGGTTTGAAAAATTTTAATTTAGTTTGGCACCACGGGTTCTTCTAATTACTGCTGGCTCTTCACACAGCAGAGACAGTGACCCCAGGCCCAGGAGCAAAACAGCTGCTTCTCACCTGCAGACTCATTATCGAACTAATTATTCTTCAAATAATGTTATAATATTTACGCTGAACCTCATTCTGGACCTATAAATATAGCTTTAAGTCATTTATAGTATGCTCTGGGCTCATTCCTGAGCACTCCCCACCCAACCCATGTAGGACTTCACGTCCCACTACCTGGGAGGGAAATTTCTTTGGTTTTTAAATCTTGGACATAAGTTAACATTTCAAACTGGTTTCTCTTGTGGCCTAAAAAAATGTTTATTAAAATGTTGATTGTCAACACTTGGAAACTGGAGATTTTATATAAGAATAAAGGCACCTGACTTTAGTTAAAAGTTAGATTACTGTAGGGGATAAGTCATAGCATTATCCCTGCTGCACTCTGGCCTGATTTCCACCGGGCCAGGGAGGTGACCCACATGGCGCAGCAGACCTCTCCTGTCTCGCCCGCTGCTCCCCTCAGCAGTGTATTTCAGTAGATCTGCGTGTTCTGCTCCCTACTCTGTTTCTGGTAAATCCCCTCACCCCCCACACCTCTGGCCTACACCCCAGTTCTTCTATGCATGAATAAATAAAATAAATCTTAAGAAAAAAGAAATTGGATGACCAGGAATTGTTGAATCTTTTTTCCCAAGAGGAAACTGTGAGTTAGGGCTAAGTCAGGGGTTCCCCTTTCAGCTAGGGGGCAAGCTCCATGGGTCTGCACAGATCACTTGGGGGGCAGGGAGAGGATTCATCAGAGACAGAGGAAAGAGCAGAACAGGTAACTTGGCTGAAATACACTGCTGAGGGGAGAAGCAGGTGAGACAGGAGAGGCCTGCTGTGCCGTGTGGGTCAGCTCCTAGCTGGAGATCAAACTCCTGCTGCAGTGGCTGCAGATAGCTTGATAGTGCTGAGAGTCAAATCCTTGTGTCACCAGGGAGGCCCTAACTTCAGTTATTTTTGTTTTCACATTTTAGAGTTTTTAATAATATATGAAATATAACAATTATACATTATGCAACAATTAATATGCCTATGTATACATGCATATTTAATAGATATTATATATTCATAGGTGTATCCCTGCCCCCACCTCCCATTTTCAGGCATGATTTTAGGCCTGGGAATTGTGCCTGTGGTGCTGATGGGGTCAAATGACCCTCCAGACACCTATAGACTGTTGCGGTTTAAATGGTTGGCTGGTCTCAAAGCAACATTTTAGTGAGAAGCAGGAGACTGTGCAGTATCCCAGGGGATTACAGAGGGGAGTCCATGGACTGGAGGTGGGGGAGGACATGAGTGGCTTCCCGGTTCTTGCTGAGCTTGCGTTTTGAGGTTTCTTTCATGATAGAGCTGGAGCTCACTTGCAGACTGCTTGCTGGTTTGGGGTGGGGCAAGTTTGGTGGGGGATAAGTGCTGGAGACATTTCAAGACCTTGTTATCTCTGGACACATCACTGTCTAGAGGCATCTTTTTGTACTCAATTTAATTTTTTTGAAGTTATATTTGGCTAGTTTATTATATTTTCCACCCATAGTCTTTTAATCAAAGCATACTTTAATCTCAGATTTAACAGCTTTCCTTTGGGAGTGTAGAATCAAGTGGGCTCATTTTCTCCAGCACCCCAACTTTTAACTTGTCTTGACAACCTGTTATGCCTAAAGCACATGCCCTTGCTGATCTATAAGGAAACTACCTCCTCTTTAAATAGACCCAGGGTGCCCTGAGGGCTGGAAGCTTCTGGAGGGTGGTCATTGTGTCCTCAGATGGCTGCTGCTCAGCTCCTCTCAGGCTTCAGCAGACAAGACCCAGAAAGAGCTGCTCTTTATTTATTAGTATTTCTAAAGATTTATTTATTTATTCATACAACAACTGGAACATAGACCAGAGGTGTTGGGGGTGAGGGGATTCGCCAGAGACAGAGTAGGGAGCAGAACAGGCAGATCTACTGAAATATACTGCTGAGAGGAACAGTGGGTGAGACAGCAGAGTCTGCTGCCATGTGGGTCAGCTCCCTGGCTGGGGATCAAACTCGTGCTGCAGTGGCTGCCGATAGCTTTATGGTGCTGAGACTTAACCTCTGAGCCAGGGAAGCCCTTTTTTTTTAAGTTTTGATTTATTTATGCATATAGAAATGGGATACAGGACAGAGGTGCAGGGTGCGGTAAGAGGATTCACCAGAGACAGAGTGGGGAGCAGAACAGGCAGGTGGACGAAGTACACTGCTGAGGGGAGCAGCGGGCGGGTCAGGAGAGGTCTGCCGCGCCATGTGGTCCCCTCCGGGGCAGGTGGGAATTGAACTCATGGGGAAGCGGCTTAAGCTTCTCAGTGCAGTGCTTTAACCCGCTGCGCCACCAGGGAGGGCCGGGAAACCCTTTAATAGACTGCTGGGATGAGGCCGTTTGGCACAGGGCTCATATTTTCTGCAACCTCCACATGCGACACCCTTGAAGCCACAGTTTCACACTTTGGCTAGCGAGGCTGCTGGTGGCAGAACCCCCAGGGGAAAGTGCTAAGAAGGCAGATTTCCAGCCCCTCTCTGCACCTACTGAAGTTTTAAACAGGAAAGGATTCATGCTTTTTAACTTGATAGCGAAAGAAACAAAAGACAGTTTCATTTTCTTTAATCTGTAATTAAAATTCAGCATTTTATTCAATTCTGATGGGTAACAGAAGTCTGGACTGGAGTTGAAACTTGGCTGATAAACAGATTCCCCCTTCAGTGATCAGGAGGACGTAGATTATAGGCTTATGAAGGAGCCAGAACAAGAGCCCCTGCGAGGAGTGGACCTGGGCATTTTAAGAACAAAAAGAAGCTTTCAGGCTAGAAGTGGAAGGTGTGGCGTGAGTGGGAGTAGGTGGGTTAGTGAGTTAGGCAGGGTTAGGGTGAGCCTGAATTTTATTCTGTGTGGTTGCGAGCAACTGGAGAGGCAAGAAAGAGCAAGAAAGTGATTCAGTTACAATGGTGGAGTAGAAAGTTGATTTTTGGGGGTGGGTGGGTAGAGAATCCTCCCTAGTAATGCAGGAGGGTAGGTCTCACACTGTGAAACTGCCTTAGTCACTATGTCATGAGTTCGATTCCCCTCGGGGCAGCTGACCCTCATGGCACAGCAGACCTCTCCTCTCTCACCAGCTGCCTCCCTCAGCAGTATGTTTCAGTAGACCTGACTGTTCTGCTCCCCACTCTGTCTCTGGTTAAATCTTCTCACTGACCCCATGCACCTCTGGCCTACATTCTAGCTGTTGTATGCATACATAAATAAACCCTTAAAAAAAGAAAAGAAAGTTGATTGTTTTTAAGTGCAAAAAATCCCACAAAATTCTTGGCATAAATGAAATCATAAAAGATAATACCAGAATATAATTTCAAACTATACCTTAAAATTAATATATAATATATATATGTGTGTGTGTTTATTAAAACACTAAATGAGAAGATATTAGGGTGGCTATAACAGTTACTAGGGTGCAACAAAGGCAAAAGCAGAAAATAAAAGAGCAAAGTTGGAGGACTCACCCTTTCTAGCTGTAAGCCTTACTGTAAACCTAGAGTGGCCAAGATAGTGTGCTCGATGGAGAACTGGCATATACATTAAAGAATAGGATTCAGAATCAGAAATAAAACCTTATGTTGGTTGTTAACTGATTGTCACAAAGGTGCCAAAATAACCTAATGGGGGCAGTGGTGGCAATTTTTTAAAAATTTTATTTAAAAAA
>NW_004567103.1:11427894-11428404 GCF_000260355.1 Condylura cristata | reverse complement strand
TTTTTTTTGGTTGCTGAGTAATATTCCATTGTATATATGTACCAGGTGGTGGCAATTTTAACAAATGATGCTGAGATAGTGGCATATCCACGTGCAAAAATTGAAGTTGGACCCTCTTCCTCATACGTCACAAAAACATTCACTCAAAGTGGATCATACACCAAAATATAAGAGGTCTTTAGTGAGACTGTAATCCTAAAACTATAAAACTCTCAACATAGGCATCAATCAATTTGACTTTACCCTAAGCAATGATTTGTAAGATGGACATCAAAAACACAAGTGAAAAAAGAAACATAGGTAACTTAGATTTCATCAAAAATGAATAACTTTTATGCCAGAAATGATTGACCAAGAATGTGAAGAGGCCACTCAAGGAATGGAAGAAAAATATTCACAATCATCTGTCTGATAAGGAATGAGCATCCAAATACAGAAAGAAGTCTTTCAACTCAATATCAAAAAGATGAGTGACTCAATTAAAAATTGAGGGCCCTCCCTGGAGGCACA
>NW_004567103.1:11398667-11426964 GCF_000260355.1 Condylura cristata | reverse complement strand
GAAGTACACTGCTGAGGGGAGCAGCGGGCGGGTCAGGAGAGATCTGCCGCGCCATGTGGTCACCTCCGGGGCAGGCGGGATCGAACTCATGCGGAAGTGGCTTAAGCTTCTTAGTGCTGTGCTTTAACTTGCTGCGCCACCAGGGAGGGCCCAAAGTTAGTGTTTTTTAATGAAAGTTGTACACTGATGTTCATAGCAGCCTGGTTCATACTAACAAAAAGTAGAAACAACCTAAAGGTATATCAAATTGTGAATCAATAAACAAAATGTGACCTCTCCCTACAGTAGAATATGGCTGAAAAATAAAAAGGAACGCAGAAGCACTGATGTAAGCTAGAACTTGGATGAGGCTCAAATATGTAAGGTTGTGTTAAAGAATCCTGATGCAAAAGAACACATTGTTAATATTATACATGTAGGCAATACAGAAAGTACTTAATGGATGAGAATAAAATGAGAGTGACTTCTAGTGGTAAAGGGTTTCATTGAGGTGATGAAGGCGTTTAAAAATTAGGTTGTGGTGATGGTTTCAGAACTTTGAATAAATGAAATTAAACTGAGTTACAGCCTAGAAATGGGTGAATTTTTTGGAGAATCATAGTTCAATAAAAAATGGTTGAAAAGAATAATGGAGTCAGGGACTGTGAATTAGAAGTTGCTACAGTGATCCCTAAGAGAGGTGATAGTAGCTTGATTTGGGGGGGCATTGAGGAGATAGGAGTGAGTCGAGATTGTATTTTGATGGGAGGACTGTAAGTCCTGCTGGCAGCGTGCTCAGGATGAAGTGGGGTGCAACAGGTGTGCTTTGCCCATGGAGTTCTGTTCTGCTCTGTGCATCCATCCGTCGTTCTACAAGTGGTGGTGTCTGAGGGAATATCCAGCTGGGTTATTTGGGCTTTAGCTGGCTGGCACAAGGCATGGCAAACTTAGGATATCAAACTGTATTCATATGCCTAGTGGTTGAGGTAGTGTTTAGTTTGCTAGAAAACAAAGGAAAGTGTCCAGGTTCCAGTAAAAAAGATGTCTCTTAATTTTTTTTTTCTTCAATTCTGGAAAAGTTGGTTATTTGCAGGGCTCTTAAATAGTAATAACCACTTTAGTCCAAAATGTTCCTATATAGGTCAAAATCATCTTTTTTTCCTCATAAGCATTTCCTCTGAGGATTGAGAGTCTGCTTTCAAGTTTAAAGCAGCTTTTTAGTGGTATCATCTCTTTTAAAACCAGATCAGAAGGTGAATGTTCTGGAGAGACTAAAATCACCTGGGTAACCACTATAAAAGACACATGTGCATTTAAAGAACATAGTGCTACTGAGATATGAAACTTTCAGTGTAAATTTAACCCAAATTGGGAACATTTCCCCTTATCCCCACCCACCTTTTTTTGATAAGAAATAAGAGCAGATATTTGAAGAAGGGGACTTTTATATGCAAAGGAATTCTTTCCTATCAGAATCGAGCTGGAACATTATTACCAGGAGACTGGTTAAATGCCCAGCCACCCTGAAAGATGCTGGCTTTGCTAAAAGTGACAAATTGCCATCTAACATCCTTGTTTTATTTCAGAGAACTTCTGGGCACTGTGCCCATAAAGGAGACCTGGAGACAGAGCAAACTGCAGGTTCATGTTAAGAGACAAGAAAGCAGCCTGGGTTATTGAAGTCTTCTCACCCCCAAGGTACTCTCACTGGCAAAGCGTGATAGTACAATTCCTTGGAAGATGTCTGCTACCTGGTGAGAATGCAGTTTTCCCTCATTGGGGGTAGGCTAGATAGAAAAGGGAAATCTAATTTTCTCTTATGGCTCAGGATACTCAGTGACTTAATCAATGAAAGGCTGTGTTGCCTAGTGATTATGAGCACTACTATTAGTCTAGGCTGCCTGGGTTTACATCCCAAGTTCTTTGTTTATGTTCTGCAAGTTCTAAGGCAAATGACAGGCTCGTTCTGTGCTTCAGATTCTGTCCCTTGCATTATAAACATTACTACCTAACTCATAGGATTGCTTGAGTATTAAAGGAACTTAGGTGTGTGTAAAATTCTTGTAACAGTGTCTGGGAGCACAATACATGCTTGACAAATGTCAGCTATTATCATTTATTGAGTGCCTGTTATGGGCCAGCGAAGGTACTAGATGCTGGAGGTGCAGGAGGAGATAAGATACAAAAGGTTCTTGTACTTACAAAGCATTTAGTCAATTAGAGTCTTATTTGCACGAATATTCTCATGACATATGTTCCAGAAACAAGTGATACTCTTTTAGAACTGTCCCACTTCCACTTCCTCTGGAACAACAGGGAGTTTATTTATGACAAAGGTGCTAAGCTGGAACTCGTGCACAGAGAAGTCCAAAGCCCTTGAAAGGTGGGCAGAGCCGGGGCTGCCCAAGCCTGCCCACTCCTGATGGGAGTCCTTCCAGGTGGGGCTGGCACTGGCTTTGACTCGAGAGGTGGGCCAGTGTTTATCCCCAGCTTGGGGAGGGGGGCAGCCTAGCAAAGGCATGGGTGAATTGAGAGGCAGCTTTTCTGAGGAAAATGACATTGATGAAGTAGGGGCTGGGTAGTCAGTGCTGTTGTTTCTCTTTTAACCCCTCCTGGGAAAGGGGAGTTAACATCACAATGCATTATAAGGATTTTGTCCTGAATGGAGATCAGCATTAGCAAGAGGGTGCTGTCATGACCTCCGGACAGAAGTGTGTTCCTCTGAAGAGCTGAGTTACCATTGGAGCAAGAATTGACCACCTCCCAGCATGAAGCCTGAAGTGCAGCTTCCATTCTCTTGAACCCCATCCTCAAATACTGGTCAGATTTCTTTCTTGAGTTGTATCCTCTAGTTTTACATCCCTGTTATGTTGGGGAGAGGAGGAAAGATCAGTTCAAATCTTGACTGAAATTCTACTTGCTGCAACATGCTATACCACCTGTCAGTCCTCACAGAGCAGTTGTCAGTGACCTATGGTCAGTCCCAACTCCCTGTGATCAGTCTTGAAAGCAGGAGCTAGACCACACACACACATGCACTCACAACACGCCCATGCCTAGGGTAGGGTGTGCAGTAATTCTGAAATAACCCAGGGTGTGTGTTTCTGAGAGTGCTTGCATTGGTTATCCAGCTGCTGAAAGCTCAGCTTTCTGGGGTATCAGTTTGTCCTATTACATAATGGGGAACACAATACAATATTATCAATATTGGCAATGAGGAGACTTACTTTTTTATGAACTTAGATATATTCTTTCCCCTTCTACTCAATTCTCTCATCTGAAAAAATGGGAACTCAGATAGCTAACTTGGGGGTTTTGTGAAAATAAGAAATGTGTTTAAATGACTTGATACATTTAAAGGACTCACGATGTCAGGGATGGCTGTGATGTGTCCTGCACAATTTCACACTTTTTCTTTGCTTCAGCACAGTGCTGATTCCCAGGGGCTCAGTGCTGGTAGGTTGCGTTGAATTATTAGTATGATCTGGCTCATGTAAATGTATTTTGCTTTTATTTATCCTACCTTTTCTAGCACTAGCCTTTACAGTGTGACCCAAGTGATCCATCTACAGTATAAATTGTAAATGTGACCATGCAGTTTCACTGATTTTTAAAACCATCAGTTACTACTAATTGTGTCCTGAAGAAAACCCCTTCCTTGCCTTGTGTCTCTGACTTCCTTTCTGATTCTTGGCTTCATGCCTCGAGGGCTAATGATATCATCCTGCTTCCTGTCCCCGACTGCCCATTTTTCCCAGCCCTTACACAAGCCCCAGAAACAGAGCATCTGTGTCAACGCTTTTGTGCACTCACTCATGCTGTTCCTTGTCTCAAAGACTGCAGCATCCTTTCAGCTGGTTACCTCTCATCTCTCAAGGTTCAGTTCAACCATCATTTACTTTATGAATACTTTGCTGAGCTTCAGCAAAGGATCTTGACTCAGTGTCTCCAGAGTCCCAGGTCTCTGCCTTGTTATAACATTTGCCAGATGATCTTTAAATGATCTGTTCACTATGTTCACACCTCCTTAGGGCTGGCAGCATGATGGTGTGGTACAGCCTCCTTGTGTGTAGTACAAAGCTTGGTATTGAGCAGGTGCATAATATACACTGAACTGAATCCTTACAAATCCTCAATATCAGGTGATAGCTAATCCAAACAAGCACAGACCACACTGAGCGTCGTAAAGCATAGTTTTAATATGGGGAATTCATTGTGCAGACGAGAGAAGACTGAGAACCTGAGCAGTGGACAGAGCGGTGAGGCAGAAATTGGCAACAGCTGGGAGTACTGCTCCTCTAGGTGTTAGCCTGTTACTGAGGGGTACCGGGGGCCCCGAGCTTTGAAGGGGTGCTCTGCTCTAAAAGGGATTCTGCCTCTGCACTCAAAAGGCAATGAAAGCAAATGCATAGTGTGATAGGTTTTTATGTATTTTTAAAATATTTCCTTCTTTATGCATACAGATCTGGGGTACAGACCAGAGGAGCAGGGGCGGTGAGAGGCTTCACCAGAGACAGAGTGGGGAGCAGATCAGGCAGATTGTGAAGTACACTGCTGGGGGGAGCAGCAGGTGGGTCAGAAAAGGTCTGCCACACCACGGGGGTCACCTCCCTGGTCAGTTATCGAACCCATGCCAAAGTGGCTGCCAATAGCTTCTTGTGCTGTGCTTTAACTCGTTGTACCACCAGGGAGGGCCTGTGATAGATTTTTAAATAGAATTGGTGTGCACAGAGAGAGAAAGAGAAAAGGAAGAATATTCCCAGTTTTCCCAGAAAAATTCTGTAGATCACTTATCTCCTTATGGGCAAATACCCAGTCGACCCATTGTGGTCTGAAGTGGGCCACTGAGATTCAAAACCTTGCTGAAGTCTATGGCACCTTCTGGTTGGGAACTCCAAGAAAGGGGTTAGGCAGGTCCCAGAGAGCTGGAACACAAAGAGACAGAGAAAAGGCAAAATATAGCACATCAAGTAATGGCTCCCATTGTCTTGCCAAGGACCAGAAGCAGCCTCCTCACATGACTGTCACCTACATATCTGCCAAGTCTCCCTTCCAAGTATCTCTACATGTCTCTCCTCCACTTGTCTCCTTCAAGTAGCTGGATAGGAGTGGAAACTGGAAAAAACAAGAGAGCAAGAGCATGCAAGTGTTCAGTAATAAGCCAAGAACAGCTACATAACTCCTCCCAGAGCTCTCAGTTCCTCTCTGCCCCATTCGGAAGCTCACATGCAAGGCATGCTGGGAATTGTAGTCCTCAACACCCCAGCACTCTTCAGCTTGGAGATGGGGGTGGAGTCTGTAAAATGTCAGGAGGTGATTGATGTTCATTCATAAGCTCAGCATTTGCTCCTATTGTTCCTCCAACATAGGGAGGCAGATGAGTTAGGATTTTCGGATGGAAACTAGAACCAAGAAAGGCCTAACTGGGAGAGCAGGAACCACTACTGCCAAACACAGTGCCCAAAGCCGAGACAGGAAGACATGCTGTGCTTTCTCCCTGCCTCTGCCCTATGCTCTTCTGCCCTTTGCTGCCATCGGCAGCATCCAGCTGGAAGTCCATCAGTGATGCAAACAGAGCAGGGAAGAGTAGGACCACCCCACTCTGGAAATCAGTGAGAGGCAGAAAGAAAAGCGCACCTGGTGGAATCATTTATTTCTTTGATCTGTACATATTCACTTTGCTTCATGTCCTTTTGTTCCAAACACAGAGAAGACTGCTTCTAGCTCGCTATACAGGCTATACAGCCTAGGTGTGTGGTTGACAACATCATCGAGGTGCGTGTAATTACACATTCTCAGAACATATGCCTGCTGTTAAATTGTTAAGTAACATGCAACTGCATTTGCTTGGAGTGTTTTCGGCTGAAACATACCTGAGCGATGACTGTGACTTGTAGATCATTTCTCCAAGAATGTCACATGTGTCCCAAGGTTACTAGCCACTGCCTCCCCACACCTCTTTTCCTATGACTCAAAAAGGACATGGAATTCACAGGGATGAGAGTGCTGTTGTTATGGGGGATGAAGAAGAGTAGGTACAGGTAATTTCCTAAGACAGACGCTCCATAATAAATCCAGTGTCTTAGGTTACTGACAAGAGGGGTTGAAAATCACAGGCCTGGTTAGAATAGTTTCTGTGTATAAATAGGGCAAGGTGCTAGCTAAAATTAGAGCGAGAAATTGACAGAGCATTCCAGAGAATTCATGTCAGAAGGACTTTTGCTCAACTGAAATTTTAGCTTAAAGACTTTTTAAAAATAGAATTAAATTATTTGGGCAGTTACTTCAATATGAATTTCAACTTTCCTGAGTAGACATCATCTGTATCACACTACAGAGATTAAAACTTTCAAGAGAATCAGATGCTGTCACAATGGCTCCATATAGACATAGGTCATTCCATGATTCTGGTGTGTTCTGGTACCATTTCTATTATTTTTGCATCATAACTAGTTTTTTTTTTTAAAGATTTATTTATTTATTCGTACAGAATGGGGGTACAGAACAGAGATGCAGAGGGTGAGAGGATTCACCAGAGACAGAGCGGGGAGCAGAACAGGCAGATGGACAAAGTACACTGCTGAGGGGAGCAGCGGGCGGGTCAGGAGAGGTCTGCCGCGCCATGTGGATCTCCTCCAGGGCAGGTGGGGATCGAACTCATGCGGAAGTGGCTTTAGCTTCTTTGTGCTTGCTTTAACCCGCTGTGCCACCAGGGAGGGCCCCATAACTAGTTTTTTAGATGTACAGGATAATGTTTGTTTTAGCATCTACCTTTTTGGGATGAATCTAGGCTATTGTGGAACTCCACAATAATTATACCGAAGTAATTAAATCTCCTTAAATTATCAAATTGTGACCGATATCCTTCCTTTTCAAAATTGGCATTATATATATTTTTTAATTTGAGAAGATAAAGTATAAAGGCAACAGAATCCTGGTTATATTGGTGATAATTCAATCATGTGGCATCTGAGGACATAAAATATGTCCTGTTGTTAAAAATCCTTATTTGCCACTTAAAATACATAGTTACAGGAGTGTTCTCTTTTATCTCTGTGGGCTACATATCAGCACTTAAGACACACTTACTCATTGGCTTGTGTGCTGTCATTCTCCACTCATGGGTGGGGAGGGAGGCCCTTTGGTTTGTTCTTTGCTCTATCCCTAGTGCCTGGAACAGTGCCTGGGCACAGACTTGGTTCAATAAATATCTGTCTTGTTGCTTTCCTCTTGCATTACTCTGCAGTGAAATATGAGAAAGATGTAGAAATGGTTGACCTTACTGACAAACACTTTCCTGAGAAGATGTCGTGTAGACTGCACCGATCTGGGCTGAGCCCGAAAAGACCACTTATGTGTACAGACACTAAAAGAAAAAGGAGCCTGTTAATTGCAAGCTGTTTTTCAGTCTTGCCAAAAGGTCACTGCTATCAATTATGACATATATTCAAAGAGAAGGAAGTCCTGTCTATATGGCAATATATTCCACGGTGTCTAATTTGTTTGCTGTAATAAGGCCAGGCTCAGTTATTGATGAATCAATCATCTATGTCTTGTATGTTGACGACACCACCTAAGTCTCTCTCTCAACATAATGGTATTGCATACAGAGATCGGTGCTGGGCCGTATATTATTAAACTCCATAAACATGCTGAACATTAATTGCTACTGCTGTGCAAGAAAACATTTTTTTTTCCCTTTTTGTGGTGGAGACTTAAGTAATTTATACAGGATGACTCAAGCCATGTCTCTAGGCAGCTGGTGAAATGCTGTTAAATCAATCCATATGGCCGGTCTCTGCGAGAGAATCAATTGTATGACCTGCATGGGTGAATGATACAGGGCATTTGAGTCGTGCTGAGTTCTTTTTTGCTGTAAATGGACAAGTCCTTGAGGTTATGTCTCTACAAATCTCATGAGGAAAAAAGTAGAAACAATTATAGGGTCAATTTAAACAAAAAATAAATGCTCATCTCAATTAATTCAAATGAATAGAACTTTCCCTAGATTTTATTTCTGTGTGTGTTCTCCCTCCAGTATCCAAATAATGGTCTTAATGCTCCATTTCACTTTTCTGGCACCAACATAGATTTGGTTCAGAGCAATAAACAGCTTCTTATAAAGGCAGGGAGTGAAGCCTGAGGCCAGGCCTGAACTGTTCATTCCCTGGAGAAACAGTATATAAAGTCGATGCCATCCTTTGGTTATTTTATTTCTGTATCTTCAAGCCTTGCTTAAACTCTTTGACTTTAATTTATTTTTATTATAGTCTTACAACTAATTCACAACCTTTAAAATTGTTTCTTAAGGCCACTTATGAAGAATGTGATCAAGGAAAGCAACTGCTTCTTACTCTCTCCCTCTCCCCCAAATCCTCTATTTTGCTTCCAGCTTAATATGTTTGTAATGCATTGGGGAATGATAACACTCCCCTCATTATCAGGGTTCATCTATGCTTTTTAAACAAAAAGACATCTTAAATGGTAGAGTCAGAGTTTAGTTTTCCCTAGGCATCCACAAATGACATTTATCCAGTGTGGTAAAGGATAAACTGGCTTCCAAAGATTTGTCAGAATGGGGCAATTCATAGTTCTCAGTAGACCAGGCTGGACAACATGTTAGATTTCCTTCCATGGACAGTGAAATGGTAGATGTCATTGGTTCCTCTTTTAATGGGGGGGGGGGTTCTTTTTGCATCATTTTATTGGACTCTGGATACAAGACAATAGGCACATTGTTCAGAGGTGGTCGTGGGACTGAGACCTAGCCCACCATAGCACTTCCATCACTCAATGATGGTGACTAGCCAAGGGCCAAGGGATGGATCTTGAAACTCCAACCAAGTCAATGAGAATTTCTCCATGGAATATTATTGGTGGACATACTCATACTTTCTTACCCCTCTCAGGTGGCTAGCTGAGATGTATAAGCCTGGAGTTATTTACCTTGCCTTCCCTAGGATTCTCTGGGCCTGCCCTTACTCAGGAAGAAAACATCATTAAGGAGAGAATGAAGGCAACCTGATGAGAAGCAGCAGGGTAACAAGAGGAGCAGAGGGAGGGTGGGTGAGAGTGCAAGAGTGAGAGTGGGCTAATGAAAATGTTCCAGTGCCCATGTTTCATCTTTGCCTGGGGCTCGTTCCTTCTCTAGATAATCTTGCATTACATTTCAACCGGTTTTGAGTAATGTTTCTGTCACTTACAATCAACCAGGTCATACTCTCTAATACATACATTCCTTATTGAGCACCAATCAGTGTTTTATTTGCCTGTGGAGTGCCATTAAGTCTCAGATTCTTAGGTGACCAGAGCTTCATTGAAAAAAGAATGACTCTGGCTGTAGCTTCACTGAAAAATTCCAGGCTGCCCTGAAGCAAATATTGGCACATTTTTATTAACACATCTGCCTTAGACACAAGTAACCTGCCATTTCAACTGGCACCCTGAAATTCTTCTGTCACCTTCTCCATCTACTAGGGCATATCTTTTCTTTTCCTCCATTCTTTTTTATTGCTTTTTTTTTTTTTTGCCTTTGCAGCTGTCAACAGTTGCTGCTTTATTTTCTTGCTCATGTCTTTTATTTTTGAGTCCCATATTTCAAGAGATATATGCATGAATGTTATTACTAAGCCATGTTGACTGTTACTTTTAAGATATTAGGTCAAGAGCAGGGAAGGATATATCTCTCCCAACTCTCTAGGAATGTGGGGATCTAGTCAGCTAAGATCATCTGATAATTTAATGATCAAAATCCTTGTTTTTTTCCCCCATGATCTTTGACTTCTACAGATTTATGACTTTGCTTTGGGAAGAGTAGCTGCTAGCTCTGCAGAAGGCTTGGGGCCTGAACTTGCATGGATGAATCATGGCTGGGAGCGCTCAAGAGGTGAGGAAGTGAGAGGGCAGGGGTCAAGGTCCTGCTCTGTGTCTGCTGGCTTAGTTCTTGACTATGTGGCCATTTTTGAAAGCTAGTGAGAAGGAATGCAGAAGAGAGAGCCCTTTATAGTGATTTGAGAGCCCTTTATAGTGATTTGAAGCCCAACAACTTATCTCCCTGTTGTTGGAAGTATAGTCTCATTATGACATGTTCCATGGAGGGGAGTGGTGGGCCCCAAGTCAGAGAGATGGGTGGGCGGAGAGAATTAGCTTTGCTTAAACTAGCTAGGCGTGTCCCTTCTATTTCCCAGCTCTCAGATTAAGCATCTGTGAAGTGAAGGCAAAAGCAGAACCTGATTTGTGGAGTTGTGTGAATCAAAATAAAAATGAGGTTACAAATATGGAAGTAGTCTTTAGATGGCAATGAGTGGCTCCAATGCACAACCGGATTCTTATTAAGATGCCACACTTTGGAAGTAATGCCCGCAAGGATGCGGCACAAAATGAAGACCAACCCTGCTTAGTGAAGATGTTTATTCAGATTTTTTTTTTCAGTAGGAAATAGCCATTTGAAGGGATTAAAAAATGCTGCATCAATACTCTTTGTATAGTTGTAAAATCAAAAAAATGAAGCTTCTACCCTGGTGAGACAGGTGGAAACTAGAGACTGTGCCTACATGTGCTGTCATAGCAAGGACTGACTGTTCTACTTACATTGTGTGAGTATGTACTTACTAGTTGATGCACGCAGAATGGTTGGTTCAGATCGTGTAATTAAACTCACTGTTGACAGGTAGACACTTCCAGTTCCACCGGTTATTATGGTCATTGCGAAAGTTTCCCAGGGGACATTGGGATATTGGTTTTCTTCTTTGGAACATGTGCACCTTTATGGCACACATGTGTTTGGACACACACTTGACAAATGACTGGAATACTGAAGTTTCTGTGATGTGAATTAGAATCATTATGAATCATGTCAGAGCTTGTATACGTGGAGTTTGACTTTGCTTCACTGTAAATAATGTCCCAGCATGACCCTCCCCCCACCCCCAGGCAGATGTTGCTCTTTGTCATGAGTGCCACAGCTGGACAGCTCCACTTCCCTTCCCCCCAGTTTAACCAATGAGATGAGATTAGGAAAGGCTTGCAGGTTCAGATTCAAAACTTCACGGGACAGACATGCAGTCTTTCCCAGACTTCCTGAATTATCACTGAACTTCTGAGATGCCATGCCTCAGGATGAAAGGACCAGTATGGTCCACTAGGATTTGCTGCCTGTTTTTATGGATGGTTTTGAAAACTAAGTGCAGCACAGTTAATTAAAAAAACAAAACAAAACAAACAAGCAAACAAACAAAAAAAAAAACACAAACAAACCTTCATGGCAGGAGAGTTTTGTTCTGAAAACAAAGCAATGTCCTTTTTGCATTCTTCCCAGATAAGACAAAGGTCAAGAGATAAGAGCCAGGGAGCAGATGGCAATTTAGAAATAAGAGTTCACCAAGGTGTCCATTTGCATAAAAGAAAAAATTTAACTAGCCAGTTACTGAGAATTCTCTGGAATTATTTGGCACAAAAAGGATGAATGCAGGATAGTTAACTATAAATAACTAAATGTGCTTAGCAACACACAACCCTGTAAGCACTTCCTCAAGAAAGGAAGAACAAAGCCATACCATCTACTAGCTGAATTTTGTCCAGACAGAATAACCAGGAAATTTCCATGGAAGACAAATGCTTCTGTTGCAGGTTCCTTTGTTTTCTGAGCTTTTCTTCCTGACGGATGTTACCTAGGCCTGAACCCCAGGAAGAGCAACAGGGAGAAGAGCTAGAGAGAACTCAATAGGAGAGGAAGAAGGAATGGAAAGAGTGGAGGGAAACTGAGCAAACTAGACTGCAGGAGAGGGAGGAATGCAGGGACCTACCTGAGGAAGAGGGTACCCCGGGGGGGGGGGCCCTTCAGATGCCTGTGTCTACCCAATATACAAGTCAAGTTCTTTTCCTTGAGCTGGGATTGGTTGGAAGTTGATGTCCAGGGGCTTTAGGGTGTTTCTTCCCAAAGCTCAGCTCCCTCTTAAGAATGAAACCTTGGTTTTAGGGGAAAAGAGTGAGGATTCTCTTCCCTCAGACATCTGCCTCACACTCAGGCCACTTTTGCTCAGGGAGAAGCCTCCCTTTCAATGGTAGAAGATGGGGAGACTCTGACAGGCAGGTCTTCATGCCGGGTGTACCTTGTCGTGGATGATTTTTTCAGAACATTTTCTGAATATAAAAATATAAATATAAAAAATAATATATTAAAAATATATATATAAAAAGCCAGGGCTCTTGAGTATAGACACAGCTGAAGGTTCAGAACATGAGGAAGGTAATTCCTTACAACTGCTGCTTACTGCCACACATCCACTAAAATCTGGGAGGGGACATTTAATACGCAGGTCCCTCTGTTTACACCTTCACCTTGTATGTGTGTCTTGGTGCTTTTATTTTGAGTGGGTGTCTTGCCTTGGCAGTCAGGAGGACAGAGCATTGTTTAATCATACAGTAAACGGAGCCCACTGCAGGTACTGAGGAGCGGATTTCATAGAGGGTGTCAGGTCCCCGTAATGCCCCTGGGCAGGTAGTGCCAAGCGGGATTCTCAGAGACAACATCCAGTAGTTATGTGGTGGAACCATCGGATGAGCCCACATTTACGGTCACCAATATGCCAACAGCATATTTTGGCCTCTTTAAGAGCCCACCCCAAACTCACGGCTCAGGAATGGGGAGGCAGGAAGTTGCTATCACTGCTGCCAACATGTCACTGCCTCTTGATGACTCACGAAGCTGGAGGATGGATCTCGGAATGCCACTGCAGAACCCTATCGGCTTCCTGACTGGGTCAGCCAGAAGAAAAGAGCCAGAGGAGTAGCTGCTGGTCGCTGTCCCCTCCTGCCTTGGGAACTGTTTAAGAGGCATCTTGCCTCCTACAGAACCCTCCCTGAGGGAGATGCTGGGAGCACAGTTGTCAGCTTTCAAGTTTTCTAGCCAAAAGGACAGAGGCACAGGAGTGTAGGCAATTGATTCATAGCATCTACGTCAACTGTTGATGGCCTTTTATCATCAGCTGCATGCGTTTTCAAAGTTTCACTATCACTCCAGGGAAACATTATGGAAAGAGACTTTGACTTTGACTTTATATGTATATGTATGTATGTGTGTGTATATATATATATATATATATATACATATATATATATATAAAATCTAATTACATATATATATATGTACACACACACACACAATCTAATTTTACAGGTGGACAAACTAAAAACCACACAGAGAGGACTTGGCAAAGTCAGGGCAATAATACCAACCTTTTTATTCTCTGTTATTTTCAATTCAGTGCTTTGTACATCCTAAGAGTCTAAGGTTGAGCTAAGATTCCAAGAAACCACAGCAAAATGAGGTTAACTCCATGTTAAATTTACTTGGCGATTATGGAGGAAAGTGTATTATTTGTGTTGAAATGAAAACTGGGTATGTGCACATATTTGTATTTCAAACACAGGAGTCTCTGCAAGGGTGAGTTAGAGACAGGCAGCTTCAGGATTTTCTTCTACAGCTTCTTCACTCTCTCTGCTGTTGGAGACCAGCCTAAGGAAGAGTTTGGGGGTTCAGAGGTGTCCCATGCTGCCTTTATCTTCTCAATATTGTCCTACTATATGTTTGTTGAGTGACAAATAGAAACTAGCCTCATGTCACTCAAATGCTACTTCTGTTAAATCTCCTTTGTAATTAATTGTTCCTTTATTCACTCTGAGTTAGAGTACAAACCAGTAAGCCTCATTTTAATGTAAACCCTGTAGTCCTGCCTCCTCCGTAAGGATGTGGGCTCTTCCTAGGCAGGGACAGGGTCTAATTTGTCGAAGCTAGAAGCCAGCATGGTGCCTTTGCAAAGGGAATGATGGCGAAGAGGGAGCATGTCCTCTGGTTCTCCCTCCTTTCTGAAGAGCATGAAACAACTTCCCTGCCCCTTGCTCGCAGGCAGGGAGGCTGTGTGACTGGATCCTGTCAATGTCATGCCACAGATCCCTCCTGGGAGGAGGCAGTGAAAAGGACTTGTGGGGCCCTCAGCCTTCTCTCCTTGATTTTGTTGATTCAGGGGATCTCATGTAGATGTGGTAGAAACCCAAGAAGAAAACAGGGCAGCTTTCCTGGATGTTGGCTTTACTTAGAAGAGAACTTTCCACAAGCAGCAAACTTTTGCTACATTCAGTTTTTGAGACTTGAGGATTTGTTTGTCTCCCTGACATAGGTGAGACTTTCCTGATGAATACAGATGGTGCACAGTTCCTGGGACTGCAGGGATGGTCTACATATCCATGGGTGCATCTTCTAGAATGATGCATTTTTTTTTTTTTTGCAGCTCTCATTTTCTTTTCAAAAATTTATATATATATATATATATATATGTTTACATCATTGTTCATTCTTAATGATTATTTTTCCCTCCCAAAGTGTAGACCCTGTAGAATTTCCTTTCCCAAGTCACCCGTACATCATCACCACGTTCCTGTGCTCCTGCCTCCCTCCTTCCGATTACTCTTCCTCCTCTTCCCCTGCAAGATGTCTCTGGTTTATAATTATCTGGGTTTTTTTTTTTTGTATTGTTATTATTCCCCCCCCCATGTCTTATTTGTTTCCCCTATATTCCTACTATAAGTGAAACCATGTGATATTTTTTCTTTTTACTTCTGACTGACTTCACTAATTCCTTCTAGCTCCATGCATATGCTATGAATGGCATTAGTTTATCTTTTTGACTACCGAGTAGTATTCCATTGTGTAATTATACCACATCTTCTTGATCCAGTCATCTATTTTGGGGCATTTGTTTGTTTTCAGTTTTTACCTATTGTAAATAGTGCCACAATAAACATAGGGATGCAGGTATCCTTTTGTATTAATGCTTTTGTGTCCTTTGGGCAGATCCCTGGGAGTGGAATTGCTGGGTCATAGATAGCTCCATTCATTTTCTTTCTTGATAGAACTATATCGCTTAGACCTTGAGAATTCTGAAGGAGAATTTATAATAAGTTATTAAACTTTACAGGATCCATAGACACAACTGGACAAAAGACCTTTCCTAACAGAATTGTACTGTTACCTAACCTAGAAGACCATTTGGCAATAATGAGTATTCTTAGCAGATGGGAAGATGACATATCTCACTCAGGAGTTGCCATTCCTTTGATGGCTTAGGGAAACTTACAACCCAGAGGCTCACCCTCTTTGTGCCGGCACTTGCTACCTTTCCTTAATCAGGTATGGCTCCACAGAGGAGGAGACACCAGCTTACTCAGTGACCTTCCACCTCTTATGAAGCAATTTTACTGTGTTCATTTGTACCTGATAGCTTAATGTACTTGTTATGGGTATACTTTTACTATGTGTATACACACTGTGATCACATATATGCAACATTGCAGATTATTTTTTAATAATTAAGAAAAATGAGGGTCATATATATTTCTCATTGACATCTTTTGTCAGAATAATTTTGACATTTTTTTTTTTAAAGATTTATTTATTTGTACATACAGAACTGGGGTACAGGCCAGAGGCTCAGGGGCGGTGAGAGGCTTCACCAGAGACAGAGTGGGGAGCAGAACAGGCAGATCAACGAAGTACACTGCTGAGGGGAGTGGTGGGCGGGTCAGGAGAGGTCTGCCACACCATGTGGTCACCTCCGGGGCAGGCGGGGATCGAACTCATGAGGAAGTGGCTTTGGCTTCTTAGTGCAGTGCTTTAACCCGCTGCGCCACCAGGGAGGGCCCAATTTTGACATCTTTTATGGGGATTTTTATTTCAGTTAAACCTCAGACAAGAACATTTCTCTTCTGCACATCCATTTTCTTTTCTATATAAGAATTGGAGAAATGTTTATTAAGGCTCTAGCTCACTATTTGGTAATTTGTTGGTATTCAGCAAGCAATAGTTCATAATAATTACATATTATGGTCAACTTGAACTTAATTGTTTAAAATACTTTCTATATTAAAAAAAATAATGCATGCTCAATTTGGCTTTTGGGGGAAGTTTTATCTCCATTTTGCCACAGAAAAAATGAGGCATTGTGACTTTGTGCAGAGTCCTTGGTGAGGAGCTAGCAGAGCTGGGGGTAAAAACTGGGTCTCTGCATGGAAACAACCCAAATGCCCCAAAGTAGATGACTGGATTAAAAAGATGTGGTACATATACCAAATGGAATATTACTCAGCAATCAAAAAGATAAACACATGCATTTTGCAGCAACGTGGATGAAGCTGGAAAGGTCATACTTAGTTATGCTTAGTGAAATAAGCCAGAAAGAAAAGGAAAAATACTGGATGGTTTCACTCATAGCAGGAGTATAAAGGACCAGGGGAGAAAAAATAATAATAATATACCAGAGACATTTTATGGGGGTAGAGCGGGGATTGGGATCAAAAAATGGAAGGGTGAAATGCACGGGAATATGGTAATGGCACATGGGTGATTTGGTGATGGAAAGCTCACAGGTTTACATTTGAGATGGAAAAAGGCACAAAATGATGTAAAAAATAAACTATTTCGTATACATATAAAGTGTCAAGAAAACAAAGCAAACAAACCAAACCAAACTGGGTCTCTGACTCTTGTCCTGTGTTTCTAACTAGGAGGTAACTTGGAGCAGTGGTTAAGAGCAGGAATGGAGGAAGGTGGGCTGGCATCAATAACACAGTGCCTGGCAAAGAGTCAGAGCCCAGCAAGTGGTCACTATGTTGTATTATAGGTACCAATGCCCATCACGTACACCTCCCATTTGATCTGTTTCAAAATGACTCATTAGGAACCCTTTGGCCTCATCCCAACAACTTCTGTAAAAATGAAACTGATATGTTGTTCAGATTAGGTTAAGTAAGCCACCACAGGTAATCAAAGCATTGAACAGAAGAGGAACACATTACCAAAACGACAATGTTCTATGCTCTGAGTCTATGTATAGTCATACCCTAGACCAGCTGGTCATTTTCTGTATATTAAAATGTTACACTAAAATATGACTCTTCTCTAGGGTATAATAAAATAACCAGAGGTTTGTTCCTTGAATTTAAGCTGCATTATGTTTCATGTGCCTCTGTTCCTCCAACATGCTGGAGAGCCAAGAAGTTATGTCGCACTGGATGGAGAATGACCATGCGTGTCAACATTTTTCCATCCCAACACTCAAGTTAACTTCTTTAATGATCAAACTGAAAACACACCCTCCTTGTGGCATCCTAGCCTCTCCCCAGCATTCTTCTGATATAGTTATTCATTTCAATTAATGCAAAAGGAGGGGTTTGAGCTGCCCCATCTATTTGGCAAGGGATTTGGGAATAGGATCAAAGTTGGTTTTATTTCAATAAGGTCCCTAGTGGGCTGTTAATTACTTGGATTTCAAATCAGATGGCATTTGAAATAGAATATTGAATTACACCTCTGTTTGGGGGTCAGTTTATCTTCTGATATGAAGGTAGATTTGTGGCAGGAAGGAACAGGAGGAAATGAAGTTAGTTTTCTTCCTGTGTTTGATGGGGGAAGGTCTTTGTTGCTGGAATATTCCTTGGGGGCTTTGCATACTGGATTAAACCAATGGGGAAAATTATGTTTCAGGAACTTCGAGCAAGAGCAGACCTCCAATTATCCCTCAAGCAGATTAAAAAAATGTAATCTTAGATTTGTTAATATGAAATATGACTGACATACTCACACACACACACAATATATTTTTACATTTGGTTTTGAGTGCTTAGGGTGTATTGAAAGCCAGTGTGGTGGAAAACTGAGTAGTGAAATTAATGTAGTTTACCTCACTGTGCTAGTATTTATCTCAAACATTTAGATTTTTAACTTATTGAAAGTAAACATTTTGTTTGCCAATTTACACTTGTCAGAGATGATGACTTCTTTTGGAATATCACTTTCTCAATTATCTTCAAGAAATCTTACCTCCTTTCTGTCCATTAAGTATCTATGCCTGACCCTAGCTCTGGGTGCTTGCTCTCTCTACTCCATCTGTCTGAGCTGTTCATTTTCTAGTTCTCTGTCTTGCCATTCATGCTCCAAGTCCAAGTTGACTTCCCAAGGCTCTCCCTTTCATGTAGTCTGCCCCATGACCCCATCTATCCTTCAAAGCTCTCATCTTAGTGGTACATAGCTTATGTTTATATTTGTGACACATGTGTGGTCTTCCCGCCTGTTCTTCCATATCTATTCTTCCTAACCAGGAGATCAGGCAAGGCTTGTGTTGCCCAGCATATCTGCCATCTCTACTACTTAGCACTACCGTGAGCCAATGCTTCGTATTGACCAAGTGAATAAATGAACAAAGAGAGGACCAAACCAGCTCTGGCCCAACCTTCCTTCTCACGGAGAACTGATTAAGTTTTCAGGAGAGTGTGATGTTCACATTCAATCCTTATAATTTCAAATATAATTTGGTGAACCTGCATAGTAACTGAAAAATTGTGACAAAGCTGTGTGTGGACATTCCACTATTTTGGCAAAATATATTTTGACAACTCCCTGCATTTGGGAGCTGAGCTGTAAATATAGTAAAAGACTGCTGCTTCTCTCTCAGGTTCAGTCTGTGGGGATGGTTGTTTCTATCTCCTTTCTGTGCTCTTGTCTCCTCTTTCATTTATTATTTTATTTTTTTTTAAGATTTATTTATTCATACATAACTGGGGTACAGTCCAGAGATGCGGAGGGTGAGAGGATTCACCAGGAACAGAGTGGGGAGCAGAACAGGCAGATCGATGAAGTACACTGCTGAGGGGAGCAGCGGGCGCGTCAGGAGAGGTCTGCTGCACCATATGGTCTCCTCCGGGGCAGGAGGGGATCGAACTCATGCGAATTGGCTTAAGCTTTCTTAGTGCTGTGCTTTAACCGCTGCTCCACCAGGGAGGGCCCCCTCTTTCATTTTTATAGTGTGCTTTTTGCCTGTATTTCTACTTCACAAAACCTGCTGACAATTTTCTCACGGGTTAGCTAAAAAGTGAATTCAAGCTATCTTTCTTCTATCAAATTCATAAAGGCTATTACTGGTAGAACTGATCACAACAAAACAAAACTGACAGCAACTAAAACAGCTTATGGTTGAATTTGTTATTGGTTAAAAAAATGACGGCAAAATTAAATCTTCTTGACAAAATTTAGACGTGCAAAATTTGATCTGGGAAAACTGAACCTTGTGGAAATAAAGACAACTTGAAATGGCAGAAGTCATAATGGTTACAATTAGATATGGCTATAGAAACCTGATTTAAAAATAGTTTTATAAAATTTCAAAGGAAATTTTGATGATGACTAAATAATAGCAGGGAAATAAAGAGAAAGATAAGATAAAAGCATTTGCATAATTTAATCAAGAGAAGATACAGCTGGGGAAACTCAATCCATAAATCTTAAAAGTACAGGAAAGGCGATTTATTTATGGAAAAATGAATAGCTGGGTTTTTTTCCCACTGATAAAAATGAAAGGTCTGAGACTATAGCAGAGGGCTTAGAATTAAGACCTGTCAAATGGCGCTGGCAGACCCTAACATGTATCACCAGGAAGGTAGGGTTGGGGGGAGGTGGTGGGTTTGGGTTGGCAGGTAGAATGTGTGGGTGGGTATATGCTAGGAAGCCTGCTCAGAAGCTTCTGGAATATGATAGAAAACTATCATTCTGGGATGACTTAAGTGCATTCCTTTCTTACTGAAGACATGAAGATGAATTAGCAGTTTTTGCTCTCTGGAATATTCCGTTAGTCCCATATTTCTCTGCCCCTGTGATATTTTTAAATTCATTTTGCTCTTTGGAAAGAAAGTAAAATTATGCTCCTTGGCAAGTGGAGATCCTATCTCATCATAAAACTTGTAGTTTTGTTCAGATGTTTTTAAAATGTTGTGTTCCTATGACCTAGATTTTCAGCTCCAATTTCATTTAGGAGCTAGTTTCATGTATGTAGAATTCTGTGAATCAAATGGTCACTGGAGGACTCTTAGGGATCTTTGGTATACATTTGGGATGATAGTTTTCATGGCAAAGGGGAAAGAATCTAAAATTGAGGGAGTAAAAACGATCCATTGTGAAAGCAAAAATATGATTGGTTTTATGAGAGAAAATATACAGGCCAGGTAGGCAAAGAATGGTTGAGGAGAGCTTTCTACATGATAAAAGAAATATCAGAAGTTACGTGACTGATTGTGAAGTGTGGTATGTAATAAGGGGTTGAGCCATATAATCAAAGAGGGAGACTGAATAGAAAGAACCTGGAGGTTAGGACGGGCCTTCAATTAGGAGAGGAAAATTCTTTCCTGTGGATGGAAATAAGATGGCTGCTATCAGGACTAGGGGGAAGTTGTCCTTCCTTGATGAAGGGAAGAGTTATTCTGACCTCTCTGCCCTGCTGTTTGGGGCATCATGTGAATGCAGTGACTGTACGGAAGGGACCATGACTTCCAAAAAGAGGCTACCATATCTAGAAGGGGAAACACCTTGATTAAGGAGACTTGAGAGAGAATTCTAGGTTGTTTCCAAGTCAATGAATTCACTGAAATCCTGGGAGATGCTGGGTATGCTGGCTCAGCCAGCCTCTCAGAAAAGCAATGAACTGTCGGTTGGTGTGGGTAAATGAACAGATTTTTTCAGTGGAAACACCAGCAATTCTCAGCTATGGTTGGCTATCTCTTTGCCTAGTGGTAGGGACAGATGATACAGCATATTTCTTTAGTATAAATTCATGATAAGTGCATTTGTCTTGTATTTCAAATATCCCAGGAGCACAGGAGAATGGTATAGATGCTCTGTGTCAGTTTTCCTAAAACAGCCTACCTGATGCATGGCGGCGTACTTTTCTCTCTGCTTCGCTCATAAAATACTCACATATCTCGTAAGTGGCAACTTGAATGGTGGTCATGACAGTGGGTGAAGACTGGGAATTACTAAAAAAGCCATATGGATATATGAATTTGTTTTTCCTTCCAGGTGGCTTTATTGCATTTCCTGTAATGACTAGTAATGAAGTTAAATCTTTGTGTTTCTGAAAATAAAGTCTATTTTGTCAATGTTAATTTTTCTAGTCCATGAGCAGGGGATGTCTTTCCATTTCTTTGTGTCTTCTTCTATTTCTTTCAACAATGTTTTATAATGTCTTTGTAAAGGTTCTTTACCTCTTTTGTTAGGTTTATTCCCAAGTATCTATTTTTTTGTTTGTTTTCATTATAAAAGGGATGGTTTTCTTGATTTCTTCTTCAGGTTGATTGTTTGCATATAGGAAGGCTATTGATTTTTGTGGTTGATTATTTTGATTAGTTTGTCTGTGGAGTTTTTGGGCAGCACTATTTAGAATTGTGAAGCTATGAAAGCAACCCAAATGCCCAAAAACAGATGACTGGATCAAGGAGTTGTAGTGTATTTACACAATGGAATGTTACTCAGCAATCAAAAAGGATAAACTCATGCCATTTGCAACAACATGGATGGAGCAGGAAGGGATTATGCACAGTGAAATAAGCCAGAAAGAAAAAGAAAAATATGAAATGATCTTACTTATAAGTGAGGAATGTAGAGGAACAAAATATAGATCAGGAAAAAAAAAGTAACTATAATAAAGTAAAAGTCAAAATCATCAGGCAACTATAGATCACAGACACTCTGTAGGAGAGGAAAGGGGAGAAAAATCAGGACAGGGTTGGGAAGAGCATGAGGAACTATGGTGATGGTGCATGGGTGAACTGGTCATGGGAATTTACAGGGAAATCATACATTGTACAAAAATGAATGATGATGTAATAAATATACTAAAAATAAGGCTAGTGATGATGTTGATGAAGATGATATTTTATATTTAAAAGCATAATTAAGTAGATTAGACTTGTTTTATTTGAAAACTTTGCTACTGGGACCTGTGGGTCATGACTATGAACTTCATTTGTTGGTGACAACCTTATTGCAGACAGCGTATCTGTAGACAATCCTAATTTTTCAATTGTCAGTTTTTGCTGTGGCCCTTCTTTTCTTCAGTACATTTGAATAGTTCATATTTGATCTGTGGGAAAGAAGTAGGTAGACCACCATACACAAGATGGTTTGACACTATAATTCTTATTTTATATGTGCATCTAGCAGACACCTGGATAATCCGGCTTGTATTGTACAACATGTGGAAAATGGACAGCTGAACTCTTCATTTATTATAGACACCCAGAGCAGAGGGAAATTCCTAGGCTATTTACAAATTGGTTGAATTAAATAGCTTTATCTCTACTTCTTGTTGAATAATTTCTTTTTTCTTATCTTCATTTATAAAGTGTTTGGATTTAGTATTTTTTTTTGTTTATGAAAAAAATTATTGACAATTCAATCTACTGTTGATAGTATTGTAGCTCATGAATATTTTTGACCATCGAACAAAACATCCTTTTATGGGCTTTCTATTATCTTTTGAAGCACTCTACACTCTGGAAAATTTCAGGATTGAGGAAAGAAGGTTTTACCACCAATTTTGTGCCTGGAACACACAAGAGAAGATGAACAGACGTCTGCTGCATTAAAAAAGGACATAGGCATGCATTCAATCCCTTCTGTCTTACTTTTTAATGATGCAATTGTGAATTATGTTCTTGTTGCATTTGTAATTAGAGGCTGCAGCAGATGGTGAAGACTTATTTTAAAGTGATGTGTCTATTAAAATAAGCCACACTGCCAAATGATTGTTCACTGTAACAGCATCTTTACGCCCCTAAAACACTCCGTTTCTTTGTTGATGTGCAGTTGATTACCACAGCTGATTACATATGTGCACATATTTGCTCGGAAATGTATCAGGGATATTTGATATGTGCAATACTTTATTTTAAAGTGTGTGTTATCACAATTATAGATAATGAAGCTTTCAATGAATTATTCAGACACATCATCTACAAAGGGAATGCACTGATTTCCCTTTTCAATAAAATTAGGCATGAATCTCTCTAAACTATTGAGGCTAATTCTCCCACCACAGTGGGAAAAGCCTTGAATGGAGAAGGGGGTGCTTCTGAGTACTGAAAGATTCTTTTGTGCAATTTTTATAAAGAACAATTTTGTCTAGGGGTGAACTCAGTCCATGATGGCAGTGGTATCTCAGGCTAAGAGTAAAGAGAGAGAGAGAAAGAGAGATTGAGAGAGAGAGAGAGATTAAGAGAGTGAGAGAGAGAGAGATTGAGAGAGAGAGAGGAGAAGATTGATTCAGGGCTAGGTAGAAACAGTGTATTGAATGGCTCCTACATCTCACTGGCTGACAAAGATTTATTTCTTCTCTTCTCTACTACATGTCCACCAGGGAGCATAAAGGAAGCTCTGCTACCATAGCTGATGGAGGCTGCCAAGCTGATGGAGGCTGCACCTCAACACAGACTTGGAAATCACAGCACTAATGGGAAGAGGACGTGGTGGTTTATATATCCATGTGTGTGCACAAGCATGCTTACACATATGTGTCCTCAAAAACCTTTCTGGAAGAGTCATGTGACACTCTACTCGTGTTTGATTGGCCAAAGCAAGTCATGAGCCTAATGTAGCAGTAAAAAGGCAGAGAAGTGCATTCATTGTCTGTTCTTAATATTTGGCCAATAGTTCTGACCACCTCATGGTATAATTTTCTGCGAGAGAGTGTTCCTCTGAGGTCCTTCCTCTATCCCCTATTATGGTCACCTATTTTCTATCATCCTGGTTCTGAAATTTCAGATGGACTCTTATGTTTAACAAAGAAAAATTTAAGAAAGGATGTATCTTGCCTGGAAGGCAGAACATTCATGTGGTTTAACATTTCTGAACACAGTTCTTTTAAGGATTTGTTGTTACCTGAGTTGAGGAACCATTGGGTGAGTTATCAGGTTTTTTTGCTTCTCAGGATCATTACCATGTAAATGTAAATATTTATAGACAATTATATACAAAGATTTCAATTTTGGAGAACTTGCCAGGGCATCATATTTTGTGGGAATGCGTTTTGGGTGATGCTACTCAGGGGACACTTGGCAGTACCCCTTTGCATGCATGGTTTTCCTTTTCGCTTCTGGGTTGATGACATACAAGGTGCCTGGCGAGACTTGGGACCCTGGCTTGATTCATCTTTTCCATTCAACTATTACTGAGTTGCATCCTTTATAATATACCAATAAACTATTTCCTGCATTTGTGAGCTGTTCTAAAAAATGATCAGACATGAGGAGAGGGTGGTAGCACTTGGTGGGAAGGAAGGTGACTCAGGTCTTGTTGCTGGCATCGGAAGTGAGATTTGTCTTGCAGGACTGAGTTTCTTTCTATTGTGGGCTCTGGTGCTAGCTCACTCTGGTCAACAGTATTATGGTGATTTAGATTTTTTTTTTAAGATTTTTTTATTTATTCATACAGAACTGGGGTACAGGCCAGAGATGCGGAGGGTGAGAGGCTTCACCAGAGACAGAGTGGGGAGCAGAACAGGCAGATTGACGAAGTACACTGCTGAGGGGAGCAGCGGGCGGGTCAGGAGAGGCCTGCCACACCATGTGGATCTCCTCTGGGGCAGGCGGGGATCGAACTCAAGCGGAAGTGGCTTAAGCTTCTTAGTGCAGTGCTTTAACCCGCTGCGCCACCAGGGAGGGCCGATTTAGATTTTTGATACTGGTCAATGTCTAAAGGTGAGATTAGTTGTTGGTGTTGGGATACTTGCAGAACTGGTGGCTGTTGAAAGGTGCATAGATAGATCTTCGCTAGCCACCCACACCTTCTGCAAATTGCACCTTTTCTCTCATAGGAAAGGAAGGAGCATGGTCTGATGAGTGAGAGCAGGGGAGAATGTCTGTGTTAGAAAAACACATATCTCGCATGAAGGCCAAGTCAGCCTGAGGTGAATTGAGCTAGAACTGGCAGTTCAGCGTAGAGAGAACGCTGTCCATTGATTCCAAGCCAAAAGGCAATTATAATTCTTTCTGCCAGTAAACAAATATGTTTACTTTGGTATAAATTAACATTCAGTATATATTATATATAATCTAGAATGAAGCACATGGTCAGTGCTATGCAACTCTGCAAGTATCTATTGTTATATTTAGGCTTCTAGAATGAAACCAATCATAAAAACAGCTAATGGTTTTGAATAATTTGAAACTAGTTTTTATTTTAATAAAACATTTATTTATTTATGCACACAAGAACTGGGGTACAGGCCAGAGATGCAGGGGATGAGAGAAATCACCACAGACAGAGTGAGGAGCAGAACAGGCAGATGGACTGAAGCACACTGATGGGCCAACTGCAGGTGAGATGGAGAAGTCCTCTGTGCTATCTGGGATGGCTTCATAGTGCTGTGCTTCAACCCTTTGCACCATCAGGCAGGGCCCCCATTCTTTTATCAAGAAATAAGAACAAAGGGGGAGACATGACTACTATTTGAGTAGCTATTTGAGTAGTGTTTTGCTCAAATGTCAACTTGCAAAGGAGCACCCTGGGTTTTCAGCATTTGCTACCAGCACTTCATGTTGGGCTAAGTGCAGTGTTCATCGTGCATGAAGAAGTGGACCTGACACAAGAAAGCACCCATGGGCAGGGAGAGGCTGGAACACTCAACATACAGCCTGAGCGCCTCACAGTGCTACTTCTTCAGAGTGCCATCTTTTCAACCAAGTAATGATGATGCTCTTTTAGAAGGGACTGATGTATCTCAAGCTTGAAAAATTATTTCAGAGATGCTACGCCCAAGATCACAAGTTGGTTCTGCAATGGGGTTTTGTGGCAAGTTGATCAATGTTTGTAAAAATTTGGTTTCATTGTCTGATTTGGATGCCTCCTTCCCCCAGGTAACCTCTCTGTCTGGGCCTTAAGGGATATTTTGAAATTTGTGAGGGTTTTTGCAAAGGAGAAACTTTGTAGGTGAGTTGGCTCTGAAAATGAGTTTAGAATGGAATATTAGGATGATGGCAACAGGTTATACTTGAACCTATATGTTGAGTCTAGACACCTTTATTATAACTTTTGATTAATTTTAATTCAACCTTTGCTGATAACATTGTGTGTTGATAACATTATATCCCCTGGTGAAAATTGCTGAGTGTCTGATTTTGGTTCCTCATTTGGAATATGTGGAAGTTGGTGAGATGATCTCCAATGCCCTGTCTAGCTTTAAAATTCTATGATGCTGGGAATACAGTTTGCCTATCAGTGAGGAGTCACTGAGCTGACCTTGGAAATTGCTTCATGCCAATTAATCTCTTTCCTCCCTTAGCAAAAGATAATCAGAAAATGGCTTCCTATTTATTATATTCATGAATATGTTTCCTTGAAAACACTCCTCTACTTGCATAAAATAATGAGTGTCCTGAATCCATTCGTGTCTGAGACAAGTGTTTAAAAAGATCCAGATACTTCCATAGAGTAAACACTCTGGACTGAGGTTGCTGTATGTGCAATCTGTTGTTGTGTTACCTATTACCAAGAAGCTGAAGAGCCTGGAGTGAAGAGAAGGTGGATTTGAGCTCTTTTCCCCTTTTGTGATGCTTTTCAATGCAGTCCTGTTGGGAAGGCACTTTGATCAACACAACAGGTTCCATTTGATGATTTTTATAGTGTGAAGCCCACAGTGGTAGCGGGACATCTGTGAGAACGAGACGCCGGTTGGCACCACCTCTGTCGCAGTTGCCCGTGATATCATCCCTTGTCAGTCCCAACCCTGCCCCCACTGGTGCTTAGCTCCCATTCATGGAGGCTGAACTCGATTCAGTCTCCTCTGTGGGCTCTATTCACATTCCGACAGCCTCAAGTCTCCCTGGCTTTGAGTTCGTGTTGGTAGGGTGTGTTAGAACATCATTCCAAAGCACTCAAATGCTTTCAGGTTTTTCTTCTGTGGCAATAAAGTTGAGTCAGAGATACAAAACAAACAAATCTACGAGTGTATCATTCACTGATCTCTGAATCCTACTTGCTATTCATTGGGCATATTTTCCAGATGGTCATGGCTTTGAGCATTGAAGAATTTCAGAAATAAACTGGGTTTTTCTACCCATGGTGATTTGTTTGGCCTTGATGTTCCTAAATTCTCCAGCTAATATAAGGTTTACTCTTGTCTAGAATGCTGATAGATGGTTTGCTTGATGTAAAATTAAAGAGAGCTTGATTTTATATCATTAAGATACTTTTCACATCAATTTACAAAAGGGATAAACTTCCTTTGCCAGGCAGAGCCCTATATTCTGGTTTCAGAAACTGGCGTTATCATTATTATAGGACTATGTTTTGCTACCACAGAAAGAAGGCTCAGGTAGAGCTAACAAGAAAATCAGGGGGAGTGTGGATTAACAACATGTCTTCTGTTAAACATCACCAAAATGTCAGTCAGGTGGTCTATATCCATACATCACGTGTGGACTAGTGATTGAAATTAGATGGCCAGGTAGATTGTGTGGTGAGTTTGGAATGAACAGGATTAGCTTGTTTCATTGTGCCCCTGATCTACCTCCTGCAGTCAAAACAGACAGACATACAGACAGGGCAGTTAAAGGTCAGCAGTGAGCTAACATGGGTTCAATGTCAGAGACCAAGGACAGTAAATGGTAATCAGTAGTGGAGATAGTAGAACACCAACCAGATTTAGCTGAATGGGCCAACATTCAGGGAGTCTGTGGAAATTATTGTAGTAGAACGTGGTAGACATTTTATAGATGCTTCTTTGTAGAAGTGACCTTGACTCTGGTTTTAGAAGGGGAAGAAAGACTGAGGAGCAGAGAAATGGGGTGCAGTTCAGCAAGAGAAGAGGGAAGTCTGGGCATGAGCAACCTGTTTAGAGTAGGTAAGTAGAGTATGTGCACTTGGATCTGAAGGAGCTGAGGCATCCTGAGATGGCTTGGGAGGGCCGGAGAAGATGATAGAATCTGTGGAGATGCTTAGGATCAAGTTAAGGACTAGCTAAGTGACTTTCTTGACTGAGAAGATAGAGGATGTACAGGAATATGAGCAAAGTATCTTCCAGGCCAGAAGAAAGTCAGATAAAACTGCTAAAACTGGGCTCACCTTAAGACTTGCCCACTGCTTGCTTATGGTGTGTGGTTATATTTTCTGACATTAAAGTCCCAACTCCTCCCTCACCTCCTCACTTCCTTAGCTAGATCCAGCCTAAAGATTAGCTGCAGCTGCCCATGGCTAGTCTTCACAGTGGACTTCACCCTGGCAGGGGATCTCAGTTCTCCCTGCCCTTTGCTTTCTGTGTGAGGATGTCAGAGCAGGCCCACGGGCCCCAAGCCAAGTGTCTGCTCCAAGGATTGGGAGAGTGGGAGGGGTGGGGAGTGGAGGGGTACCAGATACTTCCATAGAGTAAACACTCTGGACTGAGGTTGCTGTATGTGCAATCTGTTGTTGGGTTACCTATTACCAAGAAGCTGAAGAGCCTGG